>NC_090928.1:879022242-879325272 GCF_040938575.1 Ambystoma mexicanum | reverse complement strand
TCTGAAATCCGTGTCAGGCCAAATCCAGTGGGTGGTACCATTGTCATTTTTGAGGATTGATGCTACATAATATCTATGATGCCATAACTGCCGGTCACAGAGGGTCCCAGAAAACATTGGAAGTCCTAAAAGAATATGCTTATTGGCCACACATGTCCCAAGATGTAGAGCTCTATGAGAGAGGCTGATGGGTGTGTGCACAGTTTCAACCTACTTCTTAAACACACAGGACACCCTTAATGAAAAGAGGTCTGTCACTTCCATGGTCATATTAATTGCAAAAACTATGTTATTGGTCCTGTCCAAAGATCAGCACGGAGAAACATATATATTCCATATATAACCAGTCCATTTCTTCTTTAATTTAGATATTAACTGAATTAACCCCTGGAGACGTAGGAGGCCCCTGGATGAACTGGAGCCCCCTGGACCAAAGACCCCAGAGTCAGGAAAAGAGAGAAGAAGGTGAACTACTGGCGTGTGTGAAAGAAACCCCACATACAGAGGGTAAAATAAACCCCACATCAAGGAGAACTGTGGCATGGACACAGGCTTATTGATGAACAGGCTAATTTTGCAAAGCTCCCAGGGCCATGGATAGGCCTTGTGATGGATCTGCCACCACCAGTTTAAGGGAGTTGTCATTTTGCAAACAATTCTATGCATTTTGTTGTAGCCTTGTCTTTAGCTGTGCCTCGCAAACAAATTAAGTTTGAACGTCTACCTGTGGAGCGAGTCATTCTTCAATACAGACATTGGTTTCCATATATTTATTGCTATGTTTGGACTGCTAACGGCATCTATTGCTAAAGTAGGCAGCGATTATTAGCAATGTCAACAAATACTCAAGGTTTAATAATTTATTTCAGTAAAATGACTTGGTGTTAATTGTGTTTGGGGAGTGATTTATAAGCTAAAAAAAATCATCTCATATTTAGAAATCCTACTTGCAAAACGAATTTTGTGAATGAATGATTTTGTGAACAATAATGGATGATTCTTGATTCAACAAAATGAAAAATACTTATATTCTTACAAATGAGCCCATGATTACATGGATTGATGGAGTGGAGTAGCCAAGATCTATGTTGTTTCTGTAGAGGCTTTGAGTCTTTAGTCTCTAGAGAACAAACGAGGGAGATATGTAAAAGATAAAAGTGGCACGAATTTGAAATAGGCAATGAATTTCATCAACAACTCAGACCCCATTTATGAAAGAACAACAGATATACAATTTGAAAACATTACAAATGTTCATGAAAAATAAAATAGAAAAACTAGGACACTTTACAAGAACAGATTGGTGACTGTGAAACCAAAGCAGAAAATGTATTCATGATTCAAAATTAGGATGCTCGAACTTCAAATATGTGCCCTCTGCGGTTCTAGTGGCATTTTCAATGGGTCGAACCCCACTTTGGGTTTCAAAGCATGGTAAAAACGTGCTGTAAAATGGCAAGTCAGAGACTAAAAGGGGTGTCTTCAGGCAGCCAGACAGAATCCCTGAGCCATTGAAAAACAGGTTTGAGGTCCTTTAAAAGGCCAGCCTTCTTCTTGCTTTCTTTTTGGGTTTTGTTTGATTGTCGAGTTCCCATGAAAGAAGTACACATTGTTTTTTTTGTGTGTTTTTGTTGAGTTTGGGAGACTTTTGGGGGAGTTTGTCAGTACTGAGGGGTGTTTTGCTGTTTCTTGATCCCCATTTTATCCCATTTTGTGTACTTGTGTGTGTGTTTTAGTCTCCTTGCCCAATCTTCCCATTTTACTCTTTCTCACTCTTAAAAAGAAAAAACTTGCGGGCAGATGCAGGATGAGAGTGCTGGATAGAGTCACTATTTTGCAACAGCGGTAGAAAAGAAACAGGCTCCTGCACGAGGGGCCACCGGTTGGGGTATGGGATACCCATCGGTCCCCGACGCAGGCAGACCCAGACTTCTCCAGTTCAGTTCACGTTGCTGGCAGGTTCAGCTGCGATGATCAGGACGTCTCGACACCGTGTAGATTCTGCGTAGCAGGATGCAGGGTAGAGGGTGTCCCAAATGCAGCGGACGTGCACAGGTTGTTACTGCAGCACGGCAACACGGCAACCACGTTTACTCTGGTCCAGGCGCACTCGTCTCACTTCAGACCTGGGAAGGCCAAGTGTACAAAATTCGGTGTGAGGGTGCCGTGGACGCAGAGCAAGCAGTAGACCAAGTTTCGACATAGCGGCGGCGGCGGTGACAGAGCAAAGCGTCCTGCGTAAGCTGGTCAGCCCACTGGTTGGCCCAGGGACACTTCCAAAGAGGCTTACTTGCAGGGTTTGATGAAGGTGCCGAGAATAGTTGATCACACACAACGCATGCAGAAGCCCGCGAAAACATTGGGTTTAGTGGGAAAGTGCATGACCAAATAAGGACAGACCCAGGTCGGCTCGACCTGGGGAAGGTGAAGGGGCAAGACGGTCAGCGGACAGGACAAAGAACCTCATAGCATGGCCATTTTGGGAGCCAGGCCCCCTATTCGTGCCAAATGAGGGAAGCGCAGATAACATGGCAAAAAAGGGTTCAAAACACAAGAGAAACGATAGTTGCCACCAGTCCTGTCCGTGACACAACTGCACAGTTCATAATAAGTCCAGCGAGAGTTTCTAGGGCCTTTTGAATGACTAGAGACCCAAGAGCGCGGTAAAGTGAGTTACAGTGCACTCTTGTTTCATGTTGCACAAAAGCTGCAACATGAGGAAAGGACTAAGGGAAACGAAGTCTCCCAGTACTGACTGTCTGAAGGGCATGTCAGTTTCCCCATAAGAATTGACGGAAAGCCCAGAGGAGTGCGGCAAAAGGCTGCGCTTCTCTGGCAAAGTCTAGATCAGGGTGTAAAACAGCAGTAAAAAGTTTGGGGGTTGCCACATGGAGGGAAAATTACATACAATTATGAAATCTTTCCTAACACTCGCTCCTCCCAGACTAAGGACAGGGGGAGCTAATCCACCCCTGGATGAGTTTCTTGTTCAGGTCGGTTAAACATTCTAGACAACCCTTCAGCATTGCTATGTTGGACATCTGGCCTATGCTCAATAGTGAAGTCGAAGCCTTGTAGACTTATGGACAACCTAAGCAACTTTTGATTCTCTCCCTTCATGTTCATCAGCCACCTTAAGGGCTTATGGTCAGTTTGCACAGTGAATTGGGTCCCATAGAGGTAGGGACTCAGCTTCCGTAGAGCCCACACAACAAAGAAACATTCTTTCTCTACTGTGGACCATCTGAGCTCTCTGTCCTTAAACTGGCGACTAATTAAACCAATAGGATGTTCCTTACCCTTCTCATCTACTTGTGATAGTGCAGCTCCTATCCCAGTGTCAGAGGCATCTGTCTGCACAATAAAGGGTCTTTGGTAATCAGGGGCCTTGAGAACAGGGGCCTGGCACAAGGAGTCTTTTAAGCCATTGAAGGCCTTCTCACACTCTACAGTCCAGGTTACCTTCTTGGGTTTCTTCGGAGTGGTGCGAGCAGTCAGAGGGGCAGCTATGGTGCCATAGTCTGACATGAAATTTCTGTAAAACCATGTGAGTCCGAAGAAGGCTCTCACTTGGGTCTGTGTAGTGGGTGTAGGCCAGTCTTGTACTGCTTGTGCTTTACTGGGTAGAGGCTGTATCCTCCCTCCACTTACTTCATGTCCAAGGTAAACCACTGAGCCTTGTCCAATCTGGCATTTACTGGCCCTTATGTTCAAGTGGGCTTTCTGAAGAGCCTGTAACACAATCCCAAGGTGTTTCACATGGTCTTCCCAGATGGCACTGAAAAATGCTATATCGTCCAGATATGCAAGACAGAATTCATCCAACCCATTCAACACATGATTCACAAGCCTCTGGAAAGTGGCAGGTGCATTCTTCAACCCAAAAGGCATTACCCTGAACTGGTAAAGACCTTCTGGAGTTGAGAACGCGGTCTTCTCCTTGGCATGTTCTGCGAGGGCTATTTGACAATAGCCCGCAGTGAGGTCAAACGTGCTGAGGTGCTTGGAGGCACCCAAGGTATCAACCAGCTCATCTGTTCGAGGCAAGGGGTGTGCATCTGTCTTGGTGACAGCATTCAGAGCTCTGTAATCCATGCAGAACCTCAATTTGGAAGTACCTGCTTTTGGAACCAAAACCACAGGGCTGGACCAAGGACTACTAGAGGGTTCAATCACCCCAAGATCTAACATTTTGTTGACTTCCGTCTTAATATAAGACCGTACTTTGTCTGACATCCTGTATCCCATACTTTTGGTAGGTACACTGCCTCCTGTGTCTGTGTTATGTTTTCACCAAGGTGTCAAACCAGGGGACTGTGAAAACAGGGGGGAAAATTGCCTAAGCAAACTCTTCACCTCAGCCTGCTGATCAGAAGTCAGGTAAGGGGCCACTCGGACACCCTCAAAGGAGCTATCTGAAGGGCTGCTTTGAAACAGGTCAGGGAGAGGTTCAGACTCCTCTTCCTCAACATCTGAAGCCAATAGCAGTGCTGCGATTTCAACTCTTGGGATGAAAGCCTTCAGCCTATTTACATGGAACACTTTTGGAGCCTGTCCAGGCCTTCCAAGGTCCACTAAATAGTTGACCTCACCCAGCGGCTCCACCACTGTGTAAGGGCCTGACCATTTATCCTGTAAAGCTCTAGGCCTTATTGGATTCATGATCAGGACTTGTTGACCAGGTGTGAAGTTGATGAGGGAAGCTTTCTGGTCATACCAATGTTTCACCAGGGCTTGTCCTGCCTTCAACGTATCACTAGCCAGACCCATCAGGAGCACCATCCTTTTTCTGAGCCCTAACACATAGTCTACCACGTTGGTAGTAATAGGGGGAGTGGGCATCTCCCATCCCTCCTTGACTATGGCTAAGGGTGACCAAACAGAAGTTCGAAGGGGCTGAAGCCAACACCCTCTTGTGGTACATCTCTGTAGGCAAACAGTAAGCATGGAAAAAGAAGATCCCATTTTCTTCTCTGGGGCTCTTCCAGAGCCCCAATCATACTTTTTATGGTCCTGTTAAACCGTTCCACTAGACCATTCGTCTGGGATTGGTATGCAGAAGAAAACTTGTAGGTGACCCCACATTCTTTCCTCATAGCCTGCATATACTTCGACATAAAGTTGCTACCTCTGTCAGACACAACTTCTTTAGGGAAGCCAACCCTAGTAAAGATGCCGAGTAAAGCTTTTGCGATTGACTTGGCAGTCACAGTTTTCAATGGGATGGCCTCAGGATATCTGGTGGCATGGTCGACCAATACCAGGATAAACCTATTGCCTGAGGATGTTTGGGGGTCAAGGGGACCAACTATGTCGATCCCTACCCTCTCGAATGGTACTCCCACAACTGGGAGTGGTACCAATGGAGCTTGGATTGTTGAACCACTCTTACCAGATAACTGGCAGGAGGCACAACTCCTGCAGTGACTTTTACTTGCACCTCCATGTTTGGCCAGTAGAAGTGCATGGATAACCTTTGCTTGGTCCTCTTAATACCTAGGTGACCAGCAAGGGGCACTTCATGCGCCAGCTGCAGGAGGAAGGGTCTTACAGCAAGGGGAACCACAAACCTCCTATGGTCTACTTCTGTAGACTCTGTGGGCTCACTATACAGGAGTCCACCTTCCCAATAAATCTGATGCTTCCCAGGATGTTCACCTTCAAGCTAGGAGCAGGCCTGTCTCCTTAGGCCTTCCAGAGATGGGCACTCACTTTGGCCTTTACTGAATTCTTCCCTGTCAGGACCACCTTCTACTAACAAATCGTTTAGTTCAGGATGGTCATTGGGGTCAAATACTTCAGGCATCACCACCTCCTTGTTAGGTCCGGGTGATTGACCAACTACCTCCACTGCAGGGGTATGCGAGTTAGGGGGAATATTCTCTTTCCCCCTTCTTGGTTTCTTGACTCCTTTAGCCTTGGGTTTTTCCCATTGGCTGGGGCAGAGCATTGATCTTGGCCAGTGCTGCCCTCGTTTGAGATCTTGTGCAGGGTCTGTCAGCAGTATCTCCCACAAGGCCTAAAGCTCTGAGATCATTGCCCAATAAGACCTTTCCTGGGACACTCCTCTAAATGATCACTGCAATCCTGACTGCTGTACCATTGATAGTAAGATTTACAGGTATTACTGGGAACATGAGAGGTAGGCTGTCAGCCAACTTAGTGGGCATCAGAGTAGTTCTGGCAACTTCCTCTGGGTCTACCAAGGTAGAATCCACTACAGTTCGACTGCACCCACTATCCCTAAGAGCTGGAGTATCTACTCCATTGATCAGCACACTGTCTTTAAAGTAGTGCTTGGTGTCATCTGGAATACTAGCATAAGCCTCTGCGACTTTAGGCTCCCAGGAACCCAGGGAAACTAAAACTACCTCAGCTTCTATCCCACTGCGGCAGGAGTCTGAGGAGAAGGATGATCCTGTAATCTCTTCTTCCTCATAGGAGGAAAAGGCCAGATTAGCAGAGCGGACCCCCAAGGTTTTGACCTTACATCTGGGATCCCCCTTCACGTGGTCAGTTGTTCCACAAGCAAAACAAGATCCATTGGGTCTGTTTACATAGAGAGGCTTAAAATAACCAGAGTTCGGTTTCGGAGGCTGACCTCCGCTACCCTGCGAGTTCTCTTGTGTCTTACCCTCATTTTTCTTTTTGTGGCCCTTTTGGGAAGAAGATTCATCAGTTTCCCCACCCTCCTTATCTTTGGACTTTTTCCCTTCCTCCTGCTTACCAGGATAAGTCTTGTCATTTTGGGACACTCGATGTGACACCCATAAATCTGCTGCAATGGCAAGTTTCTTAGGATCTATCTCCTTTGAATCTGCCAAATGCTGCTTAAGCTCAGGGGAAGAAGATGCAAAAATATGTTCCAGCATTACAAGACTTATCATACCTTCAAAGGTAGAAACCTTATAACCTTCGACCCAGCCAGTCAAGTTTTTTAAGGATTCAGTTACATAAGATACCCAAGTACCACCTTCTTTTTTCTTATACTCGCTGAATCTTTTTAAGTATTGGGCTGGAGTCTTTCCAAACTTTAAAATGAGGGTCTGCTTCAACATTGCAAAATCTGCTCTCTCAGCTTTCAACATTTCCATAATGGCACTGCAGCCAGAATGGTGTAGTCTGCTAAGTAACCAGGCAATTTTATCAGCATTGTCAACTTGTTGAACTTCACATGCATACTCAAATGTATTCAGCCAGTCCATAATGTCATTCTTTTACTCATACACACTGAGCAGATCTTTTGGAAACCTTGGATGAGAGGAGGCCCCAGACCCATGTCCAGGACCCTTGGATCCATTGGCAACTTGCAGCTTGGCCAGTTCCAACTGGTGATCCCTGTCTGTCTGTTTTTGTGCCTGTTCGAATTTTAGTTTGGCCATATTGAAATCAAGCTCCTTCTGCCTAAACAGCAGCTCTTGCTTCTTGAATTCAAGTATGGCCTCCCCATCAGCACTGGCAGAGGAAACATTGGACATTTCATCCTCCCTGTCCTCATGGTCGCTGTGGACCAGTGCAGCGGCAGAATTGTCAGTTCTACCAGTGAGAGCAGCCCCACCTCCTTCTGCACTGTCCTCTGAAGCTATAGCGCTAAACTGAGCTTCTTGCCAGGCCATGATTCTTTGGATCATTTCCATTTTGGTTCCTTGAGAGGAGACACCTCTCTCAGCACACCTCTTTTTCAATGTTTCGGATTTAGAAGCATTTAAAGTTAACACGGTACTTGTTTCCATACTGTTAGATAGGACTATGGCCTTTAAAAAATTATACGACAATTCACTATGTGTCCTGGTAGGAATAACTTGAAATGCCTTCGCTCGTGCGCAAAACTGGATACCTTCAGTCCCATCCCACTGCTGTACACCAATTTGTTAAGATGGATATCTGAACTCTGACCTGGAGGGGCAGAGCTTCAGAAGGCCAGCCTAGTTTCTTGGAACGGGGTAACCTCTGGACAAGCCAGACCAATCAGGGTAGCGATGGCGGCGGTCAAGACTAAGTCTCAAGAGGGGTGAAGGTGATGGAAAGACCTCAATGAGCACACAAAGCAAGGACACTTACAAATTACTCCAGACAGGGGTTATATTAAATATATAGACACATTTATTACAAGGCCTTTGTAACATCGACCACAGCAAAGAATCACAATAATACTAAAGTAAACCAACACATCACAATCAATACAATATACATACAAGACCGAGGGGTCTAAGGAGTTAGGATCACGTAATATGTAGACCACATAGATGGGGAGGAAAACAGGCAGTGCAAGTAATCATTAGACCCAGTTCAGCATCTGAAATACACCTAACTAGGAGGAAGTCCGAACCCTACGAAGAGAGGAGCTTCATGCTCAAAAGTACCTGCACGCGCTGGTGCCAATGGATAAAGTAGAGTCTCTTCAAGGGTCTCAGGCAGTTCAGGAAGGTGAATGAAGCGATGCAGAACAAGTCCCCACTACTCAAGCAAGGACTCTACTTGTGGGCAGAGGCAGGGTGAGAGTGCAGGATAGAGTCACTATTTCGCAACAGCGGTAGAAAAGAAATGGGCTCGTGCGTGAGGGGCCACCGGTTGGGGTATGGACTACTCACCAGTCTCCGATGCAGGCAGACCCAGACTTCTCCTGTTCAGTTCACGTTGCTGGCAGGTTCAGCTGCGATGATCAGGACGTCTCGACACTGTGTAGATTCTGCGTAGCAGGATGCAGGGTAGAGGGTGTCCCAAATGCAGCAGACGTTCACAGGTTGTTACCGCAGCAGGGCAACACGGCAACCGCGTTTACTCTGGTCCGGGCGCACTCGTCTCACTTCAGACCTGGGAATGCCAAGTGTACAAAATTCAGTGTGGGGGTACCGTGGATGCAGAGCAAGCAGTAGACCAAGTTTCGAGGGCTTTCCCGAAACGGCGGCAGTGACAGAGCAAAGCGTCCTACGTACGCTGGTCAGACCACTGGTTGGCCCAGGAACATTTCCGAAGAGGCTTACTTGCAGGGTTTGATGAAGGTGCCGAGAATAGTTGATCCCACTATTCCAATGGGTTGAAGCGCATTCGCAGACCTTCTAGGACGATCAGATGCAGAGGGGTCTCGCAGGATGATAGTGGCTCAGGGTGCCAAACCTTCAGCGGGTCACCAGCGGTTCCTTGACTCAGCTTCTTGTTGCAGGATACTTGGCTCCTTATCCCTTGTTCGGTGTGAACTCAGGAGATAGACATGGTAGTGGTGTTTTCAGCCTCCTCTTATCCAAAGTTCCCTTCGCACCAAAACGGAGAGGACCCAATGGGAGATCTGCTCACAAACACTCACACCATACATGGACCTATCATGGACCACGGTGGTCCCAGGCATTCAGGACACTCCAGACTCTCTGGCACCCAGGATGTGTATTGGGAACAGACATCCCAGCCCACATCCTGGAGGCCCACACAAGGCATGCAGAAGCCCGCGAAAGCATTTGGTTTCGCGGGAAAGTGCTTGACCAAATAGGGACGGACAGGGGTCGGCTCGACCTGGGGAAGGTGAAGGGGCAAGACGGTCAGCGAACAGGACAAAGAACCTCATAGCATGGCCATTTTGGGAGCCAGGCCACCTATTTGTGCCAAACGCGGGAAGCGCGGATAACATGGCAAAAAAGGGTTCAGAACACAAGAGAAGTGATAGCTGCCACCAGTCCTGTCCGTGACACACCTGCACAGTTCATAATACGTCCAGCAAGAGTTTCTAGGGCCTTTCGAATGACTAGAGACCCAAAAGCGTTGTAAAGTAAGTTACAGTGCACTCTTGTTTCATGTTGCACAAAAGCTGCAACATGAGGAAAGGACTAAGGGAAACCAAGTCTCCCAGTACTGACTGTCTTAAGGGAATGTCAGTTTCCCCATAAGAATTGAGTGCAAGCCCAAAGGAGTGCGGCGGAAGGCTGCACTTCTCTGGCAAAGTCTAGATCCGGGTGTAAAACAGCAGCAAAATGTTTCGGGGTTGCCACATGGAGGGAAAATTACATACAATTATGAAATCTTTCCTAACAACCACCTTATTCATATTAGGCCCCTTAGGCACATTTGTGTTTTGCACATTCAGAATTTGGGCAGTGTGTCCTTTTAGGTGGAGGGAGTGCTGCGTGTGAAGATGAAGATCTACGCTTCATCCATGTCATAGATTTAGGGAGTCAACAGGTGAAATGGTGTTTGATGAAGGAGGATGGAGAGGAGTGGAAGAAGGTGATTGAGGCGAGAAGATGGTGGTTGAGGAAGGGGTAAGGTGGATGACTAGTGGGAGAAGGTGTTTGAGGAGGGGAGGTGGTGGCTGAGGAGAAGGAGGATGTGGCAGCTCATTTGGCAGGGAATGAGGTACAGCAGAGTCACTTAAGGATTACCTGCAAAAGGTGATGTTGGAGTTGGTCAGAAGGTGGAAGTACTTCAGTAGAGCATCAGGGTTATGTAGCTTCAAAGGTGCAGGGGGCAAAATAGAAGGAAGTTATGGTGTATCAGGAGTCTGACGAGCACAGAGGAGCCAGATATGAACCCCAGAACATGGCTTAGAAAGTGGAGACTGAGGTTGCTGCACAATTGCCTGCTGATGAGATGGGGTAGAGGGTAAGCTAGCCTCAGGCGTTCCTCAAAAGGGTGAATTCAGGACATATGGCATCTCCAGCCATTAAGATCACATATAGAAGGTTTGAATGACCAGGTGGAATGGTCTGCCTTAATGTGATGTGTGTAGATTCATTGGTATCCCAGTGAATCGTGAATCATGTTCCACTGGTTGTGGACAGTAGAAGCTTCTTGAACAAAATTGATATATAGGTGTGTGCTTTATTCCAAATTTCTATATGAGTTGGATTGGTCATATTTTGACCAGTATGGAAGTAAAGCATTAATTAAGTGTGACTTATGTTGTTTACCTTTATTCCATGTGGACGTATTTATTGATTTTTGAGTCTGCCCTTTACCTTTATGCATATGGAAGTGCCACTTTGTGGGCTGTGGTCTAGTTGTTCGAACTTAGGAGGTGCGTTACATTTATTTTCAACGTTACGTCCATGAGTATGCATGTCGTTTTGTCAGCATGTATCTTTGGAGTCACTATCACTTATGAAGACTGACTATGTGCAGTGGTTAACATTGGGTGGTGATACAGCGTTAGCCTCACTGGCATACAATCTTTCAGATAAAGCAATGTAGGAGAATGTAGCCCAGCAGCATGGCGCACTACTAACTAAGTAGTGAGCATGTATTGTAGTACTTGCTTTATTAATCGTTTTGCAGATGGGAATCATATTTACAAATAGTATCGCAGGAGGTCAACACAATTCATGACACTGAGGGTCTTCAGTTTGAAAATCAGTAATAAGCCAACTATATATGTTCGGCTTCACATAATACCTCACTCCTATTTCGACACTCTAACAATAGAAATATGATATCTTTTTTGTGCATTGATTTGCAATATGTGGAGTTAAAAAATCGTGCGTTTGTATGACTCTGAAGAAAATGTATCAGCAGTTATCAGGGAATAGAGTAATATTTTACACTGAATCATATGATTATCATTTGGTTATAGTCTAGCATTAAGTACTGTTTTGATGGGGTTTATCTTTCTTTTTGTTTGTAGTATACACAGAATATTATTGCCCCTGAGGAAGATGAGGTGTGACGCACTTCATCCAACCTATTATTTTTTAACATATATCTGCATTGAAGTTCCAATTGTTGCAGCAAGACAGCGCTTTCCACATTGTGTAATACTAGTAGGAAATATTCTACTTACGTCTTTGCTTAGAGGCGAGCACTATTACACTTGACTGCACAGTTCAAAGTATGCGTAATGTGCATTAATGTATTTTGTGTATATGTCTGTATTCATATGGTCTTTTAATAATCTTCATTAAATTGTGTGTTTGATATAGATATATGTATGTGATACTGACATTGTTTTTAAATGTTTGATAGTTCTACATAGTACATACATATTTGACTTTGTAATTAAATATATGCCTTCAATATGTTTGCATTGACAGAGGGTGTGAGGTGGAGGCATGCAGTATAACATGCTAACTCTGACAGAAGACAGTTCATTGGTGTAGCACAACCAAGAGTACATTGGGGACCTCCTTAAGGCACACGCATTCTATATGCACAGGCATAATGAAATGTTCAATTAGCACACTTCACGTGCCACAGTTACAGCCAGTGCAATACCTTTCTGCCGTGGTGACAATAGCCACAAGCAAGTGTCAGCTGACACATCAGTTTGTCACCAGTCATGCGCTACCAAACACCCTGGATACCCCAACTCCAGATCTGCCCAATGATCCCTCTGAAACCTCATGTTTTGCTCAGCACAAATGTACCCGGTGACACCATTGAATAGCAGGACCTCTTTACCACAACTAGCAGTGCAGCCCAGTGTATGTAGTGGTACAGTTCCGGATGTACTGCCATTTGCAAACAAAAGGACAGAGTGATGAGAAATGCAAGCACATATTGCCTGCATCCCTGACCTCTCACTGTCTGTGTGAGCTGGGTGAGAAACTAGCATGCCATGGAGAAGCACATTTCTTTTGCCCCACTCTATATTCTTCAAGACCAATAGGAAAGTGGGTAGTCTAAGGGCGGAGGGGGGCTAGTGAACAGGTAGAGTGCAGAAAAAGGCATTAGTGGTTCAGCTACTTGGAAGAGGCAAATACGTTGAGCCACAACCTCCAGTATGTGATTACAGTACTAGAACTCGGAGAGTTATTCTTTTGTTTGGAATCAAATAGATTGAGGCCAGTGCCTGTATTAATTAAATGTACCATCATATAGATTATATTATGTGTCTGCTTGCTTTTAGAAACACAAAGTTGGAGGAAGGAACTCAAGTTCGTGGGTGTAGCACAAGGACTTGCAGTGTGGCTCTTCCTTTTGATGGAGGCAAAAAGATTGAGGTAATGTTGGTGTCAACTGGAATAAAGTAATCAAGAACTGAACACTATGTAGAGGATGTTTTTTGGTCTGTTGGTTGGTGGAACCAAATATATTGAGGCCAAACCTCTAGATTAGATTGTGAGTGTGGTTTGTTTTAGGAGTCACATAAATGAAGAATTAACCATATATTTACTGTTACAATTTACACAACCACTACTTTCAGAGTAAAAGTCTTCACCACATTTCCAAATGCTGTTTGATCGACATGGTGGTACCTGGCTCATACACATTTTCATCGTCTGAGTAATTTGTTGTGTGATCTTCCAAGCAATGCGTCTGTTTTAGCAGTGAGGGAATTTGATATATGTGACTATTGTCTGCATTTGAGGGGGTGATAGTCTACCCTGCCCCTCTTTCCTTTCTTTTTACTAAGAATGCAGATGATACAATACGAAATATCATGTCTGCCCATGGGAAAGTGGTGTCCAAATGTGTACTCAGATTCTCTTGCAAGACACATTTTTTATAAAATATAGGGCAGGTGTCAGAATTACCTGTTTTTTGTGATACAACAGATCTGCACAGCTGCTTTTTTTTGGTGAGGGCGGAAATTAGTCTTTACCTCTCTTCCATGTTGGGGTATTTTTGGTATGTTTTGCAGTGGATGGTGTATGGGTGCTGTTGACTGAGGAGACAGTACTATTGATGTGACTACCAGCAAACTTGTTCTACCACTAGCACGTGTTTATTCTGACGGTCTTTGGAAAGACGTGTACACTGGTGCCTAGCGAGTGTCTGAAGTTTGATTCTTGTGATTGCACTTGACAATTACACGAGCTTGTCAGTGCCAGTACCCTCTTATTCTATATTTAAATCTGCCTCGCTATCTGTGGTATTGTCAAAGTAGGGGTGTCTGAGTCGCAAACTGCAATTTTGGGATTGAGCATAAGCTTTGTAATTAAAGTAATTGTCATCTGTTTTCAAGGAAATCAGAAGTGGGCAGATTTCGAGAAGTACCTTTCCTTAACGATGGGTTGCTCTGTTTGTAACAGAGCTGCTGTCATATTGTCATCTCTTTCCCCTCTTGCTTCTTTGTTGGTGGCGGTTCAACATCCTCCTGCCAAAGTCCATCTTCTAGTACTGATGCTTGTACAAATGGGCTCTACGTGCAATTTAGATTCTACTAGCTGAAGTAAACGGATACCCTTATTCTTTGCAGATAAGGAGGTATGTTGTTGATTTACCAATTTATGTTGTACTGTATTATACTGTTAAATCCACAAGGTTGGTGTCATTTACATGCTTACACAGAATCACACACTCGCGTCGATTACATGCACTCTTGCATACACTCAGCCAAACACTCATACCTGTAAGCATGTATCATGTATTCATGCATGTCTTGTTGCACCCAGTCTGCCTCCTATTCGCTGGAGGATGCACATGCTGATAAAACCACTCATCCATGTGTGCAGCCTCCAGTCTTCACATGCTGACTGTTATCATTAAAGTTGAATGGTGCAGTGGCTAGAACGAGGAAAGAGGACGGCTGGGATCAAAGAATGGAGAAATCAAGTTACTTTACTTTGAACTGCCTCCAGCATGCTCCATAATACTGGCGACAAACCAATCTGGTCCGGCCCCAGTGTCTGTGCTACGCTGACAGAATGTTTACAGGGAAGGATTATCGGATGCTCTCAGGAGCGAGGTGTGGCAAGGTAATCTTTTCGTCAATGTGTAAGAGTTTCTCCTATTAGTTCCTTTAGGCCTTTAATCTTTAATCGAACACAAAGGTTCCCTGTTGCCAATTCAAACAAACTGAGCAATGGAAGTTGCATAAATTCACCAACGGAAACAATTGGATGTACGTGTTGAATAAAAAAGATAAGACTTTGTAGAGTCTGGCGCATAGACCCCAACCCCAGTGGTATTTATTATAGTAGTGGACAAGTTGAGCTAAATGAGCAGTGATCATTTTCAGTCGCATAATTGAAATGTGAATTCGTTAGGTAGTGTTACCGTGGCAAACATTCCTGGACCTGCTCTATTTTGTTCTTTCTGTTGAAAGACCAATGTTCTAATCAAAATATTGGAAAAAAATATTTCTTAAATACATTCTTCGATCGTATGGTGCAAAGTTTGTAACTGATAAAAAAGATGCTTATAATTTGATTGTTTAGGGCATGAAGGCCAAACCATATTTAAAAGGTTACCAGAGCTTTCATCATTGGAACAAGAGGAGCTTGCTAACTTTGAAAGATTGTTGAAACTGAATAAACATTTTCTATTTTCTACAAGAGAAAAGACCTAGATTCAGAGATGAAGCTCAAGCATATGCTCCCGGAAGATGCTTTAGGTGTGGTAGTCTTGAGCATGTGGCTAATGACACGTAGTGCTTTACGATTCATTAGTCATAGGTGTAGGGCATGTGGAAAGCAAGGACCGGATGTCACAGACAAAATGCAGTGCTTAAGTCAATACAGTCCAGAAGACTCGGACATTGATGGACTATATTGGACAAATGAATGGGAATAAGGATGTCTTTACAATCAGTGTTATTCAAGAAGGGGTCCGAACGGTCCAACCTCATGTTGTGTCCAGGATTAATGGCATGGACACTGATTTGTTAGTGTATACTGGATCAGACTTAACTCTAATTAATGCACACAACAATGGGGAAGTAAGTTCAGTTTCTTCCTAGCCAACGCCAATGCTAATGGGGAGATTCCAATCGAGATGTTAGGAGAGTTCTGATCAGACTTGGAATTCAAAGAGAAGCGTGGTGTAACAAGGAAGGTAAGAGAAAGCCTTCTTTCATGAGGAGAACAAGCCAGGGTGGGGATCTAACTGGGTCCAGTACATCCATAACAAATGCATATGGACAGCCAGGTACACATATTGAAACATCATTCTTTTAAAAAAAAATCTTTATTTACATTTTCACCAATTATTAAATGACAATATAAATTGTGTTATACAGAAGATAGAGACAAGAAAAGAAAAAGAGAAAAAAAAAGGATATTATACGCATGTTCAAGAACTAGTACATACTCAAGAAAACATCCCAGACTTTTGCATGTAAATGTAATTTCCCCATCCTTCTGTAAATAAACTTTTCCATACTCGCTAAGCAGTTCATTTCTTCAATTCAGTCATCAGAGTTTGTCGGAATTTGGGATTTCCAACTCCTCAAAATAATTTTTTTGCATATTGATGCACCCCTGAACAGAAACTCTTTCTCCGATAAAGAAAGGTCGTCAAGTAAAACACTGTTTCCTAGAACCATTGTTTTGAAATCTAAATCAATATTTTGATCCGGAACCCGCAAACAGATAGTACATACCTCTTGCCAAAAACCCCAGACTCGAACACAATCCCAGAGTAAATGTTCCATACTTCCTACCTCATTCCCGCAGCACCAGCAAACATCGGAATCCAACATACCCCTCCTTTTAAGCCTTTCTGGGCACCAGTAAACCCCATTGAGGATTTTAAATTGTCTCGAGCGTTCACTCAAACTGATCGAGCAAAGCTTCACATTTGCACACATCTTAAGCCACACACCAGAAGTGATTTCAAACCCCAGTCTTCTACTCCATTCTTTCATTAGATCTGAATTCTCTTTATAACTTGCTACAATTTGATGATATACCTTGCTTGTAAGTGATTGTTTGCACACATTTTTGTCTGCAGTGAATAGTTCCAAATTCACAATCCCATTCCAATCAACCTCACCAATACATCTTTTCAATTTCCTGTAATCTGTAACAGAAAAATTACCAATATTATAATTTGCGCGTAACTCGTCACAATTAACCAATTTCTCATTCTTGTAAACATCACTAATCCAATGAATTCCAGCAACAAACCACTCCGGCCAGAACAAAGTTTTGCCACAGTCAGTAATAGCTTGATTCAACCAGATAGAAGCATCAGGTGACTTTAGAGCCACCGAGCCACACATGTCACAAATATTTTTCCACTTGTCTCTTAGGAATTCAGTCATGGGAAGTCTCTGACCATATCTGTTGACAGTCGTAAAAACTTGGCTTGGTGCAAGAGGGCCCATCAAGCTCACCTCCGCTGCAGCCCATTTACCAGGGGAATCCCCCAGAAAAGGAAGGATAAATTGGCATGAGAACACCAAATGATACGCCTTAAAATTTGGTACCCACCTTCTCAACAGGTAATTGAAGCTTCCACAACTTAAGTTTCGGAGGCTTCTCATCCCAAATGAAAGATTGTAATAGACCATCAATCAATCTCCAATAATATTGACTTATTCTCATGGGACGCATACTCAATAATTAATTCACTTTTGGCGCGGCGTTCATCTTCAAAGCATTCACCTTGCCCCACAGGGATAAATGCAACACTGACCACCTTTGGGTACTGAATTTCAGTTCCCTGCAGACCTCTCCCATATTTTCCTCCACCATATCACTCACAACCGGAGTTAACCAAACACCCAGATACTTTATTTTATTCACGCACCATTGAAATCCATAGTTAGTCACCAAAGATCTATCACAACATGGAGTAATTGGCATAACTTCAGACTTTGACCAATTGATTTTATACCCTGCCACTTCGTGAAACCGATTAAGTGTGTTCATCAGTGATGGCAACGATACTTCCAGATCCCATAATAACTGCAAAAGATCATCCGCATAAAACCATATTTTTTGTTCAATTCCACTAAAGGAAACACCTTTTAAGCCCAAATCACATCGTAAAGCAATAGCAAGAGGCTAAATGGTCAGCACAAATAATAATGACGAGAGTGGGCAACCTTGCCTAGGACCTCTCTATAAACTGAAAGATTCTGACAACCAACCATTCGTCTTAACATCCACCATGGGATGGGCATACAAATGGCCAACCCATAAAATATATTCATCTCCTAAATTCATTGCACGCAAGACCGAGAATAAATATTGACAATTAACTCAGTCAAACGCCTTTTCTGCGTCAAGAGAGAATACTGCTACGTCCTCATCAGAATCCCTGGTTTGCGACAAAGTCAATAACAGATTCCGGATGTTGCTAGAAGTTCTACGACCTTTAACAAAGACTGATTGATCTGTGTGTACATGTTTTTGCATCAACTGTTCAATACGTAGTGCAAGTACTTTAGCCAGGATCTTATTGTCAGTATTTATCAAACTTATCTGACGATAACTAGAAGATAGGTTACTGTCTTTACCCTTCTTTAGGAAGACTGATATAGTACCATGGTTTGGAGATACCGGTAATAAGCCTACTTCCTTAGATTCAGTGTGCATATCTCTTAAAAGCCCTAATGCCGCCTCTGGTAGGATCTTATATAATTTGACTGGTAATCCATCAGGCCCAGGTGCCTTCTCAACATTCAATTTACTAATGGCAAACCTGATCTCATCAGTAGTCATCTCCCTGTTTAGACCCTCTCTTTCTTCATTTGTAATTTTTGGAACATTTAGATTGTCTAAGAAATGCCCACCAAGACCTGTAATACCTGACTCATTCTTGTATAGAGCCGTATAGAAATCCTTGAAAACCGTATTAATCTCACAAGGTCTAAAAGTGGCCACTCCGTTCCCTCCCATTATTGAAGTTATAGCCCCCTCTGAGAGCTGTTGTCTCAGCCTGTAGGCAAGTCACCTATCACATTTTTCACCCCGTTCGAAGTATGCACATTTGATCCTATATAATTCTCTTTCAGCACTCACACTTAAAATATCATTCAATTCTTTCTTCAATTTCTTTAATTCCCCTTTCTTATCAGTGACATTTGGATTATACACCAGGTCACTCATTACCTCAACAATACGAGCGTCAGTTTCAGATCTCACTTTTTCCATTTTCTTTCTTTTGCTACTGGATAAACCTAAAAAAAGACCCCTCATAGTACATTTGAAGGCCTCCAATGTAATTTTCTTGCTGAGTTCCTCCGATTGATTTTCCATCACAAAGTATTCAGCCTTAGTCCTAATCTTCTTTAACAGATCCTCATCATATAAAATTGAGGTGTTCATTTTCCATTGAAAAGATCTACAATTCTCAATGTCCAAAGTCAGGCCCAAAAATATAGGCACATGATCAGTGACTGCGATACATCCAATTCTACTATTCAGAAGGTTTGCAGTCATTTTACCCACTATAAAAAACATATTGATTCTAGAATATGTAGCGTGTGAACCAGAATAAAATGTGAATTCCCTAGTGTCAGGATGTTGTAATCTCCAACAATCTTTTACATCAAAGTCATCAGTAAGTGCCTGATACGAACAATAATGTGAGTCTTTCCTCCGAAATGTCCTTTGTCCAGTGCGATCAACGGATGGATCACTGACTAAATTGAAATCACCACCAAGTGCAATATTATTATCTAAATCTAGCAAGAGTTGTGCATCATCTCTAAAAAAAAGATCTGTCGTCCATTGAGGGGGCATAAATATTGCACAATACAGTTCTGACACCCTGTATATCCACCTGGAGTGCAACAATTCTACCTTCCTTGTCTGAGGACATTTTCAATACTCTTATCGGAGAGCCTTTCCGTATCAAAATTGCAACCCCCCTGCTTTTAGAGGAATAACAAGAGGCAAATATATTTCCTATCCATTTTCTTTGCAATTTACCCATATCCTCTTTCAATAAATGAGTTTCCTGCATAAAATAAACATCGCACTTCATATCCTCCATATAATTAAAAACCTTTTGTCATTTGACAGGGTTATTCATACCATTAACATTCCAAGAGGTGACCAATAGACGAGACCCCCTATTTGAAGACATTTCAAAAAACCTGAAACAGTCCAAAAGAATAATCACTAGTTCAAAAACTACATAAACTAAAGAAACGCTCACCCCACACCCCCTGAAGCAGAAGTATGACACCAACTTCAGGAAGCGCTAAAAAAACAGAAAACTAGCACCCCTAGCACCCCTCCCAAATTCAAGTTCAGCATAAAACCTTAAATCTCTACCTAATAATGTAGAACCACAGTCATTCAACCCCTATTTGCATTTCATAACATTGATTCTTAGCCAAATTGCTCCCTCTCGTACGCTCTATCCTTAGGTGAGAGTGGTCTGTACATCGCCTTGGTATAGTGAGCGGGCATCATACCTAAACTATATTGCACCATTAATGACACTAGAAGCATCAGTGGCCAACTCAACTCGTGTTGCAGTGCTAGGAGTACTGTTAGCCATTGTTGATATACAACTTCTCATTGTTACCTACTGCCCCTCCACATTGCCACTGACAATTTCCACACACCAATAATTGCAGCAACTGCTGTTTATGTTGTAAAGCATGCTGGATGTCCATCCTTCCTACCCTCTCATACATAATGAAGTTGTAGTATTCCATGTATATTCTATCCATGTATATTCTAATGTTATTTGCCATACACTCTTGATCATTTTCCTGCGCGCGGCTCAAAGGCTTGTAGAATGTTGGGGGTGAAAGGGAACGTTCGATAGAGGACGGTTGGCGAGAGACGGGGTGGATGAGAAGGACGCTGTGTGGGACGCCGGCTGATATTAAAGTAAATAAAGAAGTTTATTACTTACTTTGTCTCCTGCATACTTCAGAAGTGTTTATTACCCACGCACGCCAGCCATTGGAAGCCCTGATTGAGCACGTTTCAAAACGTTGTGCTGTGTTTTGTGATCATACATCTGGAGAAGCAAGCATAATGCCTCAATAAACAAGCCGTCAAAATCTCAACATCTCCAACATGAAGACATGTGGTGTGCTGCATCGCATATCCAATATCCCCATCATTAATGCCAGTGCCCGACTGATCAACAAGGTCTTGCAATCAACTATTGTCATAGTTTGTGAACTCGTGTGTGAGTATGCATTTAGTGAAGACAGCTCATCAAAAACGCTCTTCATTTCAGATATAAATTGTGTTACTTCATGTACACACTCAGCATTTAATTAATTAAATGGCCTAAGTGAACAGCAAGACACTACAAAGAATCTTTTCCAGCATTCCCCAAACATGTTCGTGCCAACTTTGGACTAAACCAAACAATGAACAGGATGTGAGCACACAATGCAATGCAGCAAGTGAAGCACAAATTCCTCCAGACAGATGACGCATCGTGCCACATACATACCTAAACACCTTGCTACTATGGCACTACCCACATATTCAGAAAGATCTTCCCAAACATACTTTCTCAACATCATGTATCAAAAACAGTAGACATCACACTTCACGCTTCATAATGCCAGAGTTCCATCACAATAACCCCCAAGCAATAAATGTGCCAAACCATCAATGCCCTCCATAAACTCCTTGACGGAGGGTATATAAAAGAACAACAATAGCAACTTCACGGCACTACTGCTGATTTCAAGTCATGAGTGTGAAAACCTTTTGCATAATATCCAACTTCAAAAAAGGGAAGGTCCATAAGCCGATCCAGTACACATTGCGTTATGTGGGCATATGTATGCAAATCCAGATAATCCTTAAACAAAACGAAATGTGTGTAGATTCCATGAAGATCACATTAACAGTTTGCGCTGCAGGAACACCCGAAAAGGAAAGTTGGTGTAGGCACATGTTTCCAATTTCCTGATACATTCGGTGTGTTATGGGCATGCACCCGAGCGCCAGCCAGAGTGATAAGAAGTGGCAAAAATGCACATATTATGCACAACATGAACCGGAAGTCAGTGCACACTGCACACTCGACTCATTTGCACCCTTCCTGGCATCTTCTGTGTTCACCCTTGAAGCCCTCTGCATGCTTCTTCATTGTATAAATAGCACAGATACACACGTGTTCATCTAGCACCCAGAGCACTGGTATGCCACAACACCAGCCTTGCATTATGTGAGAACGTACACATGGCTGAAAACAGTGGGTCTATGTTACAAAAACCCCAAGACTGATTGCAGCAAGGGCCCTATCCTTTACATTGCGCCATTCTTTCATTGACGTCTCCCGCAACACTGGGGTACCAGCACAATCATTTCATTATCACCCAACAAAACTCAGAGAAACCTCCTCCTTCCACGTGTGGAAAATGCAACTAATGGCGTGCGTAATCTTGCCTGTGAATAGCACACGAAAGCCACGTTCAAACTGTTACCTTAAATAGAGCCCTTAACAAGTCCAGCTCTCCGGAGTTTGTAGAAAAGTTCCAGCAATGGCCACCGTACGGCTCGGCTGTATTCCGCAGTACTCGATTTGAAATGATGATCTCATCATGCAAGCGTGTGCAGATCAGATGTTTCTGTCAGCTGATCGGCTCCAATACAGGGTCCTTTACTCCAGTTATGCATCTTCCAAATGAAGTGCGATCAGAAGAATTACACAGTAAGAAAAAACGTTTAACTGTTTAAATTGCCGGCGCCATTTTCATATACAATAATGGCATGGAAAACATCATGATGGCCAGAACTCCCCAGAGAGTGCACAGGGAAAACATGAAGAATAGGCTGCCACCCATTTTTGCCTATGTTGTGAGCACAGGAGGGCACTGCCTAAAACCACCATTGGGCTACCCACACAGCAGCCTGAAACCATTGGGAATGGCAATGCTGATTGCCAAAAAGCAACTCATAACTGTGGGGAATTCATTTCTTAATCCCAAAAATGGTTGCATTACCAGTACTCACCACTATCAGAAAGCCGGCGTTTTAAAACCACCAGACTTTTGTGTAAAACTGAACAAATGAAACAAAACCAGACCAAGGAAAGACTTGCTAAGAGGTGGATACAATGTAAAACTATATTCTGAAATGACTTGAAGGAAGTAATTATTTAATGTGTAGGTAAAAATTGTCCGTTTGATTTGAATGTAGAAAACTGGGAACAAAAAGTGACGTTTGGCTGAAACCTGGCTTAATGAAACTGAACTCTGCCTGACAACTACCCCAGACAGGAGTTGAAACTGGATCAACAGCCACTCTTCCCAGGCCTAGCTGCATCCTGCTGCCCCTTGCCAAAAGGAGTTCACCTCTCTGATTAGATTAGGGGTGGAGCACCTGGGAACTGGAACGGACAGAACAATGCAACTTCCTTGACTCAGGCAAATGTTATATTGGGGGCGTCGTAAAATAGCTTCCTCTTGGGAGAAACTGGGGGGCAGCTGTGCCTCTGTGAACAAGCTGGCTTGGGGGAAGTGGATAAACCAGTTATTCCACCCTGTGATGTGGGAAGCCACACCCCTTTTTGACCAGAGCATAATTTTAAAAAGATAGTTAACTCATAGTGCGGACTTGTCAGAATTATATAAGTAATATCATTATTTTTGCGATTTTTCTGTGAACATTTTAAGAGGCGTTAGGACCCTGTGGTGTATTCTGGGGGGTTGCTAGTGGAAAATAGGGTCTCACTACAAATGTATTCATGTTAAAAATCTGACACTTTATCACCTGTAACCCATATCCCTGGTGAACATTTGTGTAAAATCTGGAAAGGTTTAAAGGTTGTTATCTGGATGAAAAGGGGAGAATTCTGTCATCAGTGGACACAACATCGTACAAAGACAGGGATCGGATGGTTTGGTGCTACAGAAAATATGTTAACTGGACCTATAATATTAGAAAAATGGTACATAGATAAATATGTATTTGGGTCAGAAATAGATTTGTGTGCAATCTGACAAGGGGAGGTTCCTCTGACCATAAAACCTACAGAATCACTCTGACTCACATTTCCTTCCCCCAATCAAGGAAGAGAGGAGGAATTGGCCAATGATAAGTGAGAGGGGCAGGTTTAGTTATGACCAACGCACACACCCACTTTCCAAAACACATAAAAAGAGACTGCTGGGGCAGGTAGAGACATTCAATTCCATTTGCTGCGGAGCATGCTGACCGACGACTTCACATCCAGAGATCCAGACTTCCAATCCATCAATCTCCAGAACCTGTAGCAGAAATTAACTCCAGAATTTGTAGCAGAGAGGCCTGAATCCACCAGCTGAATCCTCTTCAGCAGGCCTCAAAACTAACCAAACTATTCAACAGCCAGGCGAGCTGTTTGAAGTTTTGCCGAGAATTTTTGCAAGAATCTGTAGCAGCACCCAGAAAGCAGTGTTACATCCAGAATCCAGAGAGGCTAGACCAGCAGAGCAGAGCTGACGCAGATCGATGTGAGCAGAACCGGTGCCTGATTGACCCGCCGAGCAGACAGAACCGCAGCCGGACGTGTTGACCAGATCCGTGACGAGGCCTAGTTCAAATTTATATTGTGAGTACCTAGCAGAACTGTGCAGAACCAATCTCTTAGTTAAAATAATCTAATCCAAACTATTTTAACCTAAGTAGAACTGCCTCCTAGAAATCGGGCCATCTGTCATTTTTAAAGCTGCACAACTGTCACCTGTCAATTCTGCAGCTGCAAGCTGTCACCTGTCATTTTGAGTTTACTTTAAATCCGAAAAACTACCTTTATTTAATCATCCGCATCTCTGGAACCGTTTGGACTAGGAACGAAATTTATCTAGGCTTTTCAACGAACCTAGAACCGACTTCCTACTCCCTATACTTTTCCCGTAATCGCGAGACATGCACTCGCGAAATTTACCGCGATTTGCGATTTGGCCCGATTTCTTCATCTGTAGAAATCAGCAGCTTTTTGCTTCTCTTTGCTAAAATTCGTTTGCAATCTGCTAATCATTCATAGAGTATTGTTAAAGTGAGCCTGAACTAATATAAAGTAGCCATCACCTACCCCGAACCTCTAGAGGGAATTAAAAGCAATTTTAGCATCTTTTCACTTCCTTGCAAACCACATTAAAGTAATTCGCCTGTGTTTAAAACTCATCCCTGTTTTCCCTAAGCTTGCTGGGAGAACTGGAACTGTGTATTGCATTATAAAGTGTGATTTGTTGGGATTCTTGAAGACTGTGTGCTCTCCTTCCATTTCTGGTATTGCCTAGGGGGGGAGTGAATTGTCAAAAGAAAAAGTGATCATATTACCTTTTGCTGAAATCATAACAAGTTTTTTCTGTACTGCATTTTATTCCACCTTGCGTTTCCTTGAACCATATAAAGCATTCTTTCCCACCTTGTTCTTCTGTTCCTATTCATAGTTACCTCTTGCTGATTACTGCTCATATTCACAAGTGTAATATCCATTATCAATTTATTTATAGAAGTGTGATATATATATTGTTTACATTTTCAAATAAACCTTTTAATTTGCAAAACAAACCTACTTCTTGGCTCAGTGGGGTCAGGGGGATTCTAAGGGGGGGTGTTATACAAGGGTTGTCATCCAGAGTACTGAACTGGATATAAAAATACATCAATAAGGGTTTTCCTCAGCATCCCAGACTAGGCATTAACTTAGCTGTAGTGTTGATTGAATATCGCTTACAGGATACCTAGTGAGCATATCAATCGGCACTATGAATGGTTCAGGATGAGATGCGCCAGGCAAGAGGAAGGGGAGAGCCTTGACGCATTTCATGGCAAGCTTTGTGGAATCGCGTTGTCCTGCTCCCTGGGCAACTTCGGGGATGATGAGATTAGGGCTCAGATAATCTACGGCTGTAGCTGAGCGAAGTTGCGAAAACGGGTCCTCAAGCAGCCAGGTCTGGGTCTGGACAGCATCCTGGAGCTGGGCCGCGCCCAGCAGTTGGGAGAGGTGCATGCCTCAGCTATGGACATCTCCAGGCAGCAGCTCAAGCTGGAGGACCCCATGCATTGGGTCAAGTTGGAGGAGGTGTCGGCCGTCAGCAAGTGGCAAGGAGGTAGGCCAACAAGAAAAGGGGATTGGCCATGGAGAGACCCAGGCGCCACCATATGCTATCAGTGTGGATGGGATCTCCCGCACGTGCAGGAGTGACCGGCCAAAGGACACATCTGTGTGAGGTGCAGAAAGGTGGATCACTTTGCACGGGTGTGCCCAGCCCCAATGCCAGCAAGCATGGTGGGGCCATTGGCAGGAGGTGTGTCAAAGGAGGGCGCAGGGAGAAAGACCCCCAAAGTGGCAGCAGTCCAGGTGGCCGAAGAGCAAAGGAGGGGACTTTATGTCTATGCTGAGGAAGAAGATGAGGACAATGTATTCTTCTTGTCCTGCAGCAGTGAAAGCGGGCAGGTTGATCCAGGCATTTTCTGATCCCCAGCGCCAGGCATCGGGCCCTGTGGTGTGGGGACTGGAATGAACCTGGTGTTTGCAGTTATTGAATAGTTTACTAGAGTCGTGTGTGGACTTGATTACAACATAGTTGCAGGCCCATATAAAGGGTCGTAGTCTTGTGTGTGCTGTGTTTTTTGTTATAATAAAGGAGGGATGTGGTGTGTGGCCCAGTCAACTGTGGGCCCGGTGCCCCTTTAAGAAAGAGCGTCATGACTATATCAAGACGCTACTCAATAAAAGGGGCTCTGCTGGCACGTGAGAGTCAGTGCAGCAGAGCCCCAGGAAGCGGCAACTTGTGTCTGTGTCATTATTGGGTGCTGTATTGCCGTGTGATCACGGCCTGGTGCCCCTGCCATCGAGTGATCCGGTCTCTAAAGGGTGATACCTGCAGCCTGTGCGCTGCTTGCATGAAGCATTGGTTCTCGAGTCGGGTGATCCCGACACGTGGTGTGGCCCGCCTCGGTGACCGGAGGCGAGCCACCACAATCAGTGTCATCTGGTGCCACCTCTCTTGAGGTATTGTAGCAGTTTGAAGTTTGCAGTTGTACAGACTTCCAAGTAAGTAGGAAGCTGCAAGTAGCAGTGATGTGACGTGTATATAAGATTGTTTGATCTTCCTTTCCCATAGCTGCTTTAGGAGCAACCAGAATAACATTGCTGATAAACTGTTTTCGGGCTTCCACAAATTAAACAGGTATGAACGCTTTGCTGTAGTTGAACTGCAGGGAAAAAAGAAAAGTGCTGCACAATCCAGCGAATACAACCTAAGAAGGCCAAAGAGAAAAACTGGTATGCCAGGGGAAACTGCACGGACAGCAGTAATAGCGACTAAATGAAAGTTGAAGAGAAATGTGCCTAAAGACACGATGGCCCTCATTACAAGTCAGGCGTTAAGGGTTTAACGGCGCCGTCGGCACCGTTAAACCCTTAATGCATGATTCACACTTTAACGCCTGCTTTTTGCAGGCGTTAAAGTCCAAGGCGCTAAGCGACCTTGGTGCTAATTACGGCACCGTAATTTACAGTGCCGTAATTAGCGCCTTCCCCATCCCCATAATGCCCTATGGGGCAAAAATTGGAATGGGGAAGGGCAAATGGTGAATGGGGAATTACCGCCCCACTCACCTTGGAATGGGGCGGTAATTCCGCCATCCACCATGGCGGAATCCGGCATGGACCATGGTGCTAATAGCACCATGGGCCACCGCCTGACTTGTAATGAGGGCCGATAAATCAAAGTAAGTCGGGGACAAAGAGTACAATAACCTTGTTTTTCAGACCCGAGGCCCCACCTGAAATACCAAATTTAATTTATATTCAAACTGAAATTGAGATCCACACACGGATTACGAACAGCCTAGTGAACCAATGGTCACACTCAATGATCGATAACAGCTCTCTCTTAGAGCTGCGTTACACACTCTGGGGCCTATGGGCATGTGGCGCGTAAAAAATATTAAAATAAATAAATTGCAGAATGTGGCGGCAGGGGAATCTGCAATAGCACGGGGGTAGGGGGCTGGCAGAAGAAGCAGAGAGTCGTCCAGATGTGCCAGCAGGGATGCTGCCATGCCCACTTGATAGCCAGGGCATATCCACATCCCCAAACCTGTTCATGGAAAGCGACCAAAGTGCGAACAGTAGTCAAGAGAGATCTGACCGGGCTGATATTACCCACTTTTCTAATCACCATGCAGTTCGCACTAAAAATGATATTAAAAACCTGCGGACGGTCACATGAGGAACTAAGTACAATTAAGGAAGATATTAGAAAGTTGCAAGAAACCGTCAGAAAGAATGGTGTGGTAAACATTGAGGTGGGAAAAGGGAAAACTCGCTCAGCAGGAGTTCAAACAGAGACCATGGTGCAAGCCCTGTAAATCTGCAGGAACTGGATGCAGAACAAGTGTTGTCACGGAAAGAAGGCTGGAAGCTGAAGCGGACTACAAATAGGATGATCACTAGTGGCAGCTTTATTAAAAATAGTGCAAATGAGCAAGCTGCTACAATCAATCAACCATTGGGGTTAACAAAAATGACTAGGAAACTCAGGAACGCCGTGAGTAAGCCGTGCCAATGTAGTCCCAGGGACCCTTACCAGTTGGGTCTTGAATACTGAAAGTAAAAAAACTGGTAAAATGGATCCGACAGAGGCGACAGAGGGAGATATGTCTGAAGGGGCAACCATTGAATCTGGTGATGTATCAATTGTTGAAAGGTGCTCCACTCCACAGCGAAATCCGATCAACCTTAAGAAGTGGGCATAAGCTGGCAAAGTGCCTAGGCCAACAAAGGAAAGGGTGGGGGGTTTGTCAAATAGTGTTCTGCCCAACCCAGGACTGGACACATGGAGAAAGATGACCATGAGGAGGGAAGATAAGCAGGATGGGCAGAAAAAAAAGTGGGATCAGCAAAAGTGCCACGCTGAACCTTACAATACGTCACAGAAACCAAGGGGATCAAAAGAAATGGGTCAACAGATCGGACATTTAAAGCTATCCACAAAACCTTGTTGTTGAGAATATTAGACACCACTGACTTCGCTTTAATTTAGCCACTTAGGCATACAGATTTTGTGACCTTTGTACATTGTAATGACACAGATGTTCCAGCAAAAATTAGAAAATATGTTTTTTTTTAATGGAAACTTAGGCTATCATATAGATGTGGTAGTGGTGACAAATGACCCCTGTGATCCATCTGTAAGTAATAACAAATTGCACATTTTTTGGAAAGTCAGAATTCAGTTGGTCACCAAAGAGGCAAGTAATATACACATGCCTGAAGTGTTGAGATCGTTTTAGCCTGTATGCCGGCACAGACAGCCTCACAGGCAAAAGCCTCGGGTAATGAAAAGCCATGAAATTGTGAAATCTAAAGTTCCACAAGGGGGTATTGGCATGCATTCTCTGAAAAGGGTTCAATGGTGTGCATTGTGGAAAATGATTTGTTTGCTTTACAGGAAACCTGCCTAAACAGGCAATGCCATTGAGAAGGATATCAAGTCCATCAAATAATGGCCAAAAAAGGGATAATGGTCATCCCTATGATGGGCTATTAGTGGGGTTATGGAACAGCATGAAGTCATCTAAGATAGATACAAAGCTAGGTGACGGCTATGTCCTTGCTGTAGAAATACATAGTGAATCGGCGGAAGGAAGAAGACTGCTTGTAGCCGGAGGAGCCGGAGAAACTTGGAAAGAAAAACCGCAGCGTTTTCCAACACAATAACGTTGTATTTATGTTTGCGGTCGCTTCAAAAGCGACCGCAAACATAAATACAATGTTTTTAAAGCTGCGGTTTTATTTCTAAGTTTTCCGGGCTCCTCCAGCCCGGAAAACTTAGAAAAAAAACGCAGCTAGTGCTCATTTTTAAAAAATAAATAAATAGCACTTACCGAGATTCAGATGCAGCTTTCCTGCTCTGGTCTCCGGTCCCCGTCCTCCGCCTACAGCACTAATGAAGGGAAAGCCACCCAGCGGTAGCCTTTGTTTGCTACAGCTGGCTGGCTTTTCCTTCATTAGTGCCGCAAAAGCAAAAGCCAGCACAGGAGGGCCTCCATTTCACAAAATGGATGCACCCATGTGCTTGCTTTTGCGAATTTTGAGCTTGAATAGCTCAAAATTTTACATTGGAAGTTTTAAAACGGTGAATGCTAGTATTTTTTTTTATGTTGCCTATCTATTTTTTAAATAAAAATTTTTACTAGACCATCCCTTTAACGTGCCCTGATTAGCAGAAAGCCAATTTAGACTTCCGGAAAATCCCTTTGTTCATCACTCATTGGAGGACAAATGCATTTCCCTCGCAAAGCTGTAAGAGCAACATTTATATCTTAAGGTTATTAAAAAAAAAACTTGTACTGAGCTACTTTTAGAAGGAGGTTACACTTTTCTGAGTGTGGAGGAGGATTAATCGCTTGGGGTGAGAAAAGCTAGGAAGTGGCTCTCAAATTGCTACTGGCATAAATGCGTTCCATCATTTCTGACAGATTGTGAAACCAGTGCGTGCAGATAAATGGGAAAATGTATATATTTTTTTGTTCAGCTCGCTTTTAATGTTACAATGATTGCACATCTTGTGTATTGCCGTGTGTCTTTATTCTGATCTGCAACAAAATCTATAAAGTGCCTTATAAAATAACAAAGGCTATGCATGACGGATATCTGTTTGGCATATCTATTTGGTAACGTAAATGATATGATGTGGAATTTACAACGCACCTGTATACAGGTGTTTCTAGGTGCGAGAGTGTAGAGGGTTGAATTTGGTAAAACCATAACTGCTAAATAGGATAAGAGTTAGAGAGCCCTACATAACACTACGTACATAACACTAGGCCTGGTGGTGTTCCTTAGTCAGTGGCCTGAATAAAAGGTACATAATTGTAGTAACTTAATCTCCACGCTAGAACTCAGAGAAACACATAAGACAGAGGAAGAAGTGATAGAGGCCTGTAGATAAAAATATCCTATGGATTTTTGGCGTCCCTAGGTGGTCCCTTTTGACTTAAGGCATAGGTGTTGGGCATGGCCCTACATAGTATGGTTATATTGTGTTGTGAAAGGTGCAATTTGACCTTAAACCATTTTGTTATTGCCCATATTTGAATTGCCTTGTGTGGGGAAGTGGCAGTGATTGTGCTGGGTGCACGTTGAATTTCCCTCATCTGCCACAGTGCCTTTGGGTGCAAATATGACATAGACTAAGATTGAATTTGCTGACTTGTGCAATTATGCAGAGGCTATTCGCCATGGCAACGTGGTCATCCAAAACGTTTGTCAGGATGGAGAGAGGGGATGAGTACAGAAATTGAAAAGGAAGATTTTAGTCAAACATTTGATGAAGGGAAGATTCTACAGACCTGCCTTGCCTGCTTTTCCAGGCAAGCGATTGTAAACAGGAGGTTGACTGCCTTATTCGCTTAGGTGACAAACCTTGGTTCTCATACAGAAATGAATTAGATTGCAGGCAAAAGATTCTGCGGGTATTGCAGCATTACAGTGCAACTTGGCTGCACCGCGTGAAGAACTATTACAAATAGAAGGGAATTTGAAACAAAAAGAGCTCAATAAAGACTTGCAGGCAAAATATGATGATGTAAGGATACAGTTGGCATGGAAGGAAGGACAGTTGTTGGAAAGCCAGAGAGAGAAGTAGAACACATGAAGGTTGTTTTGGAAGGCATCCAAAAAGAAAGACATTACATTATCAGAAGTACAAGTGCTTAGAAAGGGTAGCCATCAAACACCCAAAGAACTACAATTTGGATTTGGATTGGAATGATCGAAGGGACCTAACAGTTGATAATAAAAAAAATGCAAATTACTGAAATGCAGAGGGAAATTGTTCAATTAAGGAGATATCATGCTGCACGTTATGGTCAAACTCAGGATCTCCAAGCACCATGCAGGGAGGTAAGGTGGAAAATGCAGGTGTCAGTAGCGATAAAAGTACAGAGCTGCTTATGCCCAGTGGCCAGCAGGGTGTTTCCCTCGTTAAGGCTGAATGTAGTCACAATCTGGGAAATGGGCCAGCTGTTGTTCACTTGGCAGGAACTGGATGCTCTCCAGTGCTCAGGGCTGAGCCTACCTACCCAAAGCAGAGCAACAGGGGGCAAAGTGACTCATTGTGCAATGCACTAAATATAATGAATTCTATCAAGACTCTAATCAGACCATTAATAAAATGCAGGCTTTTCCATCGATGATCACCTGGAGAGTGTAACTGAACATTTTCAGACAATTGAGATTCCCCGAGCCCAATACGGCAGATTTTCCATCTTACTATGAACCCTGCTTCTGCTAGTTTATTTGAGGCTTAAATGAGTCAAAAAACTTGTCATGGGAGGATTTTGAAAGAGATTAGGAAACTATTTTCTCCATATCAATCTATCCAAGATGCTAAGAAGGCTACATATAGGATAAGTCGCCACACCAGTTATTGTACAATTTGAAAAGAGCATTATCACTTTTTGATGTGGCATGTGACCCTAATTCAATTTCAAAACCACATTTATCTACGGATGGAAGTGGGACATAGTTTTTCAGCTTGCTCGGGAATTTAACCGAGATAAAACCTTAGAATGGATTATTGAACAAGCCATCAAGAGCTATGAAATAACTCTCATGAGAAGGGAGAGGTAAGGGGTAAGGAACCCAAGCAAAAGACTAAAGAATCTACACCTGCAATTATAGAGGTAAAATATGGAAAGAGCATTCTCACGTTTTGATGTGGCATGTGACCCTAATTCAATTTCAAAACCACATTTTATATTATGGATGGAAGTGGGCAGTTTCTCAGCTTGATCTGGAATGTATTCGAGATAAAACCTTAGAATGGATTATTTAACAAGCCATCAAGATCTATGAAATAATTTCTCATGAGAAAGGAGAGGTTAGGGGTGAGAAACCCAAGCAAAAGACTAAAGACTCTACACCGGCAATTCTAGAGGTGAAATCTGGAAAGATGCCATTACCAACAGCTCAAATTCAAATAAGGAATGACACACCAAATAATCAGGGGGGTATAGCCATGCAACGGAAGGCAGCAGTATCTCAAACACCCATTTTACAATCCACAGATCCCAGTGACAGAAGCTCATACATCAATGCTTTGTATCTTGGTTTTTCACCCAAGGTGGGAATTTGTCTGATATGTCAGCAGCAAATAACAACCAGAATCTGATTTATAATGAGCCATACAGGGCATTGGGGGCCCAGAGCAGATTTGACCCTGCAACAATGGTACAAGGAAATCAGGCAAGGCCAAGGTATGTCGATAGATTCATTAAAAATGGGAGCAACCAGAGGTAATTTTCTCAGCCAAGTGAGACACAGAATGTAAACTTTGCACCTTGTCATTATGCTCAGTCCTCCCTGCAGGTTGCCCATGGTCAGAGGATGGTCACCCCATGCTCTCCACCCCTGGAATCACGGGAATTCAGGGGAAACACAAACAGATATCAGTCTTCTAAAAGGTACCGTAACCAACCTGATCTGGTTGAATTCAATTAGTACGGGCCCAGAGCACAGAGGGATGAGTGCATGAATATGGACAGATTCCAATGCTTAGAGGTACTGGTAAAAAGCAGATAGAAACATTGTGTGCAGTACAGAAGCAGCAGCTGAGTGAAAGTGAAGAATGTCACAAGAGTGACATTGTAAGGGCGATAAAAAATGACTACTTAGCCAGGCTACCCACAATAAAAGTGTAAATGACAATGATTTTCCATTGAACAAACAAACAAAATTGTTTAGCGATTTAAACCAAGAAAACAAATAAACGATAATGATGTAGGAAATAAAAACACAAACAAAAAGAGGGTATGGTTTAACCTAGAGTTGAACTTAAGCATTCACGTGTGTGAAAATGAGGAAGAACATGACAGAAATACACAGGAAGAACTTAAGGAACAAAGAATCAAAAAACAGTTTAAAAAGGGTAGTGATATGAAAAAGTGAAGTGACGGGTGATGCTATAAAAAAGAAAGAAGTGATTGCATTTCCTGACTTTTCTAACAATTATCATATCCTCATAGGAAAGAAAAAGCAGTGTTGGCATTAGAGCAGGACAAGAGTTTCATTAATGAAAACATGTTTAAACAGATGCTTGGCAGGGAAGAGATACCAAGTTTTAAATTAATAAATCTGCAAATGTTTGGTCTGGATGGTCCAGAATTGGGTCAATGAATTGTGGGAACATGCATGTTGAGAATCCCAATTGGTTCCAAATGCATACACCACAACGTATGGATTGTAAGTGGGACCCAAAATAACTTCTATTTGGGAAATGACATTGTGTACAGAATGTGCATGGTTTTAGATTTCTTAAATCAAACGGTTTGGTCTAGGATGGATGGAACAGCACCTGAATTTGAGAGTAAATGACAAGCTTATCATTGTACACAAATGATGCCATGTGCAATTTAGCTTCAGGTAAAGAAGGATGTCAATATTCCTGCTTTCACCAGGCAGTTTACAATAGCATTAAAGTACAGAAAGGGACGACAGATACAAGGGCATGATGCATTTGTGTGTCTCAATGAATCCATGAGACAGCAAGTGTTAGAATGAGAATATACACCAATAATAGAGATCAGTGGTGACCCCATTCAAATACTGGTGAATAACAAGTGGTGTCAAGACATTCATTTGGAAGAAAATACAGCATTAGGAATGGCAGTGCAGGAATCTCACTACACTGCTGATGTAAACAACCCAGTGAGCGGGAAAGTCCCTGAATTCTATGTCACTTCACAGGGTGGATTGCCTGAATCATTGGATTCTAAACCAAAGGGGATTTTCAGGATTCAGTGTGCTTACCCTTATGAATATGAGGATGTGATTTTCTGTCATCAGGATAATTGCCTCCTATTTAAGGTGAGTGAATCTACAAAGGAAGATCAGAAAGGTGAAATACAGCAATTTCAAAATGAAGCTAACGTTCCAACATATTTGAGGGTGGCATGCATCCAAACAGACACTGCCACACAACTAGAGGAAAGCTCAAACGTTCCTACAGTGGAGGATTTCCCAGAATTTTCCAAGATGATTGAGGAGCAAATTCAAGCAAGCTGCAGATGTGTGCACAAGTGAAGATGAAAAAGATCAGTTGTGGAAGATATTCATGATGTTCAAGGAGGTATTTGCTAAAGATGCCTATGATTGTGGGCTGACTGATTTGCCTGTTGCTACACTGCCAGAATTATGTGGTAGGGAGCCAGTATTTGTGCGACAATTGTGAGCTACATTGACCCACTTAGCAGAATTCCCATCCATAATCAAGCTGCACTTCTGCTGTCAACAGCAAAATGACTGCATTGGCTCCTTGGAGCACCATTGCATCAAAACTGCATTTTGCAGTGACAAAAGAATGGCTGCACCATGTTGCCAAACATCTATTGGGTGAGTTGGAACAGGGAGCACCCCGAGAAAGGTGCCAGTGGATATTTTTGTGTGCACCAAAAGAAGCAAATTGAAGAAAAAAAACAGCACTGATCTGCTGTTTGCAAAAGGTTCCCATTGAAAAGGGAATATTTTACATTTAAAATGATACTGCCCTGACACTATTTTCATCTATTCCACATCACATTGCTTTTATCAATAAGGCACTGCCATGCCCATCCATATTCACATTGTGCTTTAGCAGAAGAAAGCATGATGCCTGCATGACAAGACTGTGTCAAGCCAAATCTGGGAAAATCAAAAGAAAGTTCACTTTCAGCCGTACAGTAAACGCTTAACTTTTGCTACAGAGTGTCAAAAATAAACCATGCAAAAAGAAGCCTTGGCTCTCTGTGCACATGTCAATTTTAGGGGGGCTTTGCCTTGTACAAAATGCTGTATAAAATAAACTGAATAGGGCTGCAAAACAATATTGGGAAGTCACATGGAAGTACCAAAATTAAAAGAGAAATCCTAGCAGCTTTAACCATGGGTTATTAATCGCATAACCTCAAAAACACATCATCAAGGCTTCTTCTAGGAGATTTTAATCTTGGCTACAAAGACCCCTCAGATCCTAATGCAACACAGATCAACAATTACATTGAGGAATTAGGCTTCGCCCAAAAGGTAACAGGCACTACTCACACCAAGGGCAGAACCATTGATTGGATAGCAGAACACCATTGTGTAATGTCTATTAAAGCTATAACACCTTTGCCCTGGTCTGACCATCACTTGATCTCTTTCGCCCTTGAAGCCACTGCCCCCATCATACCATCAGCATAGCCCATACTATTCCTACAAGGAACAAAAAGAACATTACAGCTGACAAACTTATTCCTCTGATCATCCTCACTCTGAATTCCCTCCCTGACTCTGCAGACCCATCTACCTTGGTCAAAGAATACAATAAGGTAATGTTATCCTCCCTGGACACTATAGCACCTTTGAAAATTAGAAAATGTAAACATAAAAAACATGTTAATTCTTGGTTCTCTCCCCACCTGAAAGCCATTAGACTTGTAAAATGTAAAGGTGAACAGATATGGAGACTAAACCCTTCTGAAACTAACAAAAACAACCTCACCAAACAAGCCTCCCTATACAAAAAAGAAATAATCCTTGCTAAACAAGAATCCTACAATCTGCGCATTACTCAAGCAAATTCTAATACAAAAGAACTATTCACAATCCTTAAAGAATTGGAAACACCTATCCAAGCCCCTGGCATCTACCTTAAGGACAACCCTGGTGCACTAGCATTCAGAGCGCTCTAGCTAATAAAATAACGGCTTTACAGGCAAAAATGAACAACAAAAAAGAATCCCTCCTCCTTGCATCTAACTCTGACAATATTACGGCCCCTGTGCCTTCAAACACCTCCTCACCTCTCACCCTGCCTGAAATATCTAAACCCCTTTTTCACTTTAAGAAGGTATCCATTCGAGAAATTGAAAAGGTTACCTTAACTCTGAAACCGTCTAACTGCCATGGCGACCCTTGCCCAGCACAAATCATAAAGGATGCCGCAAGGGACCTTTCCCCAATCATAACCAAACTCATAAATACCTCATTCTCCTCCGGTACTATTCCCAACAATTTGAAACAATTGTGGGTCCTCATACCTCTAAAAAAACAAACACTTGACCCCACCATTCCCACAAATTATCGTCCCATTATGACAGTGCCTTTACTGCTTAAAATCCTGGACAAGGTAGCGTACCTCCAAATTCAACAATACCTGAAATGCAACCACCTCCTATGAGCACGTCAGTCAGGTTTTAGACCGCAACACGGAACGGAAACTGCACTGATTGACCTTAAAGCACAAATAGACACCCTGAGAGACAATGGTAACATAGCACTACTTCTGCTGCTCGACTTCTTAGCGCCGTTTGACTTGGTTGATCATAAGACTCTCTGCCATCACTTAGACTTGGCCACTCACTACTCACAAGAAGCCATAGGCTGGATTCAATCCTTCTTAGATAATAGAACCATGCGGGTCTGTGCACCTTCGGCAGCTGCAGACCCTATTCCTATCACTTGTGAGGCTCATGTGTTTCACCCACTCTGTACAGTATATTCACAAAGCCCATTTATGATGATCTAGATGGCCTAGGTAACACCTACACTAACTATGCGGATGATACACAGATCCTCATCCCGTTGACGGGAGATTACGATAAGGATTTCTTCTTTGTGAACACAGTATACCTCATCATCCAGGCATGGATGGCCTCTCATGGACTATGCCTGAATGATGATAAAACGGAACTCCTCATTTTGGGCAACACAGCAAATCTCAATAAATTAGGCCATCTATATTCTAACTTCACTATAGACAATAAAAATATCCCAGTAGCTAAGGAAGTGAAAACTCTTGTCTTTTACCTTGACTCCACTCTCACATTCAAAAATCAAGTTAACTCCATGCCCTCGGCCGCCACCGCCTATACATGTAAGTTAATTAGAGCAGCCAAGCCATTCCTTACACTCAACAACTGTGTTACTCTAGCAAGAGCTAGCTTTGATATTATCTAAACTGGACTATTGCAACACCCTATACATAGGCTGCAACAAATACATTACCAACAAGATACAGATCTTACAAAACAATGCTTTAAGAGCAGCCCTTAACATTCCCAAGAAAGCTCACATATCTGACTTTAGAAGATCCAACAACTGGCTCTCCACCAAAAACAAAATTTTCCTCAAATCAGCCTCCCTAACTCATAAATGCCTACACATGGCCGCCCCCAGGTACCTTACTTCCAGATTCCGGAGACAATCCACTAACCACCAGTCTAGAACAGCTAATACTAACCTACTTCAAGTGCCTAGAGTCAAACGTATGAAGACTGTTGGTAATAGCTTCCCGGTCAAAGCTGCCCAAAACTGGAACTCACTCCCACCCTCTTTAAGAGAAGACATGCCCTACCTACGCTTGAGATCTAACCTCATCCAATGGATTAAGGAGCACGACATTTGACCTTCTACCACATTGCCACACCACTGTCTACCACTGCGCATAACTGCATATATATATATCTGTATCTGTATAATTGTATATATTGTATATAACTGTTGCTTGATGCCCTTTGCTATCCTTTGCTCATTTGTATGATATAGGCCAACACTGTTTATCATTATTTTGCACTGTAACGCACAGCAATGTAACCTAAGCTGAACAATCCTCTTTTCCTTCTTCTGCGCCCTAATACCTTTGTGTCTGTTGAGCATTATAAACAAACAAACAAACAAACAAACAAACAAACAAAATGGGCTTTTGCAAATCATAAAAGAAAATGCCTGTTTTAAAGGTACAATGTTGAATAAAAACATGTCACTGCCTAGCAATGTAAAGGGGGTTTGCTGGGGAACATACATTGGATGTTTTACTCAACAGGCTTGTTTTTGATTCAGAACAAAATAAAAAGAAAATAAAGGAATTAAAATGTATTGGCTGGATTTTACAAGCTCCAGAACAGGTCTTTGTGCTTGCTAAACTGAGGCCTTCCCCCAAAAAGAGCCACCATGAACTTCTGGGACACATAAGTGATAATTGCTAGCTTGGAAAACTTTCAATAGGACCAGAAGGCTGCATATCACATAATAATCAGACTTTTGTCTGTGCTCCAGGCTCAGACAATAAGATCTTGGACACCTACTTTCAAAGTGGCAATAAACATTCAATGAAACTGGGAAACCCCCATGGCCACCCTGGGCTGAGCTGACAGCTGGTGGTAGCTGAAGAAAGAAAGATTGGCCCAGTTAAAGGACAAAGGCTGACTATCTGTCTCAAAATACTATTTGATGAAAAAACGTTTAAGACTTTTATCTCTGCAACAAGACTTCACAGGAACGTAAAACGTTAACCGTGTAAATGTAATTTTGTGGTTTTTCATTTAAGACGTTATAGCCTTCACTGCCATATTAGGAACAGAAATGGCGGAGAATTGCATATTCTAAGGAAAGTGTACATGATGTCACTTTGAAATTCAATACTGATATGCCTAATAATAATCTATACACATGCATAAAGTTGTAGAAATTTAGGCGAAATATTTCTTACTGAAAACGACAAAAAATTGTGCAGCAGATGAAACAAAGTCTTACAAACTGGAGAGTTGGACTGGCACAATCTGCGTAAAATATGTAATCTGCCCATGTGATTTGTTAAGATGCCCCAAATGTAAAAATGTGCCATTTATGTCAAAACTGGGTTGTGGAAAAATGAACTGTGGGAGGTTCTGGACATAGTAAACCCATATCATAAATCTGATGTCATGTCTCTAAAAGTCCAATCAGCTGATAGGAGGGAGGTAACAACCACACCAGTTCAATCCAGTTGTTAGGGGAGTACCCAGCCTAAGCCTGCCCTACCATATAATTCTATGATGTCACCCGCTGTTATATAATGGATGGGAGCTCACAGACACAAGACTCTCTCCTGAATTCCCAGCGCCTGCCTTCCTGATATTCTACATTCATCTTGCCAGATTCCAGATTCCACTCCAAGCCAAAGCATAACTGACACTATCCCAGCAAGGCCTTGAACTAAAACCCCACAAAAAAAAAAGAAAAGCTGTGGTACTCTTTTTGGGGAGCATCCTGAGTCCAGACCAGCTTTTTGCCCGCTAGCTGCATGCCCGCTGTACCTCTGCCATCCAGATGTACCACTACCTGCATCCAGCTGTGTCTTTGCCATCCAGTGACCAGAAAGGCCTAGCTGTGGTTCTGCCAGGAGAGTCCGCTGCTATCTGGAGCCCGTCATGTGGTGACCAGAACCCGGTTAACTGTTCCAAAACCCCAAGCTCAAGTGTGGACTGTGAGTATCTTCCCATCTGGTAGAAACACATAACCTACCCATCTTGATCCTTTGTCTTGTTCCACTCTCCCAGTAACCCTATCCATAACCTGGTAACTTGTTTAAAACTGTTAGAATTCTCTGTGCACCCTGTCCTTGTTTTTCTAGTGTTTCCACAATTCTTTCATTCATTCCATCTTGTAACTCCTTAGCGATATTTGGAATAATTGAAACTAATTCCTACATAAATTTGAACGCGGGGTGACAAGGTTGATGTCGCGAATCAACCTTGGATTGTACCATGTCTTTCTTTAACTACCTAGTCTTGATAATCTAGTTTAAGTAAAACTTATCTTTCTTTCAAAACCAATTTCCTCACTTTCACAGCTTCATTTTATCAAAACCGAACCTCCTTTTATCTTGCAAATCTCATCCAGGTCTTTAGCTATAGCCATCCTATTACCTCTATATTGTCCCTGTGATATGAATCTATCCCCCAGCCCAAATACCGCATTCCAAATCTGAGTATTTCACCCATTTTTCATAAAAACCGCCTGACATTTAAAACTGCAATTGAGAAAAAAATGCAACTTTCCAACATGTGATTCTGGCTGCATTGTGTTCTTACTTTCAACTTGCTTTTGAACTGTATGCCTTTGTTGATAATTTGCCTTGTGACTGCTAGGGTTTATACATTACAGCTATCAAGAGAAATCATATTTGCCTCATAAATTTAAATTTCTGAGTGTCATTTTAGGCCATTGCAAAGGGTATAAAATCCGGATTTTGATCTGTTTGCTGCCTCATATCCCTGACTACTGCTGCTTCTTTTTATCCACTCAGAATTCAATTAATTGTGGTTTGAGGAAACATTGCAAGGGGAAATCCTAACTCTGGTGCTATCTATCCTAATTGAAAACGTGCTCCTATTCCATTGTGCTTTGGATATGTTCTTGTAGAAGTTTACACACGTGCACTTCAGTAGTTTTCATTGTAATTATCACCCCATTGGTGATTTCTGCCAAATATTAAAATTTGTGTGATTTCTTTGAATTTTAAAATAAATTCATATTGCATTCCCACCAAGTGTCCTGGTTCATGGTCCATTGTCCGTTGTGACCTGGGGTATTTGTAAAAGGGTGTGTGAGACGAGTTGTGTTCCATCTCAAATTGAATTCATAGAAAATAAAGAGAAAGCTTTCCAATTGAGGATAGCTCAGTGGCAGCGTGCTTGACATGGAAACAAGACGACACGGAGCAACACAGGTTCGATCCCTGGGTCCGCGCTTAGAAACCTCTGGGTATTAAGCGCGTTATAAATAACCTATCATATCATATCATATCATATCAATTGTACGCTACATCCTAGGCTAAGACCAAGGTGTGTCGCCCGATTGAAATCATTAACAAAATGTAGGTTACCCTTGGCTTGTTTGGAGTCCCTAGCAGAACTAATTAAACATGTAGCATCCAGAGGACTCATGAGGCCTATCCACAGTACTTCAAATACTCTCATATTAGATGTGGTAAAGCCCAATGGTCAATGGAGCTTGTGTGCAGAATTAAACAAGAGAGTACCCGTGTCAAGCTGGCCACTTTCATTTATTGATCAGGGCTTTGCATAGGTTCAAGGGTCAAAGGTATTTACCACTTTGGATGTTACAGAAGGGTACCACTAGTGTGCCACTAACTGAAGATATACAAAATCTATTTGCCTTCTTGTTTAATTGATTACAGTATGCATGGAATCGTACCCCTTCCTGGTATATCAATAGTGGGAGTGAGTTGGCATATTCGTGAGCCAAGCACTCCCAGATGCAGTTTAGCGGGGAACTGTTATTTGTGTGGATGATGTGCTAATCTAGAATGAAGACTTAAAAAGTTACTTCAATGAAATTAGACATGTGCTCAGTCAGTTAAAAAAGGCCAAGGCAAAGCTATCATTACAGAAAGCACAGTGGTGGAGAAAAAGGGTAAACTTCCTGGTGCATGAAGTAACAGAGCATGGGTTATACCCACGAAAGAAAATGTTTGAGGTGATTCAGATATTAAAAGATCCCACCAATCTGTAGAGTCCAAAGTGTTTGTTAGGAATGAAGTTACAACCAAAAATGTATTGAAGATTATGCAGAAATTACACAGCCATTGACTAGATTACTGAAGCAAGGGGTTCCCTAGAAATGGGGAACGGAACACCATGAAACAGTGGCCAAGTTAAACAAAGCTGTTTAATAAAAGCCCCATGTTTAGCTTATCCAATATAGAACCAGGATTTCTTCATAGAAATAAGATTTGCAGATAAGTATATGTCCGCATTTCTATACCAAAAACATGATGTTCCCCTGGATATCTCATAGCATTATTGCCATAGCGACAAATGTTTTCGCATTATGGAAACTAGAGCTCCTATTAACTCTGGAGTCTACTGGAGTCATATCTCAACACTCTTTACCCTGCTTCTCATTTCCATTCATCTCGTAAACACTCTCAACCTTGGCTTTCTAGCCACCTCCAGTTGAAGCAAAGTGTTCTACGCTGACTGGAAAGGTGATGGCTTCATTTCAAACTTGAGGGCAACTTTAATTCTTAATCATCTTATCACATCTTATACGATGATTGTCTTCTTGCTGCTAAATGGTCATATTTCTCAGATACCCTTCATGCTCAGTCAGCTCACCCATGACCCCTCTTTCAAACCATTTCTCATCTTCTTTCCCTCTCCAACTTTGGACCACTTACTCAACTCTTCCCTATCTGCCTCTGACATCGCCTCTTTCCACTCCTCCAAGTTAGCCTCTCTACACCTTGCTATTGACTCCTCTTCCTCTCCCACACCTACATCACTCCCCCATCTGCTTTTCCTCCGACTCCCTCTATTTATCATTTCTCTACCATCACAAATGAACATATCTCTCTTCTGATGACTCCTGCTCATCCCACTGCTGCACTTAATGATCCCATTCCATCTGTTCTCAACTCTAAGGTCTATTCCTCTATCCAATCTTATCTCACATCTTTCTTTAATATTTGTCTCTTAACCTCAACTTTCCCCTCTTCCTTCAAACACGCTTCCATCATTCCTATTCTAAAGAAACCTTCTGTTGACCCCTCTCTTATTTCGAACGTTTTCTCTCTTCCATATCTTTCTAAACTACTTGAGCGTCTTGTCTATATAGAAGTCTCATTTGTCTCTAATAACTCAATTCTGGTTTCCGTCCTATGTACTCAACGGAAACTTCTTTCTGTCCTAAACTCATTACTTATGAACCGTCACTCCAAGCACTCTTCCATTCTTATTCTATTAGACCTTTCTGCTGCCTTTGACACTGTTGATCACTCACTCTTGCTAGCCTCCCTTTCAATCTTTGGCTATTCCGGTTCTGTTCTCTCCTGGTTCAAATCTTACATGTCCCAACAGACATTCTCTGTTTCTTGGTGTGGGACAACTTCGGACCCCCATCCTCTTGCTCATGGTGTCCCACAAGGATTGGTTTTGGGACCTTTTCTATTCTCTCTCTATACTTCTCCTCTTGCTAAAGTGATTTCTTCCTATGGCCTATCCCACCATTTCTATGCTGTTGACACCCAGCTTTTTCTTTCCTTCTCTTCATTCTCATCTGATATTCATACTCAGCTGTGTTCATGCTTATCGGCCGTCAAATCATGGATGTCCTCCCACTACCTCACACTTAACACTACAAAAATGGAAGTACTCTTTTTCCCTTCTACTACCATTCCCTCCCCTATCCCTCCACCATTTATCTCATTTCCCCCATCTCAACTTCCCATTGTATCTACTTCCTGAAATCTGGGACTCTACATTGACTCAGCCCTGTCATTTAAATATCACATTTCTATCTTTTCTCGTGCCTGCCGCTATCATATATTTAATATTTACAAAGTTTGCTCTTTCTAAACTTCTGATGCAACTAAGCTACGTATATCTTCACTAATTATTTATGTCTGTTCTATTATTCCACTACACTTTTCAGTCTCCCAACCTCTCGACTTTCTCCTCTAAAATCTGTTTTCAATGCCGCTATTCGGGTACTCTTCCGTTTGACATTATGTGACTCTATATCCTCTGCTCTTCTCACTCTTGGTTGGCTTCCTTTCCATGCAAAGCTCAAATTCAACTTTCTGTCCCTTGGCTTTAAATATCTCTAGGGTCTTAATCCAGATTACCTCTCCTCACTGGTCTCATTCTATACTCCCACCCGCTCTCTTCGCTCTAGCTCTCAGTTTCGTCTTGAAGTACCAGCCCCCCAGTGCCCAGTCAGGCTTTTGCACATTTGCTCACCTTGCCCCTCTGCACTGGAATGCTCTTCCTCTCTCTTTACGTTCTATCACTAAGCAGAGGAGGAGCCAAATGCCTCTACCGTAAATTCGACCCCTATTTTGCCTATATGCTGGAAACCGGAAGTTGCAACATGCACAACACCAATAATGGTACCTATCCCACAAAGAATTCTCGAAACAAGGTATCCATTGAGAAAGCCCCATAGGATGTACCCACGAAAAAATTACAGTCTCTTAAAGGAGGTTCCTGAAGAAGTGTGAAGCAGCGAAGCCAAGAGACGGGTGATGTTGCATGAAGCAGAGGTGACGCGCCAAGAAGAGATGCCAAGGAAGAAAGTATTTAAACCTTATAGAATCTGATGACGAAGCAAGGAATTGAGTAACATTTCATGTGCGGAATGAAAAAACACTTCAGAAAATACAAGCCGTTTTATAATTGTACAGATGCTGAAACACAATTAGACTAAATAACCATGAAGGCTGGCTATAAGTAGCAAATAGACTGCAGGCAGTGCTGCCATTATATATATATATATATATATATATTTATATAAAATCTGGATGTTCCACGTCACATTTTAGCAAACTAGGACCTCAGTTGGAAAAAGGCTGAAAGTGTGGTGCAGTAGAGAAAGACAGCTGACGATAAACGAAGAGTCGAGAAAGGTTGTCTGACCCAGTGTCAAGAGTTGGGGCAGACAAGAAACTGGTTATCTATTCGAGAAGATACAATGAACGTGAGAAGCTGGGCGAGTTCCTGTTGAGGTACAATGGAAAAACACTATGAGTGCCAAGTTTTATTCATTTAATAGAATTAAAGGCGAAGAAGGAGCTAAAACACGGTCTCCGGTCACATGGGGTAGATGGAAATAGACTTTGGGCAAGCTACATTGAGACTGAAGATAATACTGTGTAACGCTCCCTTCTATTCCCAGGCGCAGTGATACTTTGCAAGGCCGAGTTCAAAGACAATTCAAATGGCAGACAGCAAGAGTGATGATGGGTGATGGGCCAATTGGGTGGGGAGGTATGGTCAAGTCCACTCACAAACACCTGGGTTACCAGCTGGAGTGCTGCTAGCGTGTGGAATATTCCAGAAGGACACAAGTGCGGCAACCAATTGTAGAGGGCTATGTAGCAAAGAGCCCTATAGTTTGAAAGCTTATGAAACGTTGTGTATTTTAGGACACTGAAGATGACTTGCACTAGTTCCACCTTACTAGAAAGACCCAATCACAATCCTATCCCCTATAAAAAAGTATACCTAGATGTTCCCTGTAGACCAACCACAATCCAACTTAGGTTTTCTTACTTTACCACATATTGTGACATCAATGACGATGATTTTTTACTATAAATGTGTGTTTTTTTCATGTAACACATTGAGATAAATACTGTGAGACATCCATTGATGTCCGTTGTACTCCTTGTTTTAGGCAATTGCAAATAAAACAGCTACGTTTTGCCAACTTCCTGAGTCAGTCTTATTATTTGTGTAAGAGTAACTTCTGCATCCCCATCATCCCATATACTGTTACCTCACTTAAAGGGCCTACAGGTTCACGTGTAAGCAGAGGGAGGATGGTTTGAAAAGACCTTTCAACCAGGTGGTTTTCAGTGTTTCAGACGATGAAACACCCTCTGCCATCTAGCTGAAAGATCACAAGGTTTCCTGTGGAGAGCGGCCAATATAGAATACTTACAAGAAGATCAATATAGGTGGGATGGGTACCTCTTTGATGAAATCCCTCCTGGCTTCCACGGGCGCTGAGTGGACAAAAGGCAACAGTGTTCAATTGGAGGAGGGGCAACGATACCAAAGGCCTTGAGCTGAATAGCGAAAGGTGAGAAGACTGAGGGGACTGGCAAAATAAGGGAATGGGATTGTGGTAACATAGAAAAGTAACAGGGGGTTGTGTAATATATATCGAAGAGCATTTGTAGAACCCGGTTTCCTACCTCAAGGTAGGTCTAGAAGGAGTAACTTTAAACCCCAATTGGGGTATAAATAGGCGGCACATAAACAGGTTTATGATAGGGAATGACTCAAACTCCAATCAGAGTATTTTAGGGGCTAGGTGAAAAGGAGTACCATGATATATATGTGAAAAGTCTACTAGTATGTCTGTGTGTAGTGTATTATGTAAATTTAAAAAATTGTCAAAGAGCGACAGGAATACGTTGTGTAAAGGTGAAGTAGAGATAAAAAGTTACTGCCTATTTTAGGGCATTGTCGGTTTCGACCAAAAAGACAGTTGAGAAAATTGAGAAATAGAGGCTTTGCGTGGCAAAGGTTGAAGCGCGCTCATATTTGTTGTTTTTCTGAAACTTATCTCTGTAACCAATGGTAAGGATTGACAGTCAATTGAGACTTGTCACAATGGGGGATGTTACTCCACTGATGCATTTGTGTAAAACTCTGCCAAAACATATGCCTAAGCTCAAACAGTGCAGTGCGGAGCGGGTAAAGGGCACAGCAGACAAAATGTTCATGCCATGGCACAAGGGGGATCGATGTCAAAAGGGGTATTGCAACATATGACCACATACTTGCACACTGCGTATACAGGGAAGGAATTTGAGAGAAAGTTAGACATTTTTGAGCTCTGGAAAATATATCAGGAGGAGCGGGAAGACCCGCCGCCTGAGGAGTGGATGCTTACTAAGTGTAGAGAGAAAGGTGTTGAGCCTTCTGCTCAACTTACCTCACCCGAAGTGAATGATGGTAGTACAGAAGATGTAGGATTGTACCTGTTAAAGGAACTAAAAGCAGGGACAGGGTATAGTAATCCGATATATGACCCGTCTGCTCATAGCAGTGACGATAGTCCAGAAGAGTCTAGAAGAAACAAATTAACATTTTACAGAAAAAGGAGGAGAAAAGTGAATGATCGAATGTAAACACAGACATAGAATGAGAGATTAAGGATGGAAAGGAGAAAAGGAGAAAGCTGATCAGGTAACGCACGTACAGAATGAATGGATTGGAGGACAGATATTGCTCAAGCTTGATGGAAAAAGTATTGAGGTAGTTAGGCAAAGAGAAGATCAAGGCGAGCAGGAACAAAAAGACAAAGAACGAGAAAAGCGACTGAAAGAGGATGAGCATAAGAGAAAGAGTAGGCAGAGACAAGAACAGATGTATCAGGAAGAACAGCAAAAGAAAGAGGAAGGGGCGGAGGAGCAAAGGAAGTATGACAACAGGCAGAGAGAAATCGAAGAACAAGATAGGCAAGAAAGGAAGAGAGAAAAAGAGGAAGCAAAGAAATGGAGGGATACAGAATACAGAGATGAAGGGAAGAAGAGGAGCGTAAGGCAAACAAAAGAAGAGAAGAGAGAAGAAATGAAGAGGGAAGAGTGAGATGGGAAGCGAGAAAGCAAAGGGAATTAGACGAAGAAGTGGAGCGAAAAAGGAGATAGAGGGAGCACGATATTGATTGCGTTCAGAAAGAATTGATGGAACTGAGTCCACTAATGTCATGGGGCAATATAGAGACGTTCCTCTCATTACAGGGAGCAACCTCAGGCCCATCTAGGGTAGCCCTTGAAGAGAATATTGACATAGGGAGTATCGGGGATAGTTTCACTAAGGCCTATCAAGACTTAACGGAAAGTAGTAAATCAGGAGGCCAAATTAAGGGAGATCAATCTATGCTATTCCACCCACAGAGTGGAGTGAGAGACCTATTTAGTCTTGAGGAGAGAGCACTATCTTTAGACACACTGACTTTAATAAAGGTGAAGGGAATGAGAGCCACACTAACTGGGGGCTAGATATGTCAGACGAAGAGAAAGAAACCTTCTGTGGGGAAGAGATAGGAAGTGCATGCAGCCTGAGTGATGTCTGCAGACAGAAAAGGAAGTAAGATGGTCTTATCTAGAGCAGCCTAAAGATAGGACGCCTGATCCTGTAGTGTATCCAGAATGTCCTAAAGGATGATCGCATAGTGAGAAGGGAGAGTCACCACCATATGTGAACAGGCTGAGGTAATTGCCTGGTAGAAGGTTATCAGGAACCTGTGTCCCCACTATAGATAGGCAGACAATGGGAGCCAATTGTAGATTTGGGTTTACGCAGTTTCCTTTATTGGAGAAACACTGCAGTATATTCCTTGGCCACAAATCTATAAGGATAATTTAAGGTGTAAACTTCCCAGTTTAACCGCGGGTGTGGGAAAATGGATCTATAAGCTAGAGAAAATGACAAGGAGAAATACTTTAGCAACAGGGGACAATAAGGGTCCCCTAGCAGCCATTCTTGGGAAAAGGGCTGATGACATTTGGATAAGAGCAAGATACTCAAGTAACATGGCACAGAACACAGCGCACAATGGAGCGCCATTTAAACATTGTAGAAAATATGTCACGGAGCACTTAGGGTTCCGTATCCTGATACATCAGATATTGGTGCAATTATGACAGATGAGAGAAGATGAAGATCCGCTTGCTTACATTCAAAGTATTCAGGAATGGTGGACTCTTGAAACGCGGGAACCGTGGGTGAAGACAGTGGCAGTATTCTACCATATTTTATGTCAAGGATTTCCAGAACAGGTACAGAGACAGCTCAGGAAATTAGTGGGAATTTAAGCAAAGCCATGGGCAGAAATACAGTTGACCATAGTGCATCACTGTCGGTTGTTGCAAGAGACAAAGGAAGATGCTCAAAAACTTGAGGAAGCCAAGTTAGTTCAGAAGAAATTGTCAAAATATGCCATAGAAGGGGCAGTGTTGAATAGCGGGGATGGATTGGGAATGCAGCAAACAAAGGGTGCATCACAGGCTAATAGTTGGTGCCAAATGGATCATGGAGGGAATGGGTTCATGCCACTAAGCAGAGGAATGAGCTATAGAGGAAGGGGTGGTTTTCAGAATATGCAGAATGATAATCAGAATGTACAAGAAGGATTTAATCAAGGGGGAGAAACTTGCAAATTTTTCCAGTCCCTGGCAATGGGGAAATGCAAGGCCATTACAACCCTGGTGACCCTGTATTTCGCCATTGCCAGAGGCCGGAAACATTGACTCCCTATTCCCATTTGAGCCCCATGGGGCTCAATGGGAACGGGGAGGCCGGTAGCACTGGCACCATTCAGAATGCTGCCAGTGCTACCGCCAGTGCTTGCTCGCGGTGCCGGTAAACCCGCCAGTTCAGACCTGGCAGGCAGGAAGACACCCGCAAGCAGAACTCGTAGTTTGCCGGTCCGTTAACAATGGCACCGGCAAGCTTACTGGTACCATTGTTACCAGACCGGCAAACTTGTAATGAGGTCCAATGGCAAAATAAGACTGCGTATCTCAGGGAGGTCAAAAAGAATATCATCACAGAAAAATGTCCACTACCAAAAATAGACTAAATGATCACTGACTTAAATGGTTCAAAGGTGTATTCCTTATTAGATCTTTGCTCTGTATATCATCAAGTAAAAATGCATCCAGCATCCTATGACATATTAACATTTATAAATCACATAGGTCTGTTTAGATGTGTCAGGGTGCCTTCTGGCCTCATATCGGCCGCTAGTGTGTTTCAGCATGTTATGCATAGCATATTGGGAGGAATGAGTGGAGTTAAGTTTTATCAAGATGATATATTGGTATGGGGATAGATCTTAAGGAACATGTTGAAGAAGGTGTTAAATAAGTTGGAAGAGGCAGTTATAACACTGACGCTGGAAGAGACAAGTGGGTTACTTGGGATATAGCATTTCGGGTGAGGGTGTAAGGCCAAAGGGAAGTACCATTCAAGCTATTACTGATACGTCATCTGCAACAAACAAGGCAGAGGTGTCTTCAATTTTGGGGATGATTGAGTATTATGCTAAATTTGTGAAAGCTTTAGTGAGTAAGACAGTGATTATAAGGAGATTAACAAGAAAAGGTCTGACATTTGAATGAATGGAATGAGGGGTGTTAGAATTTTTCTTGAAAAAGAAAGATATCATGAAAGCGCCAATATTGCAAGGGTTCAGAGAGGGTCTGCACACGGTTTTATATACCGATGCCTCTGAATGTGGGCTTGTAGGACTGTTGATGCAGGAAGATGGTGCTGGGCAACATACCATGGCGCATGCCTCGAGAGCACTCAAGGAGGTTCAGGAGTGATACTCGGTCATTGAACAAGAGGTGTTAGCCCTATTGTCGGCAATCATTACGTTTGGACTGTATCTATAGGGTAGAACATTTGTGGTTTGCACTGATCACAAACCTCTGATTGTCATATTTAACAGAAAAGGTTTCGATGGGGTGCCCAGGCGCATATCCAAGTGGATTCCGAGACTACAATGGTTGGAATTTGAAGTGGAACATGTTAATGTAGAGACAATGTAGTGGCTGATGCCCTATCCAGGAAACCATTGATGCAGGATGATGATGTTAAATGTACCGGGAGATAAGTGTATCAAAGATATTTTTGTGGAGGAGGAGACTCTTCAAGAGGAGTAGCTTGAAGCTTGTGACAAGGACATGGTGTATCAGGAAGCCAAGAAGTTGACAGAGTTAAGGTGGAGTTGTCAGGCTGATGATAGTGTTGGAGAAAAAATTAAGGAGTACAGATGGATTAAAGATGAGTTGTCCATAACAGTTGGAATACTGTGTAGAAGGAAGTGTTTCATTGTTCCCAAGAGTATGCGTGAGAAAGTAGTGGAGTTAGGGCATAAATACCACATAGGCATCTGCAGAACTAAGGCACTTCTTAGGATGGATTTTTGGTGGCCAGGTATGGACAAGTTTATTGAGGTGAGAATTAGGGAGTGTGAGCGGTGTAAGAATAGTTATACAATTTTAGAAACAAGGACACCTCCCATGATTATACCAGAGAGTCCCAAGATGGTATGGCATACCATTGACGTTGATCTTTTGGGACCATTACATTTCTGTGGTGCACAAGATTGTTATGCAGAGGTGGTAATGGATTTACTCACAAAGTGCCCGGAAGTTGGTGTTCTTATGAACATCACCTCAAAGAATGTGATAACATTTCTTGAACATTTTCTGGAGAGAAGGGTGGCCAGCTGTGGTGGTGACTGACAATGGCCCACAATTTGTCTCCAAGGAGTTTCAACTTTGGACAAAGGAGAATGGTATCAAACAAATAAAAGCAGCCCTGTATTATCCACTAAGTAACGGTTGTGTGGAGCAATTAAATAAAACAATAATGGAAGGGATACAGTCCAGTTTGGTGGGGATTGGAAAAGAGGTATGTATTGGAGAGTGTGTCAGTACAGGAACACTCCACTCCCAGTGACTGGAGTTACACCGTTTGAGTTGATTCATGGTCACAAGAACAAAACCTTGCTAGTTCCTGGGTGAATGGGGCAGGCAAAAGTGGTAAATGTAAATCTTCAGATGGTCAGAGACAAGGTGAAGTTGAAGTGAGATGATACAACAAAACTGGTTTGATAAAAAAACATGCATGCAGATTGATGAGTGTTAGGAGAGGAAATGAGGTGAAGAAAACCGCCTAGATGGACCAGAAATACTGGATTCCAAATACTCAAAAGCCAGGACAGTGAGTGAAGATCTTGGCAATTCCATTCGTTTGGAGGGAGGGGAGGTCCGGAATAAAGAGTAGGTGGTTAAAAGATCATTTGAGTAATGCACCACACATACTTTTGTGTGGCACAGATTGTTTCAGATTTGTTCAATTTATTCCTTTGTCCCTGGTCAAAGGGAAGAATATGTGTTATACGGTGTTTCATATTGTATACAGTTCACCCTGGTCAAAGGGAAGAAGAAATGTTATATTGTATATAGGTCATCCTGTTCTAAGCTCGGTGTTATCTATTACCAATGATGTCATACTAGATCCATGTAGAATACATCTGTTTCATTATCAGAGTCACATAGATGTGGAATTATTATGTTAGAACTATTGGGCAGTTGGTAGCTGAACAAGGGAGAGAGTTGCAGTCCTTTGACCTGAACCTGAAATAAAGATATGCTCATCGCTGAGAATACGAGTCTTACTTGGATTATAATACACAATGCAAATATCAAAACCATTGCATATGCCAGCAAAACATTTTCACAGGTAGAGACAACATTTTTGAGAATGTGAAAAGGCATTATTGACCACTATCTGGGCATTACAACATTTCTACCCCATTATTCAAGGGGAGCGGGTGATTTTTTTAAACAAATCATCAGCCTCTGCAATTTTTACACAGTTAAAGAATCAGGTCAGGGTATTTAGCCCAGTCAAGAATCACTTCATGGACGTTGACATTGCAGGGATTCCCACTAGAAGTTAGATATGGACAGAGTAAAAAGAGCCCAGTTGCTCAGAGGATGTCAGATGTACATGATTGTGCAGCTGTCTGTGCATCTGATGACACAGAGTTAGAAACAAATGTGACCAAATTTGAACAATCTCCACACAAGGCACTCAATGAAGAGACATGCAGGGATCTCACAACTGTGTATGTAGATGGTTGTGCATACAACATAGGGGGTGCTTTTGAAATATAATTAGTGGCAGGAATAGGGAATTTGTGGGTCAAGGTAATGGCATTCCAAGAGTAAGCATGAGGTTAGGTTAAAAAAGCACTCAAAATGTAGAGTTGGCTGCCATTTGGAAAGCAATATCCAGAGCAGTAGAGAATAGATTCAAAGAGAGAGTTTTAGTTACTTATTCTGATTATGCCCAAATAGGTTTGTGGCATATTTATTTACCTGGGTGTAAATTCAGAGGAATGTCACATACAACAAGAAACCACTTAAGCATGGTAAAATGATTCAAGCCATTGATAAACTTGTTTCAGAAAATGACAGGATCATTCAGTGGAGGAAAATACAAGACCATCTGAAAACACCATGGGAGGACAGGGATGGAATTGGCAAAGCAGATCAGTTAGCCAAAATTGTGGCTGTGGTCGGGGAGTTATTTCCTGCTGAGCATTTGCTTGGTGACATCCAGGTGGATGCGATAACACACTCCAAATCTCAAGGAACCGTTGATTAGCATGATGCACAGTATGAGTTGATCAAGAAACAAAAAGAAGATCCTATTTTAGGGCCTACTTTATAACCATTTATTAGATGCAGAGCAAAATCCTCTGACTAGGGAGCACTGTAAGGAGAGAGAAGAGTTGAGGGTGCTGCTAAAGAACAGGAAGAGAATTCGGGTACAGGATGGGCAGATGATTCTGAAATCCGTGTCAGGCCAAATCCAGTGGGTGGTACCATTGTCATTTTTGAGGATTGATGCTACATAATATCTATGATGCCATAACTGCCGGTCACAGAGGGTCCCAGAAAACATTGGAAGTCCTAAAAGAATATGCTTATTGGCCACACATGTGCCAAGATGTAGAGCTCTATGAGAGAGGCTGATGGGTGTGTGCACAGTTTCAACCTACTTCTTAAACACACAGGACACCCTTAATGAAAAGAGGTCTGTCACTTCCATGGTCATATTAATTGCAAAAACTATGTTATTGGTCCTGTCCAAAGATCAGCACGGAGAAACATATATATTCCATATATAACCAGTCCATTTCTTCTTTAATTTAGATATTAACTGAATTAACCCCTGGAGACGTAGGAGGCCCCTGGATGAACTGGAGCCCCCTGGACCAAAGACCCCAGAGTCAGGAAAAGAGAGAAGAAGGTGAACTACTGGCGTGTGTGAAAGAAACCCCACATACAGAGGGTAAAATAAACCCCACATCAAGGAGAACTGTGGCATGGACACAGGCTTATTGATGAACAGGCTAATTTTGCAAAGCTCCCAGGGCCAGGGATAGGCCTTGTGATGGATCTGCCACCACCAGTTTAAGGGAGTTGTCATTTTGCAAACAATTCTATGCATTTTGTTGTAGCCTTGTCTTTAGCTGTGCCTCGCAAACAAATTAAGTTTGAACGTCTACCTGTGGAGCGAGTCATTCTTCAATACAGACATTGGTTTCCATATATTTATTGCTATGTTTGGACTGCTAACGGCATCTATTGCTAAAGTAGGCAGCGATTATTAGCAATGTCAACAAATACTCAAGGTTTAATAATTTATTTCAGTAAAATGACTTGGTGTTAATTGTGTTTGGGGAGTGATTTATAAGCTAAAAAAAATCATCTCATATTTAGAAATCCTACTTGCAAAACGAATTTTGTGAATGAATGATTTTGTGAACAATAATGGATGATTCTTGATTCAACAAAATGAAAAATACTTATATTCTTACAAATGAGCCCATGATTACATGGATTGATGGAGTGGAGTAGCCAAGATCTATGTTGTTTCTGTAGAGGCTTTGAGTCTTTAGTCTCTAGAGAACAAACGAGGGAGATATGTAAAAGATAAAAGTGGCACGAATTTGAAATAGGCAATGAATTTCATCAACAACTCAGACCCCATTTATGAAAGAACAACAGATATACAATTTGAAAACATTACAAATGTTCATGAAAAATAAAATAGAAAAACTAGGACACTTTACAAGAACAGATTGGTGACTGTGAAACCAAAGCAGAAAATGTATTCATGATTTAAAATTAGGATGCTCGAACTTCAAATATGTGCCCTGTGCGGTTCTAGTGGCATTTTCAATGGGTCGAACCCCACTTTGGGTTTCAAAGCATGGTAAAAACGTGCTGTAAAATGGCAAGTCAGAGACTAAAAGGGGTGTCTTCAGGCAGCCAGACAGAATCCCTGAGCCATTGAAAAACAGGTTTGAGGTCCTTTAAAAGGCCAGCCTTCTTCTTGCTTTCTTTTTGGGTTTTGTTTGATTGTCGAGTTCCCATGAAAGAAGTACACATTGTTTTTTTTGTGTGTTTTTGTTGAGTTTGGGAGACTTTTGGGGGAGTTTGTCAGTACTGAGGGGTGTTTTGCTGTTTCTTGATCCCCATTTTATCCCATTTTGTGTACTTGTGTGTGTGTTTTAGTCTCCTTGCCCAATCTTCCCATTTTACTCTTTCTCACTCTTAAAAAGAAAAAACTTGCGGGCAGATGCAGGATGAGAGTGCTGGATAGAGTCACTATTTTGCAACAGCGGTAGAAAAGAAACAGGCTCCTGCACGAGGGGCCACCGGTTGGGGTATGGGCTACCCATCGGTCCCCGACGCAGGCAGACCCAGACTTCTCCAGTTCAGTTCACGTTGCTGGCAGGTTCAGCTGCGATGATCAGGACGTCTCGACACCGTGTAGATTCTGCGTAGCAGGATGCAGGGTAGAGGGTGTCCCAAATGCAGCGGACGTGCACAGGTTGTTACTGCAGCACGGCAACACGGCAACCACGTTTACTCTGGTCCAGGCGCACTCGTCTCACTTCAGACCTGGGAAGGCCAAGTGTACAAAATTCGGTGTGAGGGTGCCGTGGACGCAGAGCAAGCAGTAGACCAAGTTTCGACATAGCGGCGGCGGCGGTGACAGAGCAAAGCGTCCTGCGTAAGCTGGTCAGCCCACTGGTTGGCCCAGGGACACTTCCAAAGAGGCTTACTTGCAGGGTTTGATGAAGGTGCCGAGAATAGTTGATCACACACAACGCATGCAGAAGCCCGCGAAAGCATTGGGTTTAGTGGGAAAGTGCATGACCAAATAAGGACAGACCCAGGTCGGCTCGACCTGGGGAAGGTGAAGGGGCAAGACGGTCAGCGGACAGGACAAAGAACCTCATAGCATGGCCATTTTGGGAGCCAGGCCCCCTATTCGTGCCAAATGAGGGAAGCGCAGATAACATGGCAAAAAAGGGTTCAAAACACAAGAGAAACGATAGTTGCCACCAGTCCTGTCCGTGACACAACTGCACAGTTCATAATAAGTCCAGCGAGAGTTTCTAGGGCCTTTTGAATGACTAGAGACCCAAGAGCGCGGTAAAGTGAGTTACAGTGCACTCTTGTTTCATGTTGCACAAAAGCTGCAACATGAGGAAAGGACTAAGGGAAACGAAGTCTCCCAGTACTGACTGTCTGAAGGGCATGTCAGTTTCCCCATAAGAATTGACGGAAAGCCCAGAGGAGTGCGGCAAAAGGCTGCGCTTCTCTGGCAAAGTCTAGATCAGGGTGTAAAACAGCAGTAAAAAGTTTGGGGGTTGCCACATGGAGGGAAAATTACATACAATTATGAAATCTTTCCTAACACTCGCTCCTCCCAGACTAAGGACAGGGGGAGCTAATCCACCCCTGGATGAGTTTCTTGTTCAGGTCGGTTAAACATTCTAGACAACCCTTCAGCATTGCTATGTTGGACATCTGGCCTATGCTCAATAGTGAAGTCGAAGCCTTGTAGACTTATGGACAACCTAAGCAACTTTTGATTCTCTCCCTTCATGTTCATCAGCCACCTTAAGGGCTTATGGTCAGTTTGCACAGTGAATTGGGTCCCATAGAGGTAGGGACTCAGCTTCCGTAGAGCCCACACAACAAAGAAACATTCTTTCTCTACTGTGGACCATCTGAGCTCTCTGTCCTTAAACTGGCGACTAATTAAACCAATAGGATGTTCCTTACCCTTCTCATCTACTTGTGATAGTGCAGCTCCTATCCCAGTGTCAGAGGCATCTGTCTGCACAATAAAGGGTCTTTGGTAATCAGGGGCCTTGAGAACAGGGGCCTGGCACAAGGAGTCTTTTAAGCCATTGAAGGCCTTCTCACACTCTACAGTCCAGGTTACCTTCTTGGGTTTCTTCGGAGTGGTGCGAGCAGTCAGAGGGGCAGCTATGGTGCCATAGTCTGACATGAAATTTCTGTAAAACCATGTGAGTCCGAAGAAGGCTCTCACTTGGGTCTGTGTAGTGGGTGTAGGCCAGTCTTGTACTGCTTGTGCTTTACTGGGTAGAGGCTGTATCCTCCCTCCACTTACTTCATGTCCAAGGTAAACCACTGAGCCTTGTCCAATCTGGCATTTACTGGCCCTTATGTTCAAGTGGGCTTTCTGAAGAGCCTGTAACACAATCCCAAGGTGTTTCACATGGTCTTCCCAGATGGCACTGAAAAATGCTATATCGTCCAGATATGCAAGACAGAATTCATCCAACCCATTCAACACATGATTCACAAGCCTCTGGAAAGTGGCAGGTGCATTCTTCAACCCAAAAGGCATTACCCTGAACTGGTAAAGACCTTCTGGAGTTGAGAACGCGGTCTTCTCCTTGGCATGTTCTGCGAGGGCTATTTGACAATAGCCCGCAGTGAGGTCAAACGTGCTGAGGTGCTTGGAGGCACCCAAGGTATCAACCAGCTCATCTGTTCGAGGCAAGGGGTGTGCATCTGTCTTGGTGACAGCATTCAGAGCTCTGTAATCCATGCAGAACCTCAATTTGGAAGTACCTGCTTTTGGAACCAAAACCACAGGGCTGGACCAAGGACTACTAGAGGGTTCAATCACCCCAAGATCTAACATTTTGTTGACTTCCGTCTTAATATAAGACCGTACTTTGTCTGACATCCTGTATCCCATACTTTTGGTAGGTACACTGCCTCCTGTGTCTGTGTTATGTTTTCACCAAGGTGTCAAACCAGGGGACTGTGAAAACAGGGGGGAAAATTGCCTAAGCAAACTCTTCACCTCAGCCTGCTGATCAGAAGTCAGGTAAGGGGCCACTCGGACACCCTCAAAGGAGCTATCTGAAGGGCTGCTTTGAAACAGGTCAGGGAGAGGTTCAGACTCCTCTTCCTCAACATCTGAAGCCAATAGCAGTGCTGCGATTTCAACTCTTGGGATGAAAGCCTTCAGCCTATTTACATGGAACACTTTTGGAGCCTGTCCAGGCCTTCCAAGGTCCACTAAATAGTTGACCTCACCCAGCGGCTCCACCACTGTGTAAGGGCCTGACCATTTATCCTGTAAAGCTCTAGGCCTTATTGGATTCATGATCAGGACTTGTTGACCAGGTGTGAAGTTGATGAGGGAAGCTTTCTGGTCATACCAATGTTTCACCAGGGCTTGTCCTGCCTTCAACGTATCACTAGCCAGACCCATCAGGAGCACCATCCTTTTTCTGAGCCCTAACACATAGTCTACCACGTTGGTAGTAATAGGGGGAGTGGGCATCTCCCATCCCTCCTTGACTATGGCTAAGGGTGACCAAACAGAAGTTCGAAGGGGCTGAAGCCAACACCCTCTTGTGGTACATCTCTGTAGGCAAACAGTAAGCATGGAAAAAGAAGATCCCATTCTCTTCTCTGGGGCTCTTCCAGAGCCCCAATCATACTTTTTATGGTCCTGTTAAACCGTTCCACTAGACCATTCGTCTGGGATTGGTATGCAGAAGAAAACTTGTAGGTGACCCCACATTCTTTCCTCATAGCCTGCATATACTTCGACATAAAGTTGCTACCTCTGTCAGACACAACTTCTTTAGGGAAGCCAACCCTAGTAAAGATGCCGAGTAAAGCTTTTGCGATTGACTTGGCAGTCACAGTTTTCAATGGGATGGCCTCAGGATATCTGGTGGCATGGTCGACCAATACCAGGATAAACCTATTGCCTGAGGATGTTTGGGGGTCAAGGGGACCAACTATGTCGATCCCTACCCTCTCGAATGGTACTCCCACAACTGGGAGTGGTACCAATGGAGCTTGGATTGTTGAACCACTCTTACCAGATAACTGGCAGGAGGCACAACTCCTGCAGTGACTTTTACTTGCACCTCCATGTTTGGCCAGTAGAAGTGCATGGATAACCTTTGCTTGGTCCTCTTAATACCTAGGTGACCAGCAAGGGGCACTTCATGCGCCAGCTGCAGGAGGAAGGGTCTTACAGCAAGGGGAACCACAAACCTCCTATGGTCTACTTCTGTAGACTCTGTGGGCTCACTATACAGGAGTCCACCTTCCCAATAAATCTGATGCTTCCCAGGAGGTTCACCTTCAAGCTAGGAGCAGGCCTGTCTCCTTAGGCCTTCCAGAGATGGGCACTCACTTTGGCCTTTACTGAATTCTTCCCTGTCAGGACCACCTTCTACTAACAAATCGTTTAGTTCAGGATGGTCATTGGGGTCAAATACTTCAGGCATCACCACCTCCTTGTTAGGTCCGGGTGATTGACCAACTACCTCCACTGCAGGGGTATGCGAGTTAGGGGGAATATTCTCTTTCCCCCTTCTTGGTTTCTTGACTCCTTTAGCCTTGGGTTTTTCCCATTGGCTGGGGCAGAGCATTGATCTTGGCCAGTGCTGCCCTCGTTTGAGATCTTGTGCAGGGTCTGTCAGCAGTATCTCCCACAAGGCCTAAAGCTCTGAGATCATTGCCCAATAAGACCTTTCCTGGGACACTCCTCTAAATGATCACTGCAATCCTGACTGCTGTACCATTGATAGTAAGATTTACAGGTATTACTGGGAACATGAGAGGTAGGCTGTCAGCCAACTTAGTGGGCATCAGAGTAGTTCTGGCAACTTCCTCTGGGTCTACCAAGGTAGAATCCACTACAGTTCGACTGCACCCACTATCCCTAAGAGCTGGAGTATCTACTCCATTGATCAGCACACTGTCTTTAAAGTAGTGCTTGGTGTCATCTGGAATACTAGCATAAGCCTCTGCGACTTTAGGCTCCCAGGAACCCAGGGAAACTAAAACTACCTCAGCTTCTATCCCACTGCGGCAGGAGTCTGAGGAGAAGGATGATCCTGTAATCTCTTCTTCCTCATAGGAGGAAAAGGCCAGATTAGCAGAGCGGACCCCCAAGGTTTTGACCTTACATCTGGGATCCCCCTTCACGTGGTCAGTTGTTCCACAAGCAAAACAAGATCCATTGGGTCTGTTTACATAGAGAGGCTTAAAATAACCAGAGTTCGGTTTCGGAGGCTGACCTCCGCTACCCTGCGAGTTCTCTTGTGTCTTACCCTCATTTTTCTTTTTGTGGCCCTTTTGGGAAGAAGATTCATCAGTTTCCCCACCCTCCTTATCTTTGGACTTTTTCCCTTCCTCCTGCTTACCAGGATAAGTCTTGTCATTTTGGGACACTCGATGTGACACCCATAAATCTGCTGCAATGGCAAGTTTCTTAGGATCTATCTCCTTTGAATCTGCCAAATGCTGCTTAAGCTCAGGGGAAGAAGATGCAAAAATATGTTCCAGCATTACAAGACTTATCATACCTTCAAAGGTAGAAACCTTATAACCTTCGACCCAGCCAGTCAAGTTTTTTAAGGATTCAGTTACATAAGATACCCAAGTACCACCTTCTTTTTTCTTATACTCGCTGAATCTTTTTAAGTATTGGGCTGGAGTCTTTCCAAACTTTAAAATGAGGGTCTGCTTCAACATTGCAAAATCTGCTCTCTCAGCTTTCAACATTTCCATAATGGCACTGCAGCCAGAATGGTGTAGTCTGCTAAGTAACCAGGCAATTTTATCAGCATTGTCAACTTGTTGAACTTCACATGCATACTCAAATGTATTCAGCCAGTCCATAATGTCATTCTTTTACTCATACACACTGAGCAGATCTTTTGGAAACCTTGGATGAGAGGAGGCCCCAGACCCATGTCCAGGACCCTTGGATCCATTGGCAACTTGCAGCTTGGCCAGTTCCAACTGGTGATCCCTGTCTGTCTGTTTTTGTGCCTGTTCGAATTTTAGTTTGGCCATATTGAAATCAAGCTCCTTCTGCCTAAACAGCAGCTCTTGCTTCTTGAATTCAAGTATGGCCTCCCCATCAGCACTGGCAGAGGAAACATTGGACATTTCATCCTCCCTGTCCTCATGGTCGCTGTGGACCAGTGCAGCGGCAGAATTGTCAGTTCTACCAGTGAGAGCAGCCCCACCTCCTTCTGCACTGTCCTCTGAAGCTATAGCGCTAAACTGAGCTTCTTGCCAGGCCATGATTCTTTGGATCATTTCCATTTTGGTTCCTTGAGAGGAGACACCTCTCTCAGCACACCTCTTTTTCAATGTTTCGGATTTAGAAGCATTTAAAGTTAACACGGTACTTGTTTCCATACTGTTAGATAGGACTATGGCCTTTAAAAAATTATACGACAATTCACTATGTGTCCTGGTAGGAATAACTTGAAATGCCTTCGCTCGTGCGCAAAACTGGATACCTTCAGTCCCATCCCACTGCTGTACACCAATTTGTTAAGATGGATATCTGAACTCTGACCTGGAGGGGCAGAGCTTCAGAAGGCCAGCCTAGTTTCTTGGAACGGGGTAACCTCTGGACAAGCCAGACCAATCAGGGTAGCGATGGCGGCGGTCAAGACTAAGTCTCAAGAGAGGTGAAGGTGATGGAAAGACCTCAATGAGCACACAAAGCAAGGACACTTACAAATTACTCCAGACAGGGGTTATATTAAATATATAGACACATTTATTACAAGGCCTTTGTAACATCGACCACAGCAAAGAATCACAATAATACTAAAGTAAACCAACACATCACAATCAATACAATATACATACAAGACCGAGGGGTCTAAGGAGTTAGGATCACGTAATATGTAGACCACATAGATGGGGAGGAAAACAGGCAGTGCAAGTAATCATTAGACCCAGTTCAGCATCTGAAATACACCTAACTAGGAGGAAGTCCGAACCCTACGAAGAGAGGAGCTTCATGCTCAAAAGTACGTGCACGCGCTGGTGCCAATGGATAAAGTAGAGTCTCTTCAAGGGTCTCAGGCAGTTCAGGAAGGTGAATGAAGCGATGCAGAACAAGTCCCCACTACTCAAGCAAGGACTCTACTTGTGGGCAGAGGCAGGCTGAGAGTGCAGGATAGAGTCACTATTTCGCAACAGCGGTAGAAAAGAAATGGGCTCGTGCGTGAGGGGCCACCGGTTGGGGTATGGACTACTCACCAGTCTCCGATGCAGGCAGACCCAGACTTCTCCTGTTCAGTTCACGTTGCTGGCAGGTTCAGCTGCGATGATCAGGACGTCTCGACACTGTGTAGATTCTGCGTAGCAGGATGCAGGGTAGAGGGTGTCCCAAATGCAGCGGACGTTCACAGGTTGTTACCGCAGCAGGGCAACACGGCAACCGCGTTTACTCTGGTCCGGGCGCACTCGTCTCACTTCAGACCTGGGAATGCCAAGTGTACGAAATTCAGTGTGGGGGTACCGTGGATGCAGAGCAAGCAGTAGACCAAGTTTCGAGGGCTTTCCCGAAACGGCGGCAGTGACAGAGCAAAGCGTCCTACGTACGCTGGTCAGACCACTGGTTGTCCCAGGAACATTTCCGAAGAGGCTTACTTGCAGGGTTTGATGAAGGTGCCGAGAATAGTTGATCCCACTATTCCAATGGGTCGAAGCGCATTCGCAGACCTTCTAGGACGATCAGATGCAGAGGGGTCTCGCAGGATGATAGTGGCTCAGGGTGCCAAACCTTCAGCGGGTCACCAGCGGTTCCTTGACTCAGCTTCTTGTTGCAGGATACTTGGCTCCTTATCCCTTGTTCGGTGTGAACTCAGGAGATAGACATGGTAGTGGTGTTTTCAGCCTCCTCTTATCCAAAGTTCCCTTCGCACCAAAACGGAGAGGACCCAATGGGAGATCTGCTCACAAACACTCACACCATACATGGACCTATCATGGACCACGGTGGTCCCAGGCATTCAGGACACTCCAGACTCTCTGGCACCCAGGATGTGTATTGGGAACAGACATCCCAGCCCACATCCTGGAGGCCCACACAAGGCATGCAGAAGCCCGCGAAAGCATTTGGTTTCGCGGGAAAGTGCTTGACCAAATAGGGACGGACAGCGGTCGGCTCGACCTGGGGAAGGTGAAGGGGCAAGACGGTCAGCGAACAGGACAAAGAACCTCATAGCATGGCCATTTTGGGAGCCAGGCCACCTATTTGTGCCAAACGCGGGAAGCGCGGATAACATGGCAAAAAAGGGTTCAGAACACAAGAGAAGTGATAGCTGCCACCAGTCCTGTCCGTGACACACCTGCACAGTTCATAATACGTCCAGCAAGAGTTTCTAGGGCCTTTCGAATGACTAGAGACCCAAAAGCGTTGTAAAGTAAGTTACAGTGCACTCTTGTTTCATGTTGCACAAAAGCTGCAACATGAGGAAAGGACTAAGGGAAACCAAGTCTCCCAGTACTGACTGTCTTAAGGGAATGTCAGTTTCCCCATAAGAATTGAGTGCAAGCCCAAAGGAGTGCGGCGGAAGGCTGCACTTCTCTGGCAAAGTCTAGATCCGGGTGTAAAACAGCAGCAAAATGTTTCGGGGTTGCCACATGGAGGGAAAATTACATACAATTATGAAATCTTTCCTAACAACCACCTTATTCATATTAGGCCCCTTAGGCACATTTGTGTTTTGCACATTCAGAATTTGGGCAGTGTGTCCTTTTAGGTGGAGGGAGTGCTGCGTGTGAAGATGAAGATCTACGCTTCATCCATGTCATAGATTTAGGGAGTCAACAGGTGAAATGGTGTTTGATGAAGGAGGATGGAGAGGAGTGGAAGAAGGTGATTGAGGCGAGAAGATGGTGGTTGAGGAAGGGGTAAGGTGGATGACTAGTGGGAGAAGGTGTTTGAGGAGGCGAGGTGGTGGCTGAGGAGAAGGAGGATGTGGCAGCTCATTTGGCAGGGAATGAGGTACAGCAGAGTCACTTAAGGATTACCTGCAAAAGGTGATGTTGGAGTTGGTCAGAAGGTGGAAGTACTTCAGTAGAGCATCAGGGTTATGTAGCTTCAAAGGTGCAGGGGGCAAAATAGAAGGAAGTTATGGTGTATCAGGAGTCTGACGAGCACAGAGGAGCCAGATATGAACCCCAGAACATGGCTTAGAAAGTGGAGACTGAGGTTGCTGCACAATTGCCTGCTGATGAGATGGGGTAGAGGGTAAGCTAGCCTCAGGCGTTCCTCAAAAGGGTGAATTCAGGACATATGGCATCTCCAGCCATTAAGATCACATATAGAAGGTTTGAATGACCAGGTGGAATGGTCTGCCTTAATGTGATGTGTGTAGATTCATTGGTATCCCAGTGAATCGTGAATCATGTTCCACTGGTTGTGGACAGTAGAAGCTTCTTGAACAAAATTGATATATAGGTGTGTGCTTTATTCCAAATTTCTATATGAGTTGGATTGGTCATATTTTGACCAGTATGGAAGTAAAGCATTAATTAAGTGTGACTTATGTTGTTTACCTTTATTCCATGTGGACGTATTTATTGATTTTTGAGTCTGCCCTTTACCTTTATGCATATGGAAGTGCCACTTTGTGGGCTGTGGTCTAGTTGTTCGAACTTAGGAGGTGCGTTACATTTATTTTCAACGTTACGTCCATGAGTATGCATGTCGTTTTGTCAGCATGTATCTTTGGAGTCACTATCACTTATGAAGACTGACTATGTGCAGTGGTTAACATTGGGTGGTGATACAGCGTTAGCCTCACTGGCATACAATCTTTCAGATAAAGCAATGTAGGAGAATGTAGCCCAGCAGCATGGCGCACTACTAACTAAGTAGTGAGCATGTATTGTAGTACTTGCTTTATTAATCATTTTGCAGATGGGAATCATATTTACAAATAGTATCGCAGGAGGTCAACACAATTCATGACACTGAGGGTCTTCAGTTTGAAAATCAGTAATAAGCCAACTATATATGTTCGGCTTCACATAATACCTCACTCCTATTTCGACACTCTAACAATAGAAATATGATATCTTTTTTGTGCATTGATTTGCAATATGTGGAGTTAAAAAATCGTGCGTTTGTATGACTCTGAAGAAAATGTATCAGCAGTTATCAGGGAATAGAGTAATATTTTACACTGAATCATATGATTATCATTTGGTTATAGTCTAGCATTAAGTACTGTTTTGATGGGGTTTATCTTTCTTTTTGTTTGTAGTATACACAGAATATTATTGCCCCTGAGGAAGATGAGGTGTGACGCACTTCATCCAACCTTTTATCTTTTAACATATATCTGCATTGAAGTTCCAATTGTTGCAGCAAGACAGCGCTTTCCACATTGTGTAATACTAGTAGGAAATATTCTACTTACGTCTTTGCTTAGAGGCGAGCACTATTACACTTGACTGCACAGTTCAAAGTATGCGTAATGTGCATTAATGTATTTTGTGTATATGTCTGTATTCATATGGTCTTTTAATAATCTTCATTAAATTGTGTGTTTGATATAGATATATGTATGTGATACTGACATTGTTTTTAAATGTTTGATAGTTCTACATAGTACATACATATTTGACTTTGTAATTAAATATATGCCTTCAATATGTTTGCATTGACAGAGGGTGTGAGGTGGAGGCATGCAGTATAACATGCTAACTCTGACAGAAGACAGTTCATTGGTGTAGCACAACCAAGAGTACATTGGGGACCTCCTTAAGGCACACGCATTCTATATGCACAGGCATAATGAAATGTTCAATTAGCACACTTCACGTGCCACAGTTACAGCCAGTGCAATACCTTTCTGCCGTGGTGACAATAGCCACAAGCAAGTGTCAGCTGACACATCAGTTTGTCACCAGTCATGCGCTACCAAACACCCTGGATACCCCAACTCCAGATCTGCCCAATGATCCCTCTGAAACCTCATGTTTTGCTCAGCACAAATGTACCCGGTGACACCATTGAATAGCAGGACCTCTTTACCACAACTAGCAGTGCAGCCCAGTGTATGTAGTGGTACAGTTCCGGATGTACTGCCATTTGCAAACAAAAGGACAGAGTGATGAGAAATGCAAGCACATATTGCCTGCATCCCTGACCTCTCACTGTCTGTGTGAGCTGGGTGAGAAACTAGCATGCCATGGAGAAGCACATTTCTTTTGCCCCACTCTATATTCTTCAAGACCAATAGGAAAGTGGGTAGTCTAAGGGCGGAGGGGGGCTAGTGAACAGGTAGAGTGCAGAAAAAGGCATTAGTGGTTCAGCTACTTGGAAGAGGCAAATACGTTGAGCCACAACCTCCAGTATGTGATTACAGTACTAGAACTCGGAGAGTTATTCTTTTGTTTGGAATCAAATAGATTGAGGCCAGTGCCTGTATTAATTAAATGTACCATCATATAGATTATATTATGTGTCTGCTTGCTTTTAGAAACACAAAGTTGGAGGAAGGAACTCAAGTTCGTGGGTGTAGCACAAGGACTTGCAGTGTGGCTCTTCCTTTTGATGGAGGCAAAAAGATTGAGGTAATGTTGGTGTCAACTGGAATAAAGTAATCAAGAACTGAACACTATGTAGAGGATGTTTTTTGGTCTGTTGGTTGGTGGAACCAAATATATTGAGGCCAAACCTCTAGATTAGATTGTGAGTGTGGTTTGTTTTAGGAGTCACATAAATGAAGAATTAACCATATATTTACTCTTACAATTTACACAACCACTACTTTCAGAGTAAAAGTCTTCACCACATTTCCAAATGCTGTTTGATCGACATGGTGGTACCTGGCTCATACACATTTTCATCGTCTGAGTAATTTGTTGTGTGATCTTCCAAGCAATGCGTCTGTTTTAGCAGTGAGGGAATTTGATATATGTGACTATTGTCTGCATTTGAGGGGGTGATAGTCTACCCTGCCCCTCTTTCCTTTCTTTTTACTAAGAATGCAGATGATACAATACGAAATATCATGTCTGCCCATGGGAAAGTGGTGTCCAAATGTGTACTCAGATTCTCTTGCAAGACACATTTTTTATAAAATATAGGGCAGGTGTCAGAATTACCTGTTTTTTGTGATACAACAGATCTGCACAGCTGCTTTTTTTTGGTGAGGGCGGAAATTAGTCTTTACCTCTCTTCCATGTTGGGGTATTTTTGGTATGTTTTGCAGTGGATGGTGTATGGGTGCTGTTGACTGAGGCGACAGTACTATTGATGTGACTACCAGCAAACTTGTTCTACCACTAGCACGTGTTTATTCTGACGGTCTTTGGAAAGACGTGTACACTGGTGCCTAGCGAGTGTCTGAAGTTTGATTCTTGTGATTGCACTTGACAATTACACGAGCTTGTCAGTGCCAGTACCCTCTTATTCTATATTTAAATCTGCCTCGCTATCTGTGGTATTGTCAAAGTAGGGGTGTCTGAGTCGCAAACTGCAATTTTGGGATTGAGCATAAGCTTTGTAATTAAAGTAATTGTCGTCTGTTTTCAAGGAAATCAGAAGTGGGCAGATTTCTAGAAGTACCTTTCCTTAACGATGGGTTGCTCTGTTTGTAACAGAGCTGCTGTCATATTGTCATCTCTTTCCCCTCTTGCTTCTTTGTTGGTGGCGGTTCAACATCCTCCTGCCAAAGTCCATCTTCTAGTACTGATGCTTGTACAAATGGGCTCTACGTGCAATTTAGATTCTACTAGCTGAAGTAAACGGATACCCTTATTCTTTGCAGATAAGGAGGTATGTTGTTGATTTACCAATTTATGTTGTACTGTATTATACTGTTAAATCCACAAGGTTGGTGTCATTTACATGCTTACACAGAATCACACACTCGCGTCGATTACATGCACTCTTGCATACACTCAGCCAAACACTCATACCTGTAAGCATGTATCTTGTATTCATGCATGTCTTGTTGCACCCAGTCTGCCTCCTATTCGCTGGAGGATGCACATGCTGATAAAACCACTCATCCATGTGTGCAGTCTCTAGTCTTCACATGCTGACTGTTATCATTAAAGTTGAATGGTGCAGTGGCTAGAACGAGGAAAGAGGACGGCTGGGATCAAAGAATGGAGAAATCAAGTTACTTTACTTTGAACTGCCTCCAGCATGCTCCATAATACTGGCGACAAACCAATCTGCTCCGGCCCCAGTGTCTGTGTTACGCTGACAGAATATTTACAGGGAAGGATTATCGGATGCTCTCAGGAGCGAGGTGTGGCAAGGTAATCTTTTCGTCAATGTGTAAGAGTTTCTCCTATTAGTTCCTTTAAGCCTTTAATCTTTAATCGAACACAAAGGTTCCCTGTTGCCAATTCAAACAAACTGAGCAATGGAAGTTGCATAAATTCACCAACGGAAACAATTGGATGTACGTTTTGAATAAAAAAGATAAGACTTTGTAGAGTCTGGCGCATAGACCCCAACCCCAGTGGTATTTATTATAGTAGTGGACAAGTTGAGCTAAATGAGCAGTGATCATTTTCAGTCGCATAATTGAAATGTGAATTCGTTAGGTAGTGTTACCGTGGCAAACATTCCTGGACCTGCTCTATTTTGTTCTTTCTGTTGAAAGACCAATGTTCTAATCAAAATCTTGGAAAAAAATATTTCTTAAATACATTCTTCGATCCTATGGTGCAAAGTTTGTAACTGATAAAAAAAGGAGCTTATAATTTGATTGTTTAGGGCATGAAGGCCAAACCATATTTAAAAGGTTACCAGAGCTTTCATCATTGGAACAAGAGGAGCTTGCTAACTTTGAAAGATTGTTGAAACTGAATTAACATTTTCTATTTTCTACAAGAGAAAAGACCTAGATTCAGAGATGAAGCTCAAGCATATGCTCCCGGAAGATGCTTTAGGTGTGGTAGTCTTGAGCATGTGGCTAATGACACGTAGTGCTTTACGATTCATTAGTCATAGGTGTAGGGCATGTGGAAAGCAAGGACCGGATGTCACAGACAAAATGCAGTGCTTAAGTCAATACAGTCCAGAAGACTCGGACATTGATGGACTATATTGGACAAATGAATGGGAATAAGGATTTCTTTACAATCAGTGTTATTCAAGAAGGGGTCCGAACGGTCCAACCTCATGTTGTGTCCAGGATTAATGGCATGGACACTGATTTGTTAGTGTATACTGGATCAGACTTAACTCTAATTAATGCACACAACAATGGGGAAGTAAGTTCAGTTTCTTCCTAGCCAACGCCAATGCTAATGGGGAGATTCCAATCGAGATGTTAGGAGAGTTCCGATCAGACTTGGAATTCAAAGAGAAGCGTGGTGTAACAAGGAAGGTAAGAGAAAGCCTTCTTTCATGAGGAGAACAAGCCAGGGTGGGGATCTAACTGGGTCCAGTACATCCATAACAAATGCATATGGACAGCCAGGTACACATATTGAAACATCATTCTTTTAAAAAAAATCTTTATTTACATTTTAACCAATTATTAAATGACAATATACATTGTGTTATACAGAAGATAGAGACAAGAAAAGAAAAAGAGAAAAAAAAGGATATTATACGCATGTTCAAGAACTAGTACATACTCAAGAAAACATCCCAGACTTTTGCATGTAAATGTAATTTCCCCATCCTTCTGTAAATAAACTTTTCCATACTCGCTAAGCAGTTCATTTCTTCAATACAGTCATCAGAGTTTGTCGGAATTTGGGATTTCCAACTCCTCAAAATAATTTTTTTGCATATTGATGCACCCCTGAACAGAAACTCTATCTCCGATAAAGAAAGGTTGTCAAGTAAAACACTGTTTCCTAGAACCATTGTTGTGAAATCTAAATCAATATTTTGATCGGGAACCCGCAAAAACATAGTACATACCTCTTGCCAAAAACCCCAGACTCGAACACAATCCCAGAGTAAATGTTCCATACTTCCTACCTCATTCCCGCAGCACCAGCAAACATCAGAATCCAACATACCCCTCCTTTTAAGCCTTTCTGGGCACCAGTAAACCCCATTGAGGATTTTAAATTGTCTCGAGCGTTCACTCAAACTGATCGAGCAAAGCTTCACATTTGCACACATCTTAAGCCACACACCAGAAGTGATTTCAAACCCCAGTCTTCTACTCCATTCTTTCATTAGATATGAATTCTCTTTATAACTTGCTACAATTTGATGATATACCTTGCTTGCAAGTGATTGTTTGCACACATTTTTATCTGCAGTGAATAGTTCCAAATTCACAATCCCATTCCAATCAACCTCACCAATACATCTTTTCAATTTCCTGTAATCTGTAACAGAAAAATTACCAATATTATAATTTGCGCGTAACTCGTCACAATTAACCAATTTCTCATTCTTGTAAACATCACTAATCCAATGAATTCCACCAACAAACCACTCCGGCCAGAACAAAGTTTTGCCACAGTCAGTAATAGCTTGATTCAACCAGATAGAAGCATCAGGTGACTTTAGAGCCACCGAGCCACACATGTCACAAATATTTTTCCACTCGTCTCTTAGGAATTCGGTCATGGGAAGTCTCTTACCATATCTGTTGACAGTCGTAAAAACTTGGCTTGGTGCAAGAGGGCCCATCAAGCGCACCTCCGCTGCAGCCCATTTACAAGGGGAATCCCCCAGAAAAGGAAGGATAAATTGGCATGAGAACGCCAAATGATACGCCTTAAAATTTGGTACCCACATTCTCAACAGGTATTTGAAGCTTCCACAACTTAAGTTTCGGAGGCTTCTCATCCCAAATGAAAGATTGTAATAGACCATCAATCAATCTCCAATAATATTGACTTATTTTCATGGGAAGCATACTCAATAATTAATTCACTTTGGCGCGGCGTTCATCTTCAAAGCATTCACCTTGCCCCACAGGGATAAATGCAACACTGACCACCTTTGGGTACTGAATTTCAGTTCCCTGCAGACCTCTCCCATATTTTCCTCCACCATATCACTCGCAACCGGAGTTAACCAAACACCCAGATACTTTATTTTATTCACGCACCATTGAAATCCATAGTTAGTCACCAAAGATCTATCACAACATGGAGTAATTGGCATAACTTCAGACTTTGACCAATTGATTTTATACCCTGCCACTTCGTGAAACCGATTAAGTGTGTTCATCAGTGATGGCAATGATACTTCCAGATCCCGTAATAACTGCAAAAGATCATCTGCATAAAACCATATTTTTTGTTCAATTCCACTAAAGGAAACACCTTTTAAGCCCAAATCACATCGTAAAGCAATAGCAAGAGGCTAAATGGTCAGCACAAATAACAATGACGAGAGTGGGCAACCTTGCCTAGGACCTCTCTATAAACTGAAAGATTCTGACAACCAACCATTCGTCTTAACATCCGCCATGGGATGGGCATACAAAAGGCCAACCCATAAAATATATTCATCTCCTAAATTCATTGCACGCAAGACCGAGAATAAATATTGACAATTAACTCAGTCAAACGCCTTTTCTGCGTCAAGAGAGAATACTGCTACGTCCTCATCAGAATCCCTGGTTTGCGACAAAGTCAATAACAGATTCCGGATGTTGCTAGAAGTTCTATGACCTTTAACAAAGCCTGATTGATCTGTGTGTACATGTTTTTGCATCAATTGTTCAATACGTAGTGCAAGTACTTTAGCCAGGATCTTATTGTCAGTATTTATCAAACTTATCGGGCGATAACTAGAAGATAGGTTACTGTCTTTAACCTTCTTTAGGAAGACTGATATAGTACCATGGTTTGGAGATACCGGTAATAAGCCTACTTCCTTAGATTCAGTGTGCATATCTCTTAAAAGCCCTAATGCCGCCTCTGGTAGGATCTTATATAATTTGACTGGTAATCCATCAGGCCCAGGTGCCTTCCCAACATTCAATTTACTAATGGCAAACCTGATCTCATCAGTAGTCATCTCCCTGTTTAGACCCTCTCTTTCTTCATTTGTAATTTTTGGAACATTTAGATTGTCTAAGAAATGTCCACCAAGACCTGTAATACCTGACTCATTCTTGTATAGAGCCGTATAGAAATCCTTGAAAATCATATTAATCTCACAAGGTCTAAAAGTGGCCACTCCGTTCCCTCCCATTATTGAAGTTAGAGCCCCCTCTGAGAGCTGTTGTCTCAGCCTGTAGGCAAGTCACCTTTCACATTTTTCACCCCGTTCGAAGTATGCACATTTGATCCTATATAATTCTCTTTCAGCACTCACACTTAAAATATCATTCAATTCTTTCTTCAATTTCTTTAATTCCCCTTTCTTATCAGTGACATTTGGATTACACACTGTAAGAGGATTCAATTCAGCACTACAGCCAAGTCAACGCCTAGTCTAGAATACTGAATGAAAACCCTTATTGATATATCTTTATGTCCAGTTCATGCGTTCTGGATGACTACCCCTATATAACACCCCTCTCTTGGAATCCTCCTGACCCCACTGAGCCAAGAAGTAGTTCTGTTTTGCAAGTTAAAAGGTTTATTTGATAATTTAAACAATAGATATAGATATCACGCTTTATAGTAAATTAATAATTGAATAGCACACTTAATCTGATATGATAAAGATTAACAACGGAGAATCTGGCACTAGCACACTTCTTTATAATCACTAAGGAGTGGTTATAGGATGGATAAGATAGCAACAATACTTTTATGGTTTCAAATGGATGCAATGTGAAATGAAAATGCAATACAGAAAATAACTTGATAGGATTTCAGCAAAAGACAATGTAATCACTTTCTTGGACAATTCACCCCCCCCTCTTTATGCAATGCAAGGAAATGGGAGGAAATCACACAGTTCTCAGAAATGCAATCAATGTAATTCAGTTCAATCCCCCCCAAGCACGCTTAAAGAAAACAGATAGGAGTTTTGAAAACACAGGCAAAATGCTTTGATATGTGCTGGCAATGGAGTGAAAATATGTTAAAATGCTTTTAATTCCCTTTCAGAGGTTCAGGGTGAGTGGTATCTAGTTAATATTAGTCCAGGCTCACTCTTGCAATGATTCAGGAATGATTAGCAGGTTAAACGAATTCCTGGCAAATGGAAGGCAAGCAGCAGCAGATTTTTTTACACGTGGAGAAATTTGCAAATCGCGGTAAAATTCGCGAATGCGTGTTCCGCGATTGCGGTAAAACTATAGGGGGTAGGAAAAGGTTCCTAGGAAAGCCACGATTCTCAGCTTTCAGGGGAAAGTTACTGCAAGTCTCTAGCACAAACGGTCGCGGAGATATGAGCGATTAAATAAAGGTCGTTTTTCAGATTTGAAATTTTAAAGTTCAAAAAGACAAGTGCAGCTTGCAACTAGAAAATGACAAGTGACAGCTTTACAAATGACAGGTGACAGTTAGGAGACAGTTCTATTTAGATTAAAATAGCTTGGATTATATTATTTTAACTAAGAGATTGGTTCTGCACAGTTTTCTAGGTACTCACACTATATTCTTGAGTTAAAGGGACCTCGCCACGGATCTGGTCAGGTTTTAAACTGGACTCTGGTCTCTGCACTTCACAGTGATCTGGGTCTGCTCTCTCTCTGGATTCTGAAGATTGAGGGATTTAAAGTCTGGATCTTTCTGCACAGCTTTCTCTGGAGATTGATGGAGGTAAAGTATGGATTTTCCCGGCAGAGCTTCCAGCTGCAAATGGATTTGAAAGTCCCTATCTGTCCTGTCTGTCTGCTTTTATGTGTTTTCAAAATGGGTGTGTTCTAGCATCACTGACCCTACCTCTCTCTCAGCTTCTAATTGGTCAAACTTCCATTTCTCACTTGATTGGGGAAGGAACTGTGAGTCAGAGCAATGTCATTTTTACAGCCTGCACAAAGTCCACTCCTCCTGTCAACTTACACACAAATCCAGATTTGAACCAAATACATATTTGCAGAGGTACATATTGTTTTAAAATCATATGCACCCATCACATATCACAGGAGGTATCTCCTGTTCAAACTCTGCTCTTCCTGGGAGCTTGCATTCAGAAATGGCAATAATTTGCACTTTTTAACTGGTTTGCGATACCGTACATTACCCCAAATTTACACACATGTGCGCAAGGAGTATGGACATTAGTTGATGAAGTGTCAGATTTTTCACATGCACACATTTTGAGTAATATCCACTTTTCCGCTAACACCCCCCTGAACATACCACGGGTCCTACCATGTCTTAAAACGTGAGCAGAAAAATCACAAGAATTATGGTATCATTTATAAAGTTTTCACATGTCCGTACTATGAGTTATTCATCTTTTTCTAAAACCATATTCTGGCTATAGAGGTGTGTCTTTTCAGGTCACATGGCACAGAAACCAGTCTTTCCAGTTTCTGCCAAGCTCAGAGATCCTGCCACTCCCAGCTTCTGCCAAGAGGAAGCTGTTTTACGACTCCCGCCAATAAAACATTTGCCTGAGTCAGGACAGGGCTTTGTTCAATTTCCTGCAGAGCCCAGGTAATTCAATCAGGGAAGTGTCATATCCCTTTTGGTGTGAGCAGCAAAAGGGCAGCTAGGCCTGGGAACACAGCTGTGACTCAAGTTTCACTCCTGATGGGGGTAGTTGCCAGGCAGAATTCAGTTCCTTAAGCCAAGTTTCAGATAAAATGTCACTTTTTGTTTCCCAGTTTAAGTCAAGACAATTTTTTTACATATGCAGCTAGAAAGCTGATTCTAAGTTCAAAACTATGACATTTAAACAATTGCAACCTATGTGACACTCAGAAGTAGGTCACTCATTTCTTTTAAACATTGAGATTTTTAGTGTCTTTCAGTCCACATTTACTTAAACTGCTGCAATCCACAGCTCAGCCAGTCTTGTTATAAACCTTCAAGTCACTTCAGAATATCACTTTACATTGTATCCACCTCTCAGTAAGTCTTTCTTTGGCCTGCTTTGGGTTCATTCAGTTTTACACAAAAAAGTAAAATCTGGTGTTGTTTTAAATTGCCGGCTTTTGGATAGTGGTGAGTACTGGTACTGCACCCATTTTTGGGATTTAAGAAATGAATCCCCCACAATTTTACGTTCCTTTTGGCAATCAGTATTGCCATTCCCAATGGTTTCAGGCTACTGTGTGGGTAGTCCAATGGTGCTTTTAGGCAGTGCCCTTCTGTGCCCATAACATCGGCAAAAATGGGTGGCAGCCTATTCTTCATGCATTTCCCTGGGCATTTTATGGGAAACTCTGGCCATCATGATGTTTTCATGTCAGTACTGCACAGTTTTGAGGTAGGGCTCGGATGCATGGGTAAATACATCCCACAAGCCCCCCTCTGGCGATGGCCATTCTATTTCACGAATGGGACTCGCAATACCTGGGATGTTTCCTCATCTTCTTCCAATAGATGGCACAGTTCAGCATCTTTTCCTCCATCCGGTACTGATCGATCGGTTCTCCTCGCCGGTCCTGATGGGAAGATTGGGCGGTACCCCGGGCCCGTTGCGTCTCTGCTCCCGGTCTCCGGATCATCCTCCTTGGCCCGTCTCCCGGTTTTCTTTCTCCTAGGACGACAAAGGAAGAGCGGCAATACCTATCCATAGACATTTTTCCACCACTGTTGAGATAGTGGGGCAGCATATGCATTTCATCATTCTTATTTTGAAAAAAAACAGTATAACTAAGAGACAGTTTCATGCAAATCACAATATTTTAGAGACTAGATGTGGTATGTTTTATAGTTGGAACTGAATTAGTCTGAGACAGTGCCCGCTAGGATTCCAGAGGATTCCTCCAGTTGTTGCAGAGTGTGCCTGGGATGGCAACATTTCAACTGGTTTATGTGGACCCACTTGTCTTCCCCCGCTGCCAAAGGACCTTTGGGGATGTGGATTTTGTAGGCCACAGGAGAGATCTTGTCGATGATCTCAAAGGGTAACTTCCGTGTAGGCAAAAATTTGCGCTGCTTGGCCTGGTTCCTTTGGAAGTTGTATAGATAGACCCGGTCTCCCACCTAATATTCCTTCCTGGAAGTTTTCAGGTCATAATGGGTCTTCATGCTATCAGCCGATCTTTCTAGATTCCGCTGAGCATAAGCAAAAGCATGTTGAAGGTGTTTCCATAAATTCTCCACATACTCATGAGTAGTGGAGGCATTTATCAGTGTCTGCTCTTGGGTCCTATAGAGCAAATGCTGAGGAAGCACCATCTTGCGCCCAGTCATCAACTCAAATGGTGACATTTTGGTTGCAGATGAAGGGGTAGATCTGATGGCCATTAGGACCAGAGGTAATCGGATATCCCAACTTGGCCCAGAATCTGCCACAAACTTCTTTAATATGCTCACAATTGTCCGGTTATATCTCTCTACTGCCCCAGAAGAAGCTGGCCTGTAAGCAATATGCAGCTTTCTCTTGACCCCCAGTATCTCCCACATCTTTGTCATTACTTCACTGGTGAAGTGGCTACCTCTGTCTGACTCAATCCTTTGAGGTAGACCAAAACGGGAAAAGATGTGGTTAATCATCAAGGCAGCTGCCGTTTCTGCCTTGCAGTTTGGGGCTGGGAGACATTCCACCCACTTGGTGAACAAGCATGTGACAGTCAACATGTACTTATTCCCCCTAGCCGAGCGAATCACAGGGCCTACAAAGTCAATTTGTAAATCTGACCATGGCAGTGTCATCCCCCGCTTTTGGAGAGGCGCGCGGTGCGTGAGGGATGATGGCTGAAATTGTGCACACACGAGACACCCCTTCAAGTATTGGTCGAGGTCCTGCCCCATGTGTGGCCAGTATGCAACCTCTCTTAAGATTTCCAATGTTGTGTGAAACCCCCTATGACCGGCGGTGGCCGCATCATGGGCGTGACTTAACATCAGGCTTCGGAATGAGGTAGGAACCACCCACTGATCGTGGCCAGCTTTGGATTTCCTTACCAGCAAACCGTCTTGGATTCGGAACATTTTTGGACATTTCATCAACACTCTTAGGTCCTCTTTCCCAATGTAATCGGTATCCGTCAGGGGAAAGTTCTCAGGGTCCTCAAGGTGCTGTTAAAATTTACCAATAATTGGATCCCCCTTCTGAGCGGTAATCAAATCAGCATCAGGGGTCTCCTTACTCCATTGTGCAATTGAAAGGTCGTTGTGAGCATTTGTCTGGGACCTAGTGATAGCAGTGACCTGGATTTCCCCCAACAGGGACTCAATCTCAATTAGATCCCCTTGGATGGCCCTGGTTTTGGCCAGCTGATCAGCTAAGTCATTTCCAGTTTTGTCTGGTCCCTCTACTTTGGAATGACCCTTGATCTTTTTCCAATAGATGGTCATCTCATTCGAGGTGATTAGATCATCAATGTTTTGGATCAACTTCCCATGTTTCAAGGGTTTGTTGTTAGCACATAACATGCCTCTGGTTTTCCAATTAACCAGGTGCTCCACGAACCCATTCCGTACATAATCCGAATCTGTGATTATGACCAGTTCGTGGAGTTGATGCTGGACAGCAGTGAGGATGGCCTGATGCACAGCCATCAATTCTGCCACCTGACTACTTCGGGGACCAATTTTGTATCCAGCGGAGGGTTCTGGGGACTCATTCACCCATGCATTCCCTACGCCGGCCACCAGTTCTTTCTCCCCGTTGTTGTCAACATGGTAAGAGCATCCATCCACATAGACAGTGGGCATTCCCTCACACTTGTCCTCTTCAAAGACTTTGTGTGGGGAATTAAGGTATGCCTCCATGTTGTCCTTTATTTTTAGACTTTCGTCCTCGAGACAGTTTTCTCTGGCACAATCATGCAAGTCAGCCAGACCTTGCGCGAGGGGACTCTTCTTGTTTTGGCCATATCTGACCTCCACAGGAAAGCCTTGCATTGACAGAATCCAGGAAGTAATTCGGGAATTACTCACATTTCCGGTCCGGATTCTATCACTTTGGAGATATTGCAGAGGCTGGTGTGGAGTCTCCACTATGATGTGTTCCCCCTGGATAAACGGGCGGTAATTCTTCAATGCCCACACCGTTGCCAGGAGTGCCTTCTCACAGTCGTTGAATTTTTCCTCCACAGAGGATAAAGTTTTGCTCGCATAGGAGATTACTTTATTGACCTTGTCATGCTTTTGGTATAATACTGCCGTCAAGCACGTATTAGAGAACCCTGTCTCCAGGAAGAACTCCTTGTTTCTGACAGGGTAAGCTAGGCAAGGCGCTTGTGAGAGGCTTCTTTTGAGTTGTTTTACCGCCTCGGCTTGTTCTGGACCCCATTCCCACTTGACCCCCCCCTTCAGGAGATGAATCAGGGGTCTAGTGATCTCTGCGTAGCCCTCAATGAACTTTCTGCTGTAATTAGTCAGTCCAAGGAGGCTCCTTAGTTCCCGCAGAGTTGTGGGGTCTTTCAGTTTCTGAAGTGCTTCCACTTTCTTTTCCTGGGGACAGAGACCCTGAGGAGTAATCTCATGCCCCAAGAAATTAACACGGGTTCTACACCACTGTGCTTTCTGAAAGGAAAGTTTTGCTCCGGCGGCCCTCAACTGCGTCAGAACATAACGGATCTCCGCTATGTGTTCCTCCACAGATGAACTTTTGATGAGGACATCATCTACATAAGCCAGGTTACCCCTCGCACCCAGGTCGGGCATGGCTTTATGTAGGAAAATGTTGAATTCATTGCCGGAGTTGAGGTATCCGAAAGGAGTCCGGGTCCATGTGTACTGCTGGCCCCCAAAGGTAAAAGCCAGTTTGTATTGGTCCTCCCTGCTGACAGGCACGGTCCAGTATCCATTGGTCAGGTCTATTGCAGTGAATACCTGTGACCCCTGGATCTGGGCCAGCCCTTGGTCAATGTAGGGCAGAGGCCATCGGGAAGTATGGACCCGTTTGTTGAGCTCCCTGAGGTCGGCGCAGAGTCTCCACTGGCCGTTTGGCTTCAATATTCCCAGCACCGGATTATTGAAGGTGCTGTGGACTGGACGGATTATTCCCCGGGACTCAAGGTTCTTAATTATTTCAGAAAGGGACTCCATTGATTCGAGAGGCAAACGATATTGCTTCACAAATACAGGAGTCATGCCAGGGTCCGTGGGGATTGTTGTTGTGTGGATGTCGGTGCGGCCACAGTCATATGAGTCTACCGCAAAGAGATCTTGGAAATCCAAGAAGACTTGTTTCAACTTTTGCTTCTGTTCCAGAGTCACACAGGCATCAGCTAGGTTGACTCTCTCTTCCACCATCTGCCTGAAGCCTGGAAAGACTTCTGGTTTGGCTATCTCAGCGGCCTCCTCCAGCTGGGTGGAGAAGTCCCTGGTCAGAGTGCTGATTTGGACTGGAGGCTTCAGGTGGGAAAGGCAGCCCTCATGGACCTGGAAAATCACCTCATCCGTCCTGAAGTCACAAGTCACATCTTCCTTACCATAGACACAGGAAGTGTACACCATGAAGTTCCCCCCATGCCGGGTAAAAATCCTGTCTGGTGTTGTGTTGTCATCACTGTCACTGTCAAAGCAGTCCTTGGGGATTGGCCCTAACAGTTCATTTCCAAGATCAATGGAGAAATGTCGGTCATCAACCGCCATTCCAATAATGGTGCCTGCGGCTAGAGTAATACTCTTTAAGTCGCTGTTATCCACCTCTATTGGAATGGTGTCATGTTCTATGTTGACTAATGGTGTTGGGTTTACCCCTAACCCTTGCTGTTGGAGAGAAGCATTTAGATGTATGTAAGCATCAGGGTTTTTCAAATGTTGTCCTCTTTTAACTTTCACTTCCAGGGAGAATTGTCGGGTCCTTTCTGGGATGGTGACTTCCTCTTTAATCTGAATTTCAACTGCATAAGGTAGCAATTGAGCTGACCTAAATGCTTTTTCTGGAACATCAAAGCCCATGGGATTATCCGCTAATCGGGACCAAGCTTTGAAGTTTATTAGGTCCAAACTAATGGCAAAGCGATTGAGAATGTCACTGCCTAATTAAAAGGCGGCAGTGACGTCTCGCACGACCCAACAATTATGGACTATGCTCTTGTTGCCAATGGAGATTTTGAGCATACACCTGCTTGGCAGGAGATGTTTGGAATTAGGCGCTTCCAGGTCCATTTCCCATTTGTCTATCAGTTTGAATGTGGGAATGGCTGGATCTTTTGGGAGTTGGCGGAACATGGCTTCGCTGATGAAGCTCTTACCGTTGTTCACACACACTCGAGCGAGAACAGAGTCCTTCCCATCATTTAATTGGACAGGGATGAACAACTGCTCTCCAATTTGCTGAATATCAGCCAGGCTCTGAGCTGATTTCACATCTTTCTGGACTATTGGAGTGGGGGTTTCTGATTGTGGATTAGTATAGAATCTCAGAGTGTTTCCTTCCAGCGTGGAGTACCACTTTAGACTGGAAGGAAGGTTGATTTTCAGGAATAGAGAGGACCCCCCAACACCAGTCTGTTGTCCTACTGCTATTACTGTCACGTCTGGAATTTGGCTATTCTGGAAGTGAAATTCTACTTGGTCAGATTTTTGTTCAACCATGTGGCAGGTGCCGTTTAAACTAACATGGTTGACACTCTGTTTTAATTTTATGGGTTGGCTAGTCTGGGTCCAGAGGACCTTGTTTACGCAATCTATTAAGGGTGACAACCTCCTCAGCAGGTCATTCCCCAGTAAACAAGGGGTGCCCTCTGGAGTCACTACTATGACCGGGTGTTTCACCTTGTGTCGCCCAATTTTAATGTCCAAGTCTGCCGTCCCCTCGACGGGAATTTCCTTCCCGTCAAAGTTCTGGAGTTGTCCAGGAAGAGAGGTGAGAGGAATTTGGTAATTCTCTCCCCTTCCTGCATTCAGTTCGTCAAAGGCCCTTCTGGACAGAAGGGTAGCTTGAGATCCAGTGTCCACCAGTGCCAAAATTGTACCCTGCCCCTGTACTTGTACCGGGGCATAATATCGTCCGTCCTTCTCCTCAAGGGGGCACAGATAATGTACATTTTTGGACAACTGGTGGGCTAATTTTCTGGTTTTGGACATCGCTAGCGAAGAGATTTGGGCAGAATTCTGTGGAGAGCCTTGGGAATCTGAAAGAAAAAGTTGGCAATTGGAGATCAGAGCCATTTTGGGTTCCCCTGGCTCCGGTTCTGGGCCGCCCCCCCCTTTTTGGAGGCAGTCACCAGGATGGGTTTGAACCAGGGGATTTTCTTGCTGTTGGTTCTGGGATGAGATAGTGGGCGGCGGTAGCTCAGTCTCCACATCTCCCCAGTCTGGATTTGCATCCCTAGGGACCCATTTTTCTTTGGGAGGAGTTCCCCCCTCTCTGAAGGAGAAGATCCTTTTCCCAGGATCCTCTGAGGATCCCTCTCCCTCAAATTGGAAGACCTGTACCTCCTCCTCAAACTGAGTCTGTTTGGGTCCTTTGTTTCTCCTACCCCCCCTCTGCTCCTTAGGAGGCAGACTTTCAGGGGCAAGAGATTTTGTTTCCGGTTCCTGGGTTTCCAGGGGCTGTTTACAAGTGAGGAAGGAAGCTTCCTCCAAGGCTTTACACCCCCCTTCCCTTTGTGCCTCCTCCCTGGGAACCGGTGAGTTATCGGGGTGCTGCCCCGTCATTGTTCTGGAGCACCAGGTCCAGAGTTGGGTGCGTTCTGCGCCGGCACGCCCATCTGAGGGTTCTGCTGAGCCCTCAGTATGTGACCCAGATCCCGCGCCATGTTTTGAACCTGGCGCTCTAACTGGGAAACCCGCTCAGGCTGATACGGGGCCCTGTTTTCTCCCCTGGGCTGATCCCGGGAAGGGTAGCTGTCCCTCCTCTGGTAATACCCCGGGTTGGGAAGATTTGGGTACCCCTCCACCCTTGGCCTCCCCTCTCCCGGATTCAGTGGTCTGGGCTCAGGGAATTGGGGAAAGAAGGATGGATGGTTTTGGGGCTGAAAGTCGGGTGGATATCTGGGGAAAAAGTTCTGCCCAGGGTTTGGTAAATTTCTGCCCTCCTGTGGGAAGTTTGGAGGGATGTTCCCTGGGTTAGGTGCTTGGCTGGATCCCCCCCCTTGGGCTGGAGGAGTCCACACATAACCCAGGATGGGTCGATTTCCCTTGTAACGGGGACTTACATAATCAGGAGAGCGAGGGACCCCATTTGTGGGGCTGCCTCCTTGGCTCCCTGTCTGTGACTGACCCGAGGACCTCCTGGGCCTAGCATTATTAGGTGCAGGTAGGTTTTTAGGCCCCCCCATCTCCAAATCCAAAACGGGGGTGACCTTTACCTCTGCCACCTTGGCAGCAGCAGGGGTGCTGTTGGCTTTGGGGTTTTTCTGGGCATTACTTTTGCTATCTATCGGTTTCTGCACCTCATAGATCCGGGTAGCCTGTTCAATGACCCAGTCTAAAGATCTTTTCTCGTGAAAATCCCTCACGAGCTGGGTCATGATATATTTGGGCAAGGCATGGAAAAACGTATTTATAAATTCTCTGCTATCCGTGCGCACCCTTCTTGTGGTCTGTGCAAAAGCACGCTTTAACTCCTGCACAAATTCTTGTGGGGCCTGATCCTCCCCACATTGCAAATTGTAGGCTGCCTTGCGAGCCTCTTGAGGATTTCTGTGAACAGAAAAATGTTTCAAGATGGCCGCCTTATAGGTGGACCATCTTAAATGATTTTGGTCCTCCAGCCCCGCAAAGAAACTGGAGTATTCCGGGGAGAAGGTCCACTTTACATATTGAATACAGCTTTGGCTGTCCTTCAAATGGAAAGTCTCCATCATTTGTTCAAACAACTCTAAGTGCTCCCAAACAGAATACTTAGCGTTCTTATGGTAAGGCGTGATGACGCTCCTGATCGCCTTAATCTGCTTTAAGGGGTCCTTAAGCAAGGCCCTTTTTGCCTTACTGGCCTTTTTGGTTCGGGTAACCCTTGTCCATTCGCCCTCGGACTCAGAGGCACTGCTCCCAGAGGTTCCCGTCTGTTCTTCCAGGTTTTCCCGGATTCTGCGAGCTTGGGAATGGCTGGCAGACTGTGGGGACCTGGTCTCCTGTGTCCTGCGCAGTTCAGAGGAGTCTTCAGATTCCTCCTTGCTGCCAGGATTTGATGGGTACCCCCTCCACTGACCTAACTGGGCAGAGGTTTTCAGGATGCCCTTAATGGGCCTACTCTCCTGGGGTTCCCCATTGAACTGTACTGTACTTGGGTGCCCATACCCGGATGCCCACCCCTCCATTCCTGAGTGGTACTGGCCTATGAGCCCCATACTCTTAGCTGGATAGTAATCTGCCATCCCTGTGGCCCTGTGCTCATGTGCGCCAGGGGACATGGGGGTGGTAGAGTCCAGGGACTGGGGGAGATGAAGGCCCCTGGTGTTAGGGCTCCTGCGGTTATGGTCAGGAATCTCTCTTTCCCAGCGGACCTCATCTCTATCCGCCCCTGCTCCCTGTTGCAATGCAAGAGCCTGCATTTGTGCTTTCAGTTCCTCTGTTAAGGCCTTACTCGACTCTATCAGTTTCTCCTGCATCGCTACCTGTTGCTGGATCCTCTCATTGTGCTGGCAGAGAGCCTCATTTTCCCTCCGTGCTTCCTGGTTGGTCCTGGAGAACTGGGCCAGTCTTTGCTGCAGGAGGGTTACCTCCTGAGCTGTGTCCCTATTGGCCTGCTCCTTTCTTGCCAGAGCCTCTTCCACCCTCCTGGTGTGCTCTAACAAGTTCTGGTTTTCTTTTTGGAGGTCACCCAGCCCCTGGAGGGCCAGGTGATTTTCTTCCATTTTCCTTTTTAAATGGCAGACTTCCTGGCCTATGGTGTCTCTTTCCTGACTGAGAGCCTGCATCTGTGCTGCCAGGTCGTCCATTTGCCTTTGGAAGGCACCAGCTTTCTGGCGCTCCTGATCAAACTCTGCCTGGGTATCCAGGTCTTTCAGAATTAGTTTATTGCTCTCTGCCTTCTCCCTATCTAGGTGGCTTTGCAGGGTGACTACCTGCTCAGCACATGCCCTATTGAAGTCTAGCTGTTGCTCCAGCTTTTTCTGGCTTTGCAGTAGGGAGTCCAAACCTTCTTGGTGTTCCTTCTGCAAGGCCAGAAATCTGGTATCCTGTTCTGACTTTTCCTTTTGCAGCACATCCATATCCTCCTTTATTTTAGTGATGTACTGTCTGGTCTCATTTTCTGACTCCTGGCTTCTGTGCAGCCTTTGCTCAGAAGAGTCCAGATCAGATTCGGCCTTCTCTAACGCCATCTGTTGCCTTTTTGCCAGATCATGGCCTTCAGCACATTTATTCTGTATGGCTCCCATATATAAATATAAATATGCCGCTATCCTAACAATCTTGTCGTGTTCATCTTTGGCCTTAGGAGCCATATATAGTTCACTCAGGGCCACATGTAATGGACCCTGATCTCTCCATGAGTCTGACCCTGTTTCAGTGACCTGTCGCGTGATGGCCTGCAACCAGGCATCCTGGCCCTGCTCAGCCCATTCACCTCTCACAAATAGTTTATGTAAGAAGTGCTCTCTGGCTATTTTCATATCTACCAAGGTCGTCATTCTAGAGATTGGTCTCTGTCCTGACTTACAGAAGTTAGTATTTTATTTTTGCAGAACAGAACTTTTCTTGGAGTGTCCCTTTTGAGGAATGCTTCACAGCGTAACACAGCGTGGTGATCCGACCGGATATGTGTATCTGGTCAGCTGGCACGCTGTATTAAGCTGCACAAGTGGTATTCTAACCCAAACGTCCGGCCCGAGCCCCCCAATTTGTAAGAGGATTCAATTCAGCACTACAGCCAAGTCAACGCCTAGTCTAGAATACTGAATGAAAACCCTTATTGATATATCTTTATGTCCAGTTCATGCGTTCTGGATGACTACCCCTATATAACACCCCTCTCTTGGAATCCTCCTGACCCCACTGAGCCAAGAAGTAGTTCTGTTTTGCAAGTTAAAAGGTTTATTTGATAATTTAAACAATAGATATAGATATCACGCTTTATAGTAAATTAATAATTGAATAGCACACTTAATCTGATATGATAAAGATTAACAACGGAGAATCTGGCACTAGCACACTTCTTTATAATCACTAAGGAGTGGTTATAGGATGGATAAGATAGCAACAATACTTTTATGGTTTCAAATGGATGCAATGTGGAATGAAAATGCAATACAGAAAATAACTTGATAGGATTTCAGCAAAAGACAATGTAATCACTTTCTTGGACAATTCACCCCCCCCCCCTCTTTATGCAATGCAAAGAAATGGGAGGAAATCACACAGTTCTCAGAAATGCAATCAATGTAATTCAGTTCAATCCCCCCCAAGCACGCTTAAAGAAAACAGATAGGAGTTTTGAAAACACAGGCAAAATGCTTTGATATGTGCTGGCAATGGAGTGAAAATATGTTAAAATGCTTTTAATTCCCTTTCAGAGGTTCAGGGTGAGTGGTATCTAGTTAATATTAGTCCAGGCTCACTCTTGCAATGATTCAGGAATGATTAGCAGGTTAAACGAATTTCTGGCAAATGGAAGGCAAGCAGCAGCAGATTTTTTTACACGTGGAGAAATTTGCAAATCGCGGTAAAATTCGCGAATGCGTGTTCCGCGATTGCGGTAAAACTATAGGGGGTAGGAATGCGGTTCTAGGTTCGTAGGAAAGCCACGATTCTCAGCTTTCAGGGGAAAGTTACTGCAAGTCTCTAGCACAAACGGTCGCGGAGATATGAGCGATTAAATAAAGGTCGTTTTTCAGATTTGAAATTTTAAAGTTCAAAAAGACAAGTGCAGCTTGCAACTAGAAAATGACAAGTGACAGCTTTACAAATGACAGGTGACAGTTAGGAGACAGTTCTATTTAGATTAAAATAGCTTGGATTATATTATTTTAACTAAGAGATTGGTTCTGCACAGTTTTCTAGGTACTCACACTATATTCTTGAGTTAAAGGGACCTCGCCACGGATCTGGTCAGGTTTTAAACTGGACTCTGGTCTCTGCACTTCACAGTGATCTGGGTCTGCTCTCTCTCTGGATTCTGAAGATTGAGGGATGTAAAGTCTGGATCTTTCTGCACAGCTTTCTCTGGAGATTGATGGAGGTAAAGTATGGATTTTCCCGGCAGAGCTTCCAGCTGCAAATGGATTTGAAAGTCCCTATCTGTCCTGTCTGTCTGCTTTTATGTGTTTTCAAAATGGGTGTGTTCTAGCATCACTGACCCTACCTCTCTCTCAGCTTCTAATTGGTCAAACTTCCATTTCTCACTTGATTGGGGAAGGAACTGTGAGTCAGAGCGATGTCATTTTTACAGCCTGCACAAAGTCCACTCCTCCTGTCAACTTACACACAAATCCAGATTTGAACCAAATACATATTTGCAGAGGTACATATTGTTTTAAAATCATATGCACCCATCACATATCACAGGAGGTATCTCCTGTTCAAACTCTGCTCTTTCTGGGAGCTTGCATTCAGAAATGGCAATAATTTGCACTTTTTAACTGGTTTGCGATACCGTACATTACCCCAAATTTACACACATGTGCGCAAGGAGTATGGACATTAGTTGATGAAGTGTCAGATTTTTCACATGCACACATTTTGAGTAATATCCACTTTTCCGCTAACACCCCCCTGAACATACCACCGGGTCCTGCCATGTCTTAAAACGTGAGCAGAAAAATCACAAGAATTATGGTATCATTTATAAAATTTTCACATGTCCGTACTATGAGTTATTCATCTTTTTCTAAAACCATATTCTGGCTATAGAGGTGTGTCTTTTCAGGTCACATGGCACAGAAACCAGTCTTTCCAGTTTCTGCCAAGCTCAGAGATCCTGCCACTCCCAGCTTCTGCCAAGAGGAAGCTGTTTTACGACTCCCGCCAATAAAACATTTGCCTGAGTCAGGACAGGGCTTTGTTCAATTTCCTGCAGAGCCCAGGTAATTCAATCAGGGAAGTGTCATATCCCTTTTGGTGTGAGCAGCAAAAGGGCAGCTAGGCCTGGGAACACAGCTGTGACTCAAGTTTCACTCCTGATGGGGGTAGTTGCCAGGCAGAATTCAGTTCCTTAAGCCAAGTTTCAGATAAAATGTCACTTTTTGTTTCCCAGTTTAAGTCAAGACAATTTTTTTACATATGCAGCTAGAAAGCTGATTCTAAGTTCAAAACTATGACATTTAAACAATTGCAACCTATGTGACACTCAGAAGTAGGTCACTCATTTCTTTTAAACATTGAGATTTTTAGTGTCTTTCAGTCCACATTTACTTAAACTGCTGCAATCCACAGCTCAGCCAGTCTTGTTATAAACCTTCAAGTCACTTCAGAATATCACTTTACATTGTATCCACCTCTCAGTAAGTCTTTCTTTGGCCTGCTTTGGGTTCATTCAGTTTTACACAAAAAAGTAAAATCTGGTGTTGTTTTAAATTGCCGGCTTTTGGATAGTGGTGAGTACTGGTACTGCACCCATTTTTGGGATTTAAGAAATGAATCCCCCACAATTTTAGGTTCCTTTTGGCAATCAGTATTGCCATTCCCAATGGTTTCAGGCTACTGTGTGGGTAGTCCAATGGTGCTTTTAGGCAGTGCCCTTCTGTGCCCATAACATCGGCAAAAATGGGTGGCAGCCTATTCTTCATGCATTTCCCTGGGCATTTTATGGGAAACTCTGGCCATCATGATGTTTTCATGTCAGTACTGCACAGTTTTGAGGTAGGGCTCGGATGCATGGGTAAATACATCCCACAAGCCCCCCTCTGGCGATGGCCATTCTATTTCACGAATGGGACTCGCAATACCTGGGATGTTTCCTCATCTTCTTCCAATAGATGGCACAGTTCAGCATCTTTTCCTCCATCCGGTACTGATCGATCGGTTCTCCTCGCCGGTCCTGATGGGAAGATTGGGCGGTACCCCGGGCCCGTTGCGTCTCTGCTCCCGGTCTCCGGATCGTCCTCCTTGGCCCGTCTCCCGGTTTTCTTTCTCCTAGGACGACAAAGGAAGAGCGGCAATACCTATCCATAGACATTTTTCCACCACTGTTGAGATAGTGGGGCAGCATATGCATTTCATCATTCTTATTTTGAAAAAAAACAGTATAACTAAGAGACAGTTTCATGCAAATCACAATATTTTAGAGACTAGATGTGGTATGTTTTATAGTTGGAACTGAATTAGTCTGAGACAGTGCCCGCTAGGATTCCAGAGGATTCCTCCAGTTGTTGCAGAGTGTGCCTGGGATGGCAACATTTCAACTGGTTTATGTGGACCCACTTGTCTTCCCCCGCTGCCAAAGGACCTTTGGGGATGTGGATTTTGTAGGCCACAGGAGAGATCTTGTCGATGATCTCAAAGGGTAACTTCCGTGTAGGCAAAAATTTGCGCTGCTTGGCCTGGTTCCTTTGGAAGTTGTATAGATAGACCCGGTCTCCCACCTAATATTCCTTCCTGGAAGTTTTCAGGTCATAATGGGTCTTCATGCTATCAGCCGATCTTTCTAGATTCCGCTGAGCATAAGCAAAAGCATGTTGAAGGTGTTTCCATAAATTCTCCACATACTCATGAGTAGTGGAGGCATTTATCAGTGTCTGCTCTTGGGTCCTATAGAGCAAATGCTGAGGAAGCACCATCTTGCGCCCAGTCATCAACTCAAATGGTGACATTTTGGTTGCAGATGAAGGGGTAGATCTGATGGCCATTAGGACCAGAGGTAATCGGATATCCCAACTTGGCCCAGAATCTGCCACAAACTTCTTTAATATGCTCACAATTGTCCGGTTATATCTCTCTACTGCCCCAGAAGAAGCTGGCCTGTAAGCAATATGCAGCTTTCTCTTGACCCCCAGTATCTCCCACATCTTTGTCATTACTTCACTGGTGAAGTGGCTACCTCTGTCTGACTCAATCCTTTGAGGTAGACCAAAACGGGAAAAGATGTGGTTAATCATCAAGGCAGCTGCCGTTTCTGCCTTGCAGTTTGGGGCTGGGAGACATTCCACCCACTTGGTGAACAAGCATGTGACAGTCAACATGTACTTATTCCCCCTAGCCGAGCGAATCACAGGGCCTACAAAGTCAATTTGTAAATCTGACCATGGCAGTGTCATCCCCCGCTTTTGGAGAGGCGCGCGGTGCGTGAGGGATGATGGCTGAAATTGTGCACACACGAGACACCCCTTCAAGTATTGGTCGAGGTCCTGCCCCATGTGTGGCCAGTATGCAACCTCTCTTAAGATTTCCAATGTTGTGTGAAACCCCCTATGACCGGCGGTGGCCGCATCATGGGCGTGACTTAACATCAGGCTTCGGAATGAGGTAGGAACCACCCACTGATCGTGGCCAGCTTTGGATTTCCTTACCAGCAAACCGTCTTGGATTCGGAACATTTTTGGACATTTCATCAACACTCTTAGGTCCTCTTTCCCAATGTAATCGGTATCCGTCAGGGGAAAGTTCTCAGGGTCCTCAAGGTGCTGTTAAAATTTACCAATAATTGGATCCCCCTTCTGAGCGGTAATCAAATCAGCATCAGGGGTCTCCTTACTCCATTGTGCAATTGAAAGGTCGTTGTGAGCATTTGTCTGGGACCTAGTGATAGCAGTGACCTGGATTTCCCCCAACAGGGACTCAATCTCAATTAGATCCCCTTGGATGGCCCCGGTTTTGGCCAGCTGATCAGCTAAGTCATTTCCAGTTTTGTCTGGTCCCTCTACTTTGGAATGACCCTTGATCTTTTTCCAATAGATGGTCATCTCATTCGAGGTGATTAGATCATCAATGTTTTGGATCAACTTCCCATGTTTCAAGGGTTTGTTGTTAGCACATAACATGCCTCTGGTTTTCCAATTAACCAGGTGCTCCACGAACCCATTCCGTACATAATCCGAATCTGTGATTATGACCAGTTCGTGGAGTTGATGCTGGACAGCAGTGAGGATGGCCTGATGCACAGCCATCAATTCTGCCACCTGACTACTTCGGGGACCAATTTTGTATCCAGCGGAGGGTTCTGGGGACTCATTCACCCATGCATTCCCTACGCCGGCCACCAGTTCTTTCTCCCCGTTGTTGTCAACATGGTAAGAGCATCCATCCACATAGACAGTGGGCATTCCCTCACACTTGTCCTCTTCAAAGACTTTGTGTGGGGAATTAAGGTATGCCTCCATGTTGTCCTTTATTTTTAGACTTTCGTCCTCGAGACAGTTTTCTCTGGCACAATCATGCAAGTCAGCCAGACCTTGCGCGAGGGGACTCTTCTTGTTTTGGCCATATCTGACCTCCACAGGAAAGCCTTGCATTGACAGAATCCAGGAAGTAATTCGGGAATTACTCACATTTCCGGTCCGGATTCTATCACTTTGGAGATATTGCAGAGGCTGGTGTGGAGTCTCCACTATGATGTGTTCCCCCTGGATAAACGGGCGGTAATTCTTCAATGCCCACACCGTTGCCAGGAGTGCCTTCTCACAGTCGTTGAATTTTTCCTCCACAGAGGATAAAGTTTTGCTCGCATAGGAGATTACTTTATTGACCTTGTCATGCTTTTGGTATAATACTGCCGTCAAGCACGTATTAGAGAACCCTGTCTCCAGGAAGAACTCCTTGTTTCTGACAGGGTAAGCTAGGCAAGGCGCTTGTGAGAGGCTTCTTTTGAGTTGTTTTACCGCCTCGGCTTGTTCTGGACCCCATTCCCACTTGACCCCCCCCTTCAGGAGATGAATCAGGGGTCTAGTGATCTCTGCGTAGCCCTCAATGAACTTTCTGCTGTAATTAGTCAGTCCAAGGAGGCTCCTTAGTTCCCGCAGAGTTGTGGGGTCTTTCAGTTTCTGAAGTGCTTCCACTTTCTTTTCCTGGGGACAGAGACCCTGAGGAGTAATCTCATGCCCCAAGAAATTAACACGGGTTCTACACCACTGTGCTTTCTGAAAGGAAAGTTTTGCTCCGGCGGCCCTCAACTGCGTCAGAACATAACGGATCTCCGCTATGTGTTCCTCCACAGATGAACTTTTGATGAGGACATCATCTACATAAGCCAGGTTACCCCTCGCACCCAGGTCGGGCATGGCTTTATGTAGGAAAATGTTGAATTCATTGCCGGAGTTGAGGTATCCGAAAGGAGTCCGGGTCCATGTGTACTGCTGGCCCCCAAAGGTAAAAGCCAGTTTGTATTGGTCCTCCCTGCTGACAGGCACGGTCCAGTATCCATTGGTCAGGTCTATTGCAGTGAATACCTGTGACCCCTGGATCTGGGCCAGCCCTTGGTCAATGTAGGGCAGAGGCCATCGGGAAGTATGGACCCGTTTGTTGAGCTCCCTGAGGTCGGCGCAGAGTCTCCACTGGCCGTTTGGCTTCAATATTCCCAGCACCGGATTATTGAAGGTGCTGTGGACTGGACGGATTATTCCCCGGGACTCAAGGTTCTTAATTATTTCAGAAAGGGACTCCATTGATTCGAGAGGCAAACGATATTGCTTCACAAATACAGGAGTCATGCCAGGGTCCGTGGGGATTGTTGTTGTGTGGATGTCGGTGCGGCCACAGTCATATGAGTCTACCGCAAAGAGATCTTGGAAATCCAAGAAGACTTGTTTCAACTTTTGCTTCTGTTCCAGAGTCACACAGGCATCAGCTAGGTTGACTCTCTCTTCCACCATCTGCCTGAAGCCTGGAAAGACTTCTGGTTTGGCTATCTCAGCGGCCTCCTCCAGCTGGGTGGAGAAGTCCCTGGTCAGAGTGCTGATTTGGACTGGAGGCTTCAGGTGGGAAAGGCAGCCCTCATGGACCTGGAAAATCACCTCATCCGTCCTGAAGTCACAAGTCACATCTTCCTTACCATAGACACAGGAAGTGTACACCATGAAGTTCCCCCCATGCCGGGTAAAAATCCTGTCTGGTGTTGTGTTGTCATCACTGTCACTGTCAAAGCAGTCCTTGGGGATTGGCCCTAACAGTTCATTTCCAAGATCAATGGAGAAATGTCGGTCATCAACCGCCATTCCAATAATGGTGCCTGCGGCTAGAGTAATACTCTTTAAGTCGCTGTTATCCACCTCTATTGGAATGGTGTCATGTTCTATGTTGACTAATGGTGTTGGGTTTACCCCTAACCCTTGCTGTTGGAGAGAAGCATTTAGATGTATGTAAGCATCAGGGTTTTTCAAATGTTGTCCTCTTTTAACTTTCACTTCCAGGGAGAATTGTCGGGTCCTTTCTGGGATGGTGACTTCCTCTTTAATCTGAATTTCAACTGCATAAGGTAGCAATTGAGCTGACCTAAATGCTTTTTCTGGAACATCAAAGCCCATGGGATTATCCGCTAATCGGGACCAAGCTTTGAAGTTTATTAGGTCCAAACTAATGGCAAAGCGATTGAGAATGTCACTGCCTAATTAAAAGGCGGCAGTGACGTCTCGCACGACCCAACAATTATGGACTATGCTCTTGTTGCCAATGGAGATTTTGAGCATACACCTGCTTGGCAGGAGATGTTTGGAATTAGGCGCTTCCAGGTCCATTTCCCATTTGTCTATCAGTTTGAATGTGGGAATGGCTGGATCTTTTGGGAGTTGGCGGAACATGGCTTCGCTGATGAAGCTCTTACCGTTGTTCACACACACTCGAGCGAGAACAGAGTCCTTCCCATCATTTAATTGGACAGGGATGAACAACTGCTCTCCAATTTGCTGAATATCAGCCAGGCTCTGAGCTGATTTCACATCTTTCTGGACTATTGGAGTGGGGGTTTCTGATTGTGGATTAGTATAGAATCTCAGAGTGTTTCCTTCCAGCGTGGAGTACCACTTTAGACTGGAAGGAAGGTTGATTTTCAGGAATAGAGAGGACCCCCCAACACCAGTCTGTTGTCCTACTGCTATTACTGTCACGTCTGGAATTTGGCTATTCTGGAAGTGAAATTCTACTTGGTCAGATTTTTGTTCAACCATGTGGCAGGTGCCGTTTAAACTAACATGGTTGACACTCTGTTTTAATTTTATGGGTTGGCTAGTCTGGGTCCAGAGGACCTTGTTTACGCAATCTATTAAGGGTGACAACCTCCTCAGCAGGTCATTCCCCAGTAAACAAGGGGTGCCCTCTGGAGTCACTACTATGACCGGGTGTTTCACCTTGTGTCGCCCAATTTTAATGTCCAAGTCTGCCGTCCCCTCGACGGGAATTTCCTTCCCGTCAAAGTTCTGGAGTTGTCCAGGAAGAGAGGTGAGAGGAATTTGGTAATTCTCTCCCCTTCCTGCATTCAGTTCGTCAAAGGCCCTTCTGGACAGAAGGGTAGCTTGAGATCCAGTGTCCACCAGTGCCAAAATTGTACCCTGCCCCTGTACTTGTACCGGGGCATAATATCGTCCGTCCTTCTCCTCAAGGGGGCACAGATAATGTACATTTTTGGACAACTGGTGGGCTAATTTTCTGGTTTTGGACATCGCTAGCGAAGAGATTTGGGCAGAATTCTGTGGAGAGCCTTGGGAATCTGAAAGAAAAAGTTGGCAATTGGAGATCAGAGCCATTTTGGGTTCCCCTGGCTCCGGTTCTGGGCCGCCCCCCCCTTTTTGGAGGCAGTCACCAGGATGGGTTTGAACCAGGGGATTTTCTTGCTGTTGGTTCTGGGATGAGATAGTGGGCGGCGGTAGCTCAGTCTCCACATCTCCCCAGTCTGGATTTGCATCCCTAGGGACCCATTTTTCTTTGGGAGGAGTTCCCCCCTCTCTGAAGGAGAAGATCCTTTTCCCAGGATCCTCTGAGGATCCCTCTCCCTCAAATTGGAAGACCTGTACCTCCTCCTCAAACTGAGTCTGTTTGGGTCCTTTGTTTCTCCTACCCCCCCTCTGCTCCTTAGGAGGCAGACTTTCAGGGGCAAGAGATTTTGTTTCCGGTTCCTGGGTTTCCAGGGGCTGTTTACAAGTGAGGAAGGAAGCTTCCTCCAAGGCTTTACACCCCCCTTCCCTTTGTGCCTCCTCCCTGGGAACCGGTGAGTTATCGGGGTGCTGCCCCGTCATTGTTCTGGAGCACCAGGTCCAGAGTTGGGTGCGTTCTGCGCCGGCACGCCCATCTGAGGGTTCTGCTGAGCCCTCAGTATGTGACCCAGATCCCGCGCCATGTTTTGAACCTGGCGCTCTAACTGGGAAACCCGCTCAGGCTGATACGGGGCCCTGTTTTCTCCCCTGGGCTGATCCCGGGAAGGGTAGCTGTCCCTCCTCTGGTAATACCCCGGGTTGGGAAGATTTGGGTACCCCTCCACCCTTGGCCTCCCCTCTCCCGGATTCAGTGGTCTGGGCTCAGGGAATTGGGGAAAGAAGGATGGATGGTTTTGGGGCTGAAAGTCGGGTGGATATCTGGGGAAAAAGTTCTGCCCAGGGTTTGGTAAATTTCTGCCCTCCTGTGGGAAGTTTGGAGGGAAGTTCCCTGGGTTAGGTGCTTGGCTGGATCCCCCCCCTTGGGCTGGAGGAGTCCACACATAACCCAGGATGGGTCGATTTCCCTTGTAACGGGGACTTACATAATCAGGAGAGCGAGGGACCCCATTTGTGGGGCTGCCTCCTTGGCTCCCTGTCTGTGACTGACCCGAGGACCTCCTGGGCCTAGCATTATTAGGTGCAGGTAGGTTTTTAGGCCCCCCTTCTCCAAATCCAAAACGGGGGTGACCTTTACCTCTGCCACCTTGGCAGCAGCAGGGGTGCTGTTGGCTTTGGGGTTTTTCTGGGCATTACTTTTGCTATCTATCGGTTTCTGCACCTCATAGATCCGGGTAGCCTGTTCAATGACCCAGTCTAAAGATCTTTTCTCGTGAAAATCCCTCACGAGCTGGGTCATGATATATTTGGGCAAGGCATGGAAAAACGTATTTATAAATTCTCTGCTATCCGTGCGCACCCTTCTTGTGGTCTGTGCAAAAGCACGCTTTAACTCCTGCACAAATTCTTGTGGGGCCTGATCCTCCCCACATTGCAAATTGTAGGCTGCCTTGCGAGCCTCTTGAGGATTTCTGTGAACAGAAAAATGTTTCAAGATGGCCGCCTTATAGGTGGACCATCTTAAATGATTTTGGTCCTCCAGCCCCGCAAAGAAACTGGAGTATTCCGGGGAGAAGGTCCACTTTACATATTGAATACAGCTGTGGCTGTCCTTCAAATGGAAAGTCTCCATCATTTGTTCAAACAACTCTAAGTGCTCCCAAACAGAATACTTAGCGTTCTTATGGTAAGGCGTGATGACGCTCCTGATCGCCTTAATCTGCTTTAAGGGGTCCTTAAGCAAGGCCCTTTTTGCCTTACTGGCCTTTTTGGTTCGGGTAACCCTTGTCCATTCGCCCTCGGACTCAGAGGCACTGCTCCCAGAGGTTCCCGTCTGTTCTTCCAGGTTTTCCCGGATTCTGCGAGCTTGGGAATGGCTGGCAGACTGTGGGGACCTGGTCTCCTGTGTCCTGCGCAGTTCAGAGGAGTCTTCAGATTCCTCCTTGCTGCCAGGATTTGATGGGTACCCCCTCCACTGACCTAACTGGGCAGAGGTTTTCAGGATGCCCTTAATGGGCCTACTCTCCTGGGGTTCCCCATTGAACTGTACTGTACTTGGGTGCCCATACCCGGATGCCCACCCCTCCATTCCTGAGTGGTACTGGCCTATGAGCCCCATACTCTTAGCTGGATAGTAATCTGCCATCCCTGTGGCCCTGTGCTCATGTGCGCCAGGGGACATGGGGGTGGTAGAGTCCAGGGACTGGGGGAGATGAAGGCCCCTGGTGTTAGGGCTCCTGCGGTTATGGTCAGGAATCTCTCTTTCCCAGCGGACCTCATCTCTATCCGCCCCTGCTCCCTGTTGCAATGCAAGAGCCTGCATTTGTGCTTTCAGTTCCTCTGTTAAGGCCTTACTCGACTCTATCAGTTTCTCCTGCATCGCTACCTGTTGCTGGATCCTCTCATTGTGCTGGCAGAGAGCCTCATTTTCCCTCCGTGCTTCCTGGTTGGTCCTGGAGAACTGGGCCAGTCTTTGCTGCAGGAGGGTTACCTCCTGAGCTGTGTCCCTATTGGCCTGCTCCTTTCTTGCCAGAGCCTCTTCCACCCTCCTGGTGTGCTCTAACAAGTTCTGGTTTTCTTTTTGGAGGTCACCCAGCCCCTGGAGGGCCAGGTGATTTTCTTCCATTTTCCTTTTTAAATGGCAGACTTCCTGGCCTATGGTGTCTCTTTCCTGACTGAGAGCCTGCATCTGTGCTGCCAGGTCGTCCATTTGCCTTTGGAAGGCACCAGCTTTCTGGCGCTCCTGATCAAACTCTGCCTGGGTATCCAGGTCTTTCAGAATTAGTTTATTGCTCTCTGCCTTCTCCCTATCTAGGTGGCTTTGCAGGGTGACTACCTGCTCAGCACATGCCCTATTGAAGTCTAGCTGTTGCTCCAGCTTTTTCTGGCTTTGCAGTAGGGAGTCCAAACCTTCTTGGTGTTCCTTCTGCAAGGCCAGAAATCTGGTATCCTGTTCTGACTTTTCCTTTTGCAGCACATCCATATCCTCCTTTATTTTAGTGATGTACTGTCTGGTCTCATTTTCTGACTCCTGGCTTCTGTGCAGCCTTTGCTCAGAAGAGTCCAGATCAGATTCGGCCTTCTCTAACGCCATCTGTTGCCTTTTTGCCAGATCATGGCCTTCAGCACATTTATTCTGTATGGCTCCCATATATAAATATAAATATGCCGCTATCCTAACAATCTTGTCGTGTTCATCTTTGGCCTTAGGAGCCATATATAGTTCACTCAGGGCCACATGTAATGGACCCTGATCTCTCCATAAGTCTGACCCTGTTTCAGTGACCTGTCGCGTGATGGCCTGCAACCAGGCATCCTGGCCCTGCTCAGCCCATTCACCTCTCACAAATAGTTTATGTAAGAAGTGCTCTCTGGCTATTTTCATATCTACCAAGGTCGTCATTCTAGAGATTGGTCTCTGTCCTGACTTACAGAAGTTAGTATTTTATTTTTGCAGAACAGAACTTTTCTTGGAGTGTCCCTTTTGAGGAATGCTTCACAGCGTAACACAGCGTGGTGATCCGACCGGATATGTGTATCTGGTCAGCTGGCACGCTGTATTAAGCTGCACAAGTGGTATTCTAACCCAAACGTCCGGCCCGAGCCCCCCAATTTGTAAGAGGATTCAATTCAGCACTACAGCCAAGTCAACGCCTAGTCTAGAATACTGAATGAAAACCCTTATTGATATATCTTTATGTCCAGTTCATGTGTTCTGGATGACTACCCCTATATAACACCCCTCTCTTGGAATCCTCCTGACCCCACTGAGCCAAGAAGTAGTTCTGTTTTGCAAGTTAAAAGGTTTATTTGATAATTTAAACAATAGATATAGATATCACGCTTTATAGTAAATTAATAATTGAATAGCACACTTAATCTGATATGATAAAGATTAACAACGGAGAATCTGGCACTAGCACACTTCTTTATAATCACTAAGGAGTGGTTATAGGATGGATAAGATAGCAACAATACTTTTATGGTTTCAAATGGATGCAATGTGGAATGAAAATGCAATACAGAAAATAACTTGATAGGATTTCAGCAAAAGACAATGTAATCACTTTCTTGGACAATTCACCCCCCCCCCCTCTTTATGCAATGCAAAGAAATGGGAGGAAATCACACAGTTCTCAGAAATGCAATCAATGTAATTCAGTTCAATCCCCCCCAAGCACGCTTAAAGAAAACAGATAGGAGTTTTGAAAACACAGGCAAAATGCTTTGATATGTGCTGGCAATGGAGTGAAAATATGTTAAAATGCTTTTAATTCCCTTTCAGAGGTTCAGGGTGAGTGGTATCTAGTTAATATTAGTCCAGGCTCACTCTTGCAATGATTCAGGAATGATTAGCAGGTTAAACGAATTTCTGGCAAATGGAAGGCAAGCAGCAGCAGATTTTTTTACACGTGGAGAAATTTGCAAATCGCGGTAAAATTCGCGAATGCGTGTTCCGCGATTGCGGTAAAACTATAGGGGGTAGGAATGCGGTTCTAGGTTCGTAGGAAAGCCACGATTCTCAGCTTTCAGGGGAAAGTTACTGCAAGTCTCTAGCACAAACGGTCGCGGAGATATGAGCGATTAAATAAAGGTCGTTTTTCAGATTTGAAATTTTAAAGTTCAAAAAGACAAGTGCAGCTTGCAACTAGAAAATGACAAGTGACAGCTTTACAAATGACAGGTTACAGTTAGGAGACAGTTCTATTTAGATTAAAATAGCTTGGATTATATTATTTTAACTAAGAGATTGGTTCTGCACAGTTTTCTAGGTACTCACACTATATTCTTGAGTTAAAGGGACCTCGCCACGGATCTGGTCAGGTTTTAAACTGGACTCTGGTCTCTGCACTTCACAGTGATCTGGGTCTGCTCTCTCTCTGGATTCTGAAGATTGAGGGATGTAAAGTCTGGATCTTTCTGCACAGCTTTCTCTGGAGATTGATGGAGGTAAAGTATGGATTTTCCCGGCAGAGCTTCCAGCTGCAAATGGATTTGAAAGTCCCTATCTGTCCTGTCTGTCTGCTTTTATGTGTTTTCAAAATGGGTGTGTTCTAGCATCACTGACCCTACCTCTCTCTCAGCTTCTAATTGGTCAAACTTCCATTTCTCACTTGATTGGGGAAGGAACTGTGAGTCAGAGCGATGTCATTTTTACAGCCTGCACAAAGTCCACTCCTCCTGTCAACTTACACACAAATCCAGATTTGAACCAAATACATATTTGCAGAGGTACATATTGTTTTAAAATCATATGCACCCATCACATATCACAGGAGGTATCTCCTGTTCAAACTCTGCTCTTTCTGGGAGCTTGCATTCAGAAATGGCAATAATTTGCACTTTTTAACTGGTTTGCGATACCGTACATTACCCCAAATTTACACACATGTGCGCAAGGAGTATGGACATTAGTTGATGAAGTGTCAGATTTTTCACATGCACACATTTTGAGTAATATCCACTTTTCCGCTAACACCCCCCTGAACATACCACCGGGTCCTGCCATGTCTTAAAACGTGAGCAGAAAAATCACAAGAATTATGGTATCATTTATAAAATTTTCACATGTCCGTACTATGAGTTATTCATCTTTTTCTAAAACCATATTCTGGCTATAGAGGTGTGTCTTTTCAGGTCACATGGCACAGAAACCAGTCTTTCCAGTTTCTGCCAAGCTCAGAGATCCTGCCACTCCCAGCTTCTGCCAAGAGGAAGCTGTTTTACGACTCCCGCCAATAAAACATTTGCCTGAGTCAGGACAGGGCTTTGTTCAATTTCCTGCAGAGCCCAGGTAATTCAATCAGGGAAGTGTCATATCCCTTTTGGTGTGAGCAGCAAAAGGGCAGCTAGGCCTGGGAACACAGCTGTGACTCAAGTTTCACTCCTGATGGGGGTAGTTGCCAGGCAGAATTCAGTTCCTTAAGCCAAGTTTCAGATAAAATGTCACTTTTTGTTTCCCAGTTTAAGTCAAGACAATTTTTTTACATATGCAGCTAGAAAGCTGATTCTAAGTTCAAAACTATGACATTTAAACAATTGCAACCTATGTGACACTCAGAAGTAGGTCACTCATTTCTTTTAAACATTGAGATTTTTAGTGTCTTTCAGTCCACATTTACTTAAACTGCTGCAATCCACAGCTCAGCCAGTCTTGTTATAAACCTTCAAGTCACTTCAGAATATCACTTTACATTGTATCCACCTCTCAGTAAGTCTTTCTTTGGCCTGCTTTGGGTTCATTCAGTTTTACACAAAAAAGTAAAATCTGGTGTTGTTTTAAATTGCCGGCTTTTGGATAGTGGTGAGTACTGGTACTGCACCCATTTTTGGGATTTAAGAAATGAATTCCCCACAATTTTAGGTTCCTTTTGGCAATCAGTATTGCCATTCCCAATGGTTTCAGGCTACTGTGTGGGTAGTCCAATGGTGGTTTTACGCAGTGCCCTTCTGTGCCCATAACATCGGCAAAAATGGGTGGCAGCCTATTCTTCATGCTTTTCCCTGGGCATTTTCTGGGAAACTCTGGCCATCATGATGTTTTCATGTCAGTACTGCACAGTTTTGAGGTAGGGCTCGGATGCATGGGTAAATACATCCCACAACACCAGGTCACTCATTACCTCAACAATACGAGCGTCAGTTTCAGATCTCACTTTTTCCATTTTCTTTCTTTTGCTACTGGATAAACCTAAAAAAAGACCCCTTATAGTACATTTGAAGGTCTCCAATGTAATTTTCTTGCTGAGTTCCTCCGATTGATTTTCCATCACAAAGTATTCAGCCTTAGTCCTAATCTTCTTTAACAGATCCTCATCATATAAAATTGAGGTGTTCATTTTCCATTGAAAAGATCTACAATTCTCAATGTCCAAAGTCAGGCCCAAAAATATAGGCACAGGATCAGTGACTGCGATACAACCAAGTCTACTTTTCAGATGGTCCGCAGTCATTTTACCCACTATAAAAAACATATTGATTCTAGAATATGTAGCGTGTGAACCAGAATAAAATGTGAATTCCCTAGTGTCAGGATGTTGTAATCTCCAACAATCTTTTAAATCAAAGTCATCAGTAAGTGCCTGAAACGAACAATAATGTGAGTCTTTCCTCCGAAATGTCCTTTGTCCAGTGCGATCAACGGATGGATCACTGACTAAATTGAAATCACCACCAAGTACAATATTATTATCTAAATCTAGCAAGAGTTGTGCATCATCTCTAAAAAAAAGATCTGTTGTCCATTGAGGAGGCATAAATATTGCACAATACAGTTCTGACACCCTGTATATCCACCTGGAGTGCAACAATTCTACCTTGCTTGTCTGAGGACATTTTCAATACTCTTTTCGGAGAGCCTTTCCGTATCAAAATTGCAACCGCCCTGCTTTTAGAGGAATAACAAGAGGCAAATATATTTCCTATCCATTTTCTTTGCAATTTACCCATATCCTCTTTCAATAAATGAGTTTCCTGCATAAAATAAACATCGCACTTCATATCCTCCATATAATTAAAAACCTTTTGTCATTTGACAGGGTTATTCATACCATTAACATTCCAAGAGGTGACCAATAGACGAGACCCCCTATTTGAAGACATTTCAAAAAACCTGAAACAGTCCAAAAGAATAATCACTAGTTCAAAAACTACATAAACTAAAGAAACGCTCACCCCACACCCCCTGAAGCAGAAGTATGACACCAACGTCAGGAAGCGCTAAAAAAAACAGAAAACTAGTACCCCTAGCACCCCTCCCAAATTCAAGTTCAGCATAAAACCTTAAATCTCTACCTAATAATGTAGAACCACAGTCATTCAACCCCTATTTGCATTTCATAACATTGATTCTTAGCCAAATTGCTCCCTCTCGTACGCTCTATCCTTAGGTGAGAGTGATCTGTACATAGCCTTGGTATAGTGAGCGGGCATCATACCTAATCCATATTGCACCATTAATGACACTAGAAGCATCACTGGCCAACTCAACTCGTGTTGCAGTGCTAGGAGTACTGTTAGCCATTGTTGATATACAACTTCTCATTGTTACCTACTGCCCCTCCACATTGCCACTGACAATTTCCACACACCAATAATTGCAGCAACTGCTGTTTATGTTGTAAAGCATGCTGGATGTCCATCCTTCCTACCCTCTCATACATAATGAAGTTGTAGTATTCCATGTATATTCTATCCATGTATATTCTAATGTTATTTGCCATACACTCTTGATCATCGCCTGCGCGCGGCTCAAAGGCTTGTAGAATGTTGGGGGTGAAAGGGAACGTTCGATAGAGGACGGTTGGCGAGAGACGGGGTGGATGAGAAGGACGCTGTGTGGGACGCCGGCTGATATTAAAGTAAATAAAGAAGTTTATTACTTACTTTGTCTCCTGCATACTTCAGAAGTGTTTATTACCCACGCACGCCAGCCATTGGGAGCCCTGATTGAGCATGTTTCAAAACGTTGTGCTGTGTTTTGTGATCATACATCTGGAGAAGCAAGCATAATGCCTCAATAAACAAGCCGTCAAAATCTCAACATCTCCAACATGAAGATATGTGGTGTGCTGCATCGCATATCCAATATCCCCATCATTAATGCCAGTGCCCGACTGATCAACAAGGTCTTGCAATCAACTATTGTCATAGTTTGTGAACTCGTGTGTGAGTATGCATTTAGTGAAGACAGCTCATCAAAAACCCTCTTCATTTCAGATATAAATTGTGTTACTTCATGTACACACTCAGCATGTAATTAATTAAATGGCCTAAGTGAACAGCAAGACACTACAAATAATCTTTTCCAGCATTCCCCAAACATGTTCGTGCCAACTTTGGACTAAACCAAACAATGAACAGGATGTGAGCACACAATGCAATGCAGCAAGTGAAGCACAAATTCCTCCAAACAGATGACGCATCGTGCCATATACATACCTAAACACCTTGCTACTATGGCACTACCCACATATTCAGAAAGATCTTCCCAAACATACCTTCTCAACATCATGTATCAAAAACAGTAGACATCACACTTCACGCTTCATAATGCCAGAGTTCCATCACAATAACCCCCAAGCAATAAATGTGCCAAACCATCAATGCCCTCCATAAACTCCTTGACGGAGGGTATATAAAAGAACAACAATAGCAACTTCACGGCACTACTGCTGATTTCAAGTCATGAGTGTGAAAACCTTTTGCATAATATCCAACTTCAAAAAAGGGAAGGTCCATAAGCCGATCCAGTACACATTGCGTGATGTGGGCATATGTATGCAAATCCAGATAATCCTTAAACAAAACGAAATGTGTGTAGATTCCATGAAGATCACATTAACAGTTTGCGCTGCAGGAACACCCGAAAAGGAAAGTTGGTGTAGGCACATGTTTCCAATTTCCTGATACATTCGGTGTGTTATGGGCATGGACCCGAGTGCCAGCCAGAGTGATAAGAAGTGGCAAAAATGCACATATTATGCTCAACATGAACCGGAAGTCAGTGCACACTGCACACTCGACTCATTTGCACCCTTCCTGGCATCTTCTGTGTTCACCTTTGAAGCCCTCTGCATGCTTCTTCATTGTATAAATAGCACAGATACACACGTGTTCATCTAGCACCCAGAGCACTGGTATGCCACAACACCAGCCTTGCATTACGTGAGAACGTACACACGGCTGAAAACAGTGGGTCTATGTTACAAAAACCCCAAGACTGATTGCAGCAAGGGCCCTATCCTTTACATCGCGCCATTCTTTCATTGACGTCTCCCGCAACACTGGGGTACCAGCACAATCATTTCATTATCACCCAACAAAACTCAGAGAAACCTCCTCCTTCCACGTGTGGAAAATGCAACTAATGGCGTGCGTAATCTTGCCTGTGAATAGCACACGAAAGCCACGTTCAAACTGTTACCTTAAATAGAGCCCTTAACAAGTCCAGCTCTCCGGAGTTTGTAGAAAAGTTCCAGCAATGGCCACCGTACTGCTCGGCTGTATTCCGCAGTACTCGATTTGAAATGATGATCTCATCATGCAAACGTGTGCAGATCAAGCTGATCGGCTCCAATACAGGGTCCTTTACTCCAGTTATGCATCTTCCAAATGAAGTGCGATCAGAAGAATTACACAGTAAGAAAAAACGTTTAACTGTTTAAATTGCCGGCGCCATTTTCATATACAATAACTGCCTTAAAAAACAACTATAATAAAGGTATAATAATAATAACAAGCTAAAGAAACCAAATGGCATGTTACCAAGTGCTGCAGGCTCAGTCAGTGATTATATCACGCACATCACAAAGTATTTCCAGCCATGAATACGCTTCTTTGGGGTCAGATGTAATTTGTTCCCCTTCAGGCAGTACTAGTGTTAATGTGTTAAATCTATTCAGAAAAGCCTTCACTTGGAGGATCTTTGCCAGCTCTTTTACACCTTTAAAGGTCTTCCTCGTTTTCACAAATTCCTTGGGGTAATCCGGATAAGCATATATTGATTTGCCTTATTCCTAGATGCATTTAATACGGATTCTCTTTTCCTTGAAAGTACAAAGGACACCAAAATGTGTCTTGGTCTAGAGCCAGGAGATTTACCAATCCGATAAGCACGATCAATGTCACTTTCTCTTAGAGAGTCCATACCATAGCAGTCCTTGAAAATCTGTATAACTAGTGGTAACAATTTCTCATTTTTTGTATCAGTATGTTCCTCAACTCCAACTAGTCTGATGTTTTTTTTTCCCGTATTTTCAAGTCCATTTCCAAGCGTTTACTCTTCTCACTCTGAAGATCTTTTTTCAGGATGTTGTAGGCCCTGGAGCTTCCTGCCATTACAGACCCCATATCAGTAGATTTCTTTTCCAGGTCAGTCACCCTCGTATCCAGATGGGAAACTTTTGAGTTCAATTCTGCCAAGGTAATTTTGACTTCTGCCATGTCTAAAGCCACTTGTCACATCAACTTGTATACATCCTGAATGCTAGGATTCTCTTCATCCATCTCTGAAAGTTGCTTTTGCTTTTTAGAAATAGGATTTTCAGGTTCTTGAATCTTTTTTTCTAATTCATATTAGTAATGAAATGTCTTTAGGGAGCAGGCCAGGAGCTGAAGGTTCAAGCTGCTTCCACCTTGGCCAACATTCCGGAATCTTGAAACATCATTCTGACATTTGTCAGAATGATATTTCAAGGAGTATTCAAGAATGAGACAGAGTTTGTCATGGGATTTGCACATCAACAAATGGAAACCTCATGCAAATCCAAGTGTGACAAGGGCAAGGGGCATAGCCTTGGCATTTAGGGCACAAGTGGAGAAAGAACAGTGTCACTGTAAGGATATGTATAGAGTTGAGAATACAGAACAGAAATGTAGATACATAAATATTTCTGCCTCCCAAGATCAATGAATTGATAGCAGAAATTACTGGGGCAGTGGTGTGCTCACGCACAGATCTCAAATTAGCGCACCATCAGGTATAACTGAATTCCCTCTCACTGCATCGCATCACCTTTATCACCCTTATTTCAATGCAAACAAATGCCTCTTTGAATTTATCGCAACAGCAGCATGTTTAAAAAAAGAAAAAGGAATGTACAAGATACTTGTACATCTGGCTGGAGTCAAATATTATCAGGATGATATCTTAGTACAATCTCTGCTGAAAAGTGCAAATTCAGGTAGAAGTGGGTGACATATCCTTGACATGAGCTTTCATGAAGTTTTAGAAGCTATTTTTGGGTTGCTACAGCTGAGGAACAAATCAGAAATCTCATCATTTTTAGGCATGATGGAGCTCTATGAGAGGTTTTCTCCAACATGTGTGTGAACAGTATAAAAATTAAAAATGTACATGTGGGGTCTAGAATTGGCTGTAGTGAGTGACCACAAGCCACTAGTAACACTATTTAACAAGAAAGGTCAGGATCGGTTATCAAGAGGATAGTGAAATGGATACAAATCTTCCAAGGGCTGAACTGTCATGATGCCTACCGCCGGGGACCCAGACCAAGTCCAGCAACCCCGGAAGCAGGCATCACGTTATTCCAATCAAGCCCAACAACCCCTGCTAGGGGCTATTTGGGTGCAGTCCTGGCGTCTATGGCGCCAGGCTCATATGGAGAGTCAGTCCCGGCGCCATAGGCGCCAGGCTCATAGATTAAAATTTACCTGATGCCGACCATGCTGCAAAACCTACCTGATGCAGACCATGCTGCAAGAGCTCCAAGCCAAAAGAGGCTTGGAAGGGACTACTTTACCTAGGGACTATTTTTTTACCTGGGTGGGGCTGGGGAGGAATACTTACCTAGGACTACTTTGGAGGCTATTTAAACCACGCCCGAAATGCAGCACACGCTTCGCGTTATTCTGCATCCAGCAGTGTAACGCTCACCGTGCCTAGAAGTCTGCATCCAGTCTTCTGCCACGCCCGACCTCGCTGTGAAGGCATAAAACAGCGTTTGGCATCTGAACTCAGCCTACAGACATTGGCACCAATCACATGAGTGAATCGCGCTCCTGCAAATGCAGGCTGGAGTGCACACCCTACTAAAGATCAAGGTAAGCCCATAGGGGGACATCACTGCACACAGTAAAGCGAGGTGAAGGGCCCAGGGGAATCAGGTGAATTCAGGTCTGAGTGTACACCTTGTATTTGACAGGTATTCCTCTGGGTGAAACAGGGGAAGTGAAGACTCGGGGTCAAGGGAGGCTCGCCCATCGCTCCTGCAGAGACACAGGTGAGTGTGACACTAGGTGGGTACAGAGGACTTTATGGTCTACCAGATCGAATGCCGCTGAGAGGTCAAGTAACAGTAGCAGGGCAGTTTTACCATTGTCTCTGAGTGCGTCAATTTGGGCCTTGAGGTCTATCAGTGCTGTTTCGGACCCGTGTTGAGGCCTAAAACCTGGCTGACGAGCTCCTAGAAGATGGTTTTGTTCAGGGTGCTGCTGAATTCGGAGGTATGCAATCCTGTGTAGGATTTTGAGCAAGAAGGGAACGGTGGTGATGGGTCTGTAGTTTGTGGGTATGAAAGGGTCTAGTGTTTGTTTTTTGAGGAGAGGGAGTACGGTTAGCTAGTTAGAGAGGGTTAGTTTTGAAGGGTACACATCTAAAAAGTGAGATGATTGTACATATTGTGTGAAAGTAGTAAGGATGCAACCAGGACATGAGCCTCAGATTAAACACACGCTCACACACTCATATTAAATACAAGCACACTAACAGTCACTCAACCATGCATTAATTCCTGTAAGCATGTAGTAATCATTCCTGCTTATCTTGCGGCACACGGTCTGCCTCCTCTTTACTGTAGGAGCATACATACTGATAAAACCAGGGATGCATGTGTTCATGTTCTGATTGTCATTATTCAAATTGAATGATGGAGTGGCTAGAATGAGGGGAGAGGGTGGTTGGGGATTGTGCCTTGAAGAGTAGAAGCAACTCTGGGGCTGCAGCCTTATATCCCATGAAGATAAAATAAATCAAGTAGCTTTACTTTGAAATGACTCAAGCCTTTTCTATAATAATTTACGATCTGGGCTTCTCCAAACTACTGTTACATCAAATGTCCAACCTAATTCTCCCAGGACCTTTACCACATCTCCCACCATGTCTGGTCGCTACAGTAGATTCAGACATGATAATCTAATTCCCCACTTCACTTCAATAAATATATATGGGATCTTCAGAGCTGTGGCCTTCTCTCCTACATACAAAATGCATTTAGTGTTCTCTGTGCTTTGGCCTTCTACTATACCTATTAGGTGCGCATGGGGTTCTAAGTGCTTTGGCTTTCTCTCATCCACTTAGTAAACATGGATGGGGTTCTAAATGTGTTGGCCTTCTCTTACACCAAGTAAATGCACAGGGCTTCTCTGTGCTTTGGCCTTCCACTATGCTAAGTGCATGTGCAGTTCTCAGTGCTTTGGCCTTTTCCTCCACATAGTAACTTCATGTTGGGTTCTAACTGCATTGGTCTTCTTCTATTCCTATTACGTGCATGTGGGGTTTTCAGTATTTTGACCATCTCTTACATCTACAAAATACACATGAGGCTCTAAATGCTTTGTCCACCTCCACTCCCAAGTAAATACATTTTGGGTTTTGATTTGGGTTCTCAGTTCATTAGCCTTCTCCCACCTATAGTAAATGTACTTGGGGCTCGTAGTGCTTTGGCCATCTCCTGCACCTACTAGGTACATGTGGGGTTTTCAGTGCTTTGCTCTTCCCTGTCTAGAAAATGCATTCAGGGTTCTCAGTGTTTTGGCCTACACTATGCCTAGAAGGTGATCATAGTATTTGCAGTGTGTTGACCCTCCTCTCTGCCTACACAACGAATTAAGGTTTTCCCAGTTCAATAGTCTTCTCCTGCACCCACAAAATGCATTTGGAGTTCCCAGTGCTTTGGCCTTCTCCTACACCTAGTAAATGCAAATGGAGTTCTCAGTTCATTGACCGTCTCCTTTGCATACAAAATTCATGTGGAGTTCTCAGTGCTTTGCCGTCCTCTTACACCTACTAAGTGAATGTTGGGTTCTCAGTGTTCTGGCTGTCTCCTCTATCTATGAGGTGCATGTGTGGTTTCAGTACTTTGGTATTCTCAGACACCTAGTAAATGCATGTGGGGTTCTCAGTGTTCTGGCCGTCTCCTCTATCTATGAGGTGCATGTGTGGTTTCAGTACTTTGGTATTCTCAGACACCTAATAAATGCATGTGGGGTTCTCAGTGTTCTGGCTTTCTTCTACTTCTAGTAAATGCACATTGGGTTCTCAGTGCTTTGGCCTTCTTCTATACCTACAAAATAAATGCACTTGGGTTTTCAACTATAGTGAGGAATACTATAGTAGTGAGGAGAGCATGCTGTTAATGTCACTATTCATTGTTCAATGCTCAATGTTGACAGGTCAAAAATAAACTATAGGAAATGTACGAGAGACATTTCAGGATGTAATTCAGATACTATTTGATACTTTTTTTTAAAGAGTCTCCCTGAGGACTCAAATGAGTACTCAAATGCGATTTTATTTCTAACCATTGAGTCTTCTTCCTTCATGCGTACACTTATAGTAGTTTATGGCGACCTGTAAGGCTGAAGAGATGATAATCACACACTGAAATTAAACTTTCATGTGCATATACTTTTCAAGTAAAGTTTCAAATTAGTCTTTACCCTGCTCAGTATTGCTCAAAATGATATTTCTTGGGGAACTGGTTCCTTTAAGTTTCGCAGTGCGACCGAAAAAGGTCAGGAAGATGGCAGGTCAGCATCCAGGAATGATTTAATTGCACACCTTATTCCATTCTGAAAATGCAAATTGTGTAACCCATTGAAAAACATTGACCTCACTACTACTGGCCCATTATTCCTGATCCAAGACAGGTTTTTTTGTGGCAATGTCTCCCATGCTTTGGCTTTCTCCTTTACCTTAAAAATGCACATGGTGTTCTCTGTGCTATGACCTTTTCTTAAATCTACAAAATACACACTGGTTCTCAAAACTTTTGCCTTCTCTTATGCCTAGTTAATGCATGTAGGGTTCTCAGTGCTTCGGCCTTCATCTACTTATAGTAAATGTATGTGGCGGTTCTCAGTGATTTTGTCTTTTTTCTCTGCCTACAAAATGTATGTCAGATTCTCCGTTCCTTGGACCTCTTCTCTGCCAAAAGAAATACACATGAGTTCTCAGTGCTCTTTTTTTTTCCTGCACCCATTAAAAGCTTGTCAGGCTCTAAGAGCTATGGACTTCTCATAAGCCTAGTAAATGCATGCATGGTTGTAAATGCTTTGGCGTTCTCCTTCACCTAAGAAATGCATGTGACTTGAACTTGTCTTTCTCCCACAACTCACCTGCCCGTAGCCACTCAAAAATAAAGTGCTCCCAAACATACTCTTCTTTCACTTTACCTAGGCCAAATTATCAATGTAATTCTTCTCTAACATACACTATACAATTCCTTTCCCTAATTAGTGCCACTCCTGCAAAAGCAAATAAACAACTGGTCTGAGAGTCTACTCATGTGTCTTTATAGGTTTATAGACATCATTTCGAATACAAAAATCTCGAAAGTCAAAAAGTCGAATAAAAAATGTCGAAAAAGAAAATGTCGAATTTTTTTTATGACGTTCTTTTTTCGAAAAGGGGGGGTTCCCTCCCAACCCCCCTTTTTTAATTTTTTTTTTGTTTTTACCTATTTTTTTATATAAACTAGAGCCCAAAAAATAATATTGAAAAAAATAATAATTCGACATTTTTTTTTCGACATTTTTGATTCAACTTTTTTGTCTTTCTAAATTTTTCATTCGAAATTATGACCGGACACCATCTTTATATAGTTAGAAGGATGAACCCAGGTGAGACTCATATCTCAAACTTCAAGAAAAGCGGTAAGGATCGACCTGTTCAAACCCCTGGAAAATCAGCAGTTTTACACAGAGGGTCCCACCATGTCTACTTAAGATACAAGCTTAATTGTGACCTTAAAATACAATCTCAAAAGTGGGAAAATCTTGGTAAAATATTCCCAATGAGGCAGTGATGCCCAGTCAAATTATATATTAGTGACCACGGTTTGCTGTCAATATCACTGTTCAATGTTCAAAGGTCAAAAATAAACTATATGAAATTGACAAGAGACATAACACGGTGTAGTTCCAGTACTGTTTGATACTGTTGGTAAAGATAGACATAACCCAAAACCCATACGATGAAAATAATCCATGAGGCCAAAGAGCCACTGCACAACTTTGCAAGGGAAAACAAGGTTTATTAAATGCAAAAAGTTCTCAGATGACCCTGTATAACCAAACTGGCACAGAGCTCATCATGCCCCAAGACGTTACAGGTTATATAGCAGAAAAACGCATATTAGCATGCATAGGTTACAATGTTATCCAACCACCCTCATTGGCTACCATCTATAGAACATGCTAATACCCCCTTATGTTACCTGGAGCGATTGGCCACATCTTCCCTAACCAAGTCCCCTAGCCAGTCCATGTGGCCCACCCCATTGACGCTATTGAATCCAAGTACATGACTGGTCGACAAATACACTAAATACAGTAATAAATCGGGACCGTCACGTGATGTGCACCCCTCAGACCCAGACGTGTTCAAAGTCAGACTGGGAGGCAAAATCTGCTTTGATAAGACAATTGGCCTTCTCATTATACCAGACAAGGTGACACACACAAGCTGCACCCCCAACCGTGTACTAAATCTACTGACATCACATCTGCTCCTCCTATCCCAAATCATGGAACGTTCTAGACACAGATCCCGCTTATCTCCTTCAAGCCCCAGCTCCTGAGTATGAATTTCAGGGATTTATTTGCTTTCGTTATGCGTCCACTTGCAGTTCAAATGGGGTGACCACTGCTTGGGAGAGGGCAGTAGTGCTCTAAATATTCATCTGGCCTATTGGCATCACAAGACGTTGATCCCTGTTCTCATGAATTTGCCAAGCAAAGGGCACATCCCTACATGCCCTCCCCACAGCTAACATTCCATTCCCACCACGTTCAGGCTCTGGAGCTGGAGACAATTAGCGTTTATCTTTGCCCAACAGGTGCCTCTGACCTCGGCTTCTCTCTTGGAGGACAGAAAAGTGATCTGTCTTGGGACTGAGCTAAACAGAGCCCTCCACATCAGGACCATCATTCTATTCATCGTGTAATACACCTTAAAATCCAATATGGCGGCACTCATGCCATGTTAACACACTGACCTCGCTCTTACAACAGTGCCTTTCTGACTCCATCTTCCACCTACTTCATCTCTCTCCTCGCACCTCACTTAAGAACATAACTTTGTGTACTTCTTCTAAACGCAGGCCTGTAACAGTGCCCTATCTATAACCTCCACAACTGCAACATTAACCTATTTGTTGCTCCTTCTGTGTTGCTATATGTGGGTATCTAATATGTGTCAAAACGAACTACAAGTGATATGTGTGCCTTCTGCCGCCATTTCTCAACTTGAAAAAATCTAGTTAAATGTGAATAGCAACTGGTTAATGCAATCCTTTCCCATCTGACATCATTGATTTGCATGACTAATATCGCAAGTAGGTTCTTCCAGAATAAACCGTACTTGTGCCATTCTTTTTCGGAGCCAACAACTTCCTTTTTCACTTGTTAGAGTCTGCAAAATGTTCTTTTAGTTGGAGTGAGGGTTTTACACGTTATGAGTCCTCAATTCTTGATCAATCGTGTTCTCTCCTTGGCCATTGCTAATGCTAACTCATGTTTTTGGCTTCACCTCTGTAAAAACACTTTTGCTACATGTTAATGTCATGGCATAAAGCACGCCATGCCGGCACCACGTATGTGTCCAACTCCATTTCTGAACAGGGCTTTGGCAGATTCTTGAAGAAGTAACCAGGAATTAATCTGATCTACTCTTTAATTACTCCTATTGACAGTCATTACATTCACAAGAGATGTTACTCTGAAGTAAGCGTAAATCAGACTTAATTCTGGTAACTTCTTTGTTATGTTATGTTTATCTATACTGTGCACCACTACCACCCAGGGGCAATCTCCAGCCCTCTTGTCTTTTCAAAAGTTAGACCTTCTTACTTTTTTACTTCCCTCTTCACCACTTCTTCTGCCTGCTTTGTCACTCATGGGGCCCAGGGAAGGCTATCAGACTGGAAATCCTCAAACATAATTCTCTTTGCTGTGGGAATGCTGCAGTGAAGCACTTGACTGCTTTTCAACAGGGTTTACATGCCACAGTAAACATTCAGGTTTCTATTGTAAGTATCATTATTCTTAATTATGTTTTGCGTAAAAAGAGCTTCAATCTCTTTCTTAGAATGGGAGTTCAAACACAATACAAGTGTCTTGTGTTAGCACAAAAGTAGGCCAAATGTGTTCTTTTTAAATTAAATGGCTTCTAAAATGCCCACACAAAAAAAAATTAAACAAGATCATGTGAGTAACCCGGGGTAATCCAGACATGAAGCCCTTCCGCACTGTGCCTTGGGGAGGCTCAAGTTCACCTCACTGAGGAGGCCCAACAAGGCCAAAACACGTGTCTGGGGTTTCTGATGATACACTTGTTCAGAGGAGAATTGAGTAGCATTCAGATGCTGGACTTCCCTTGTGGGCTGGATGAGAGAGATATCCAATTGGTTATTTCTCCTCTGTGAATGATCAGTGAGCTAAAACGTGGTTGTAGAACCTCCGGAGTGGAAAATATTCCATAGCACATTTATTTTACCACTGCTTGTTCTCAGTTGTGGGACTCCCGCCATCTTGACAAAAATAAATGATCTTGTGTAATTTGCCTCTTAATATTGTTGTTGCTAATTCCAAATGGCCAATTTGAGTGTCCAGTTCTTGTAACCAATTTGTTATTGTTACCTGAGACGGATACCAGTGTCTTCCAGTACAAGTTGAGCGGGAAAGGGCAAAAGGGCGAAAGCTAGAGAACAAATCAAATGTTACTTAATAAGAAAAGGGTGAGATCATGATGGCTGGGATGGATAGTTGTTGGTGTATAGACCAGAACAAAATGTGATCAAGGGAAGTAAGGAGAGCTGCCTGTATTGAAAGCAAACCTTCACGGAAGCGTTACTACTACAATGTGGTGGCGATACGAGTTTAAGCCAAGGGTTGAGTGTGTAATGGCCCTAAAGCTTGCTCGAGGTTGGCAGTTCCATGAAGGGGAGCTTGTAAAGATGGGGCTGCTGGGAGAGGTGCCAGGGCCAAGAGCTGGTGGTATATGGAATGATAACACAAAAGCAACTGTTTTGTAGGAAACATTTATTTAATTCATTAGGATTACTGAAGCAAAAGACTGGGAGTACAGATCCTCAAACTCGAGTACAAGGGGTGAAGAGAGGGTGGCAGATCCATTTTTGTTGATACGAAGCTATCCAGAACTGGGGATTAGATTCTGTAGCTGTGTAGTTGTGATAAGAAGGACCTGAACTAGGTCAACTGTTCGTATTCCGTTTCCTGTGTGGATATTTAATCATTCCCTTAGGTCACAGAGAGTCAGAGATACTTGGAGTTCAAAAGATGGAAATGCACAGTCTAAAGAGGCCAAGGGGCCATGGGGTAAGAGGAGGCTCTTCTAAAAATTGCACACTCTTTCCATCTGGTTGTACGCAGGAACAGTTGTTGTCTCGCAATATCTTTTTCCTTTCAGTGAAGGCAAGCACCTCCTCTGTACACAGTACGTGTGCTGAAGGAGGTCTTTCCCAAGGTGGCAGGCAACTCTGGTCAGAGTCTCCGGTAGAAGCGTCTGCTCTGTTGGAAGAAACCGCTCGAAATTGCCCGCCACCTTGGGACAGACCTCCTTCAGCACACGTACTGTGTGCTTGCCCCTGTTTAGACACTCTGAACCTTTCTGGATTGACCTCCCAATGGAATGACGGTCCTGATGAAGATGGCCCAATCTTTGAGTGCCATTGAAACCGGTCGACCCCACAGGCCATGAGGGCTCTCATGACCTAGATCAAATATCTTCACTGAAAGGAAAAAGCGTCATGCTAGTATAGGTATGCAATTATTCTGGCATATAAGAAGCAGACATTTAGAGTTATCCCGACACCTTGTCAAAGCAATCCCGCTGATTAAAGTTGACTCGTGGTAATGGGGCCTGCTGATGTAGAGGGTAGGGCTGCAGATGTGGATGGTAACACGAGGGGAGCAGTGTCTGCTCGTGATGCAGTACAGTGGAAAAAGGTGCAATATTATTACAACAGCTATGAAGAGCACAGCACTAAAACTGAAAGCCACAACCACAGCGTCTAGCACTACCATCAAGTGCCATCAACCCCTAGAAATACATAGCACTACAATCAAGCAGCACCAACCATCACTATCATCAAGCCATATGACCAGCTTTGCCATTGATCTCCAGCAGCACCCAGCGGTACCATTGACTGCCAGCATCACACAACGCTATGATCGACACAAGCGGTATACGGACATGCCAAGAATCCTTGGCTAGAGGAACACTCCATTGCAATCTCATTACATGCAATTACCTGCATTGCCACTGAGCTCATCAACACACAGCACACCCTCTGAGCATAAGAGACATCAGCATACAGCACTAACTTTGAGCCCTGTAACTACCAGTAGACAGCACTACTGTAAAGCCTGAGAGCTGAATCAATCACAGTACTACCAGTCTGCTCCAGAGCCGACAGCATAAAAGACAACCATAGAGCCACAAAATCACACAGCTCTACTATCAAGCCCCAGGCCCTGCAGCACCCAATACTACTTGCACCCATCAGATCAGACCACCAGCTCTACCATACAACTCAACAGAAAGCAGCTCACAGCACGACGGATGAGCCCCGTTAGAACACAGCATGGCTGTCAAGAGTGAGCAGCACTGTGAATGAGCCCCAGGGGTACCGGTCAACTGCACTACCACCGAGCCCTAACAGTACACAGCGCTACTACCACCCATCAGCAGCACAGCACTAAGAACTCCTAGTACTAAACAGCACTAACAATGAGTCCTTAACCCAATACAACACGGCACTATAAAACGAGCTCCCAACAGAACTCACAGCACAATATAACCCTATTAACACACACAACTACTGTCACAAGCAGAACTGAGCAGTACCATTATCAAGCCCTAGCCACATGCTGCACTACAGCGAGATAAAGCTGCACTGCCTCTGATCCCCGAGGTCCACTGCACACAACACCTCAATGGAGCTGAGCACCACACAGGCCACTGCCATACACCATGGTTAAGCACACCCATGTGGCATGGCAACGCCCGAAGGCCATCAGCTGCTGACCTTGACCCGTCCCGTAGGCATTATGCAGATTTTAGGGTAACACATTAAACAAGCACTCACCTTTATAAATCCAGGCACAGGAGCCACGATGAGAGAACTGCGGCATTATAGGGACCTCCAGTATGGAGTGGTGGGGCAGTGGGCCGGCAGCGAGGCGGTGACCTGTGAGGTGGGAGAAAACCCGGCACAGTGGTGCCACGATCGAGCCTTGTGCTTTTTGTTTTAATAGTTATTTTTAATTTTTAAAACAGCTTTTTTTTTAAATTGCAAGCTCCATCTGTGCTCGTAAAGATTATGCCAGGGGCAGCAAGGGAGCCTCTAGAGGTTGCTGCTGCGACCCTAGCAACCCCCAAATGACGTCCATGGTGGGGGCATCAAAGTGCTCAAAGAGAAGAATACCAAAATTATTGTGAAGGTGCGAAATGAACTATACGGTGCTTTTATGGATGTGGTGGGCATCAGGGTGCTGAAAACTGGTTGGGGTCTAATGGATCTGGACAGGGGGTAAGAGGTTGTCAATATGCAATGTGCTAAAAGATGGTTATGGAATATCATGGTGACGTATTTGGGTGGGTATGAGTTTACTGAGAGGATATGTTGTTTACTGTGCCGTGCGGCTTCAGTGGATGAAAGGTAGATGGAGCTGGGTGCTGAACCAGTGTTGGGAATCATGTTGCCAGTGAGGCCAGGGTGATTTGGGTACTGAAGAAGTGTGGCTGCCTCTGGGTGATGAGGAAAATATTGTCATCTGGGTGTTGAATTAGGCTCTTGAATTAGGGTAATAATACTGTTGCACGATGCATAGATTTGGGGTGTATATGGGTGGGGAAGGGGGTGGGATTATCAGAATGCTGTAGAGTTGTGGAGAGCATCATGTCGGAACCTGTTTGTATCCTTAAACTGAACTCATTCATGACCAATTTGAATTGTGCTGCTATATGTATTTCACGTATTTATTAACATTGAATTTTAAAGGTGTGTGTTATTCTGAACACACATTGCAAACAGTTTGTTTTGTTCATTTACAACATTCTGTGAAACCTATACAACACATATGCGTGTTGTTCACCTCCTTAGTGCTTGGTCCCTCTGGTTTCCATAACATAGCAAAAATGTACTCAAGCTACTGAACATGCCCTTATTTTGACATCCTGCGTAATGGGTCTTTTGAATGCACTGCCCTTGATTCCTCCAAGGTAGACAAATAATGATAAACCGGTGGTCCTTAGGACATGGGGGTCATGCCACATCCTGCCCCCTGCAAACAATACGAGATGCGAATATACAAGTCCCATTACAAAATAAGTCCACCTTTATAAACCGCAAATATACGTCCTTAGGAAATTCAAATATTCAATACTGTTTTATTACTTTTGTTTTAAAATCCCCAAACGTTTCATTCGCAGTGTCAATGGGGAGGTTCCTCGGTGGAATGTCTCTTGCTGGGTAAACATCTTCCAGAGTGGTCCACATTTCTTTAATCTGAAGTATTCAATAGTGTGGGCTCAACTTTCAAAGCACAATATTATGTAACATTCTGGATCGACACAGCCATGAATGCATACCTTTTATGCTTCTCTTTATCCCTTTATTTTCTTTATGTTTGTAATGTTTTGAAGGAAGTTGGTATTTTCAACATACAGCAGTGCATTTGACATTAATGATGGTAGCAATCACAACGTTCAGTGAGTTACAATGCTTATCGGATGGCAGCAACAACAATATGGTAGATTATTGGAGATGAGGGTTAGAGGCAAGCATGGGAAAGTAGAGGCAAGGCAAAACAAGCCAAGGAAGGGGAGTTGGTGAAAGAGAATGTCCAATCTTGGGACAAAGCCAAGTACCAGTCGTAGAGTCGGTGGAGTCCAATATCAGCAAGGGGGAACCAAGTCCCAGTTGGGGGGAGGTGGGACACTTTTGTCAGCCCAGAGGGCACCATCTGTAGATGAAAACGAGTGAAACAGATGCTTGCAATTTGCTGTCATTACAAACTGCAGGCAGGCCCCCACCTAATAGGAGGAGCTGGTGTCCATGTACATTTACCCTGCTCCCAGGTTGAGGACAACCTAGCTCTGCTGTCCATCAGGGAGAGGAACACAGTCACATGGGCAGCAGCAGTCCATTGAGAAGTTCAATGCCGGCAAGTCCTGATGGTGCTGACAAGGCCTTAATGTGGGAGTCTTCCTCTTTATGCTGGTTGTGGTCTCAATCCTGCTGGTTTGGTTGTGGTGGTTGTAAGATCTTGGAGCCAGGTGTTGTTGAGCCACATCCTGCTGGAGATCTCTGAATGGTCCAGAACATCTGCAAGGAGGTAGCGAGCAAAATGTGGAATGGGCCTTACCAGCCCTGATGCTCAACCCAGTCACACATGGCGATGGCATTCCAATGAAGACTTTACAGATAGACCCTGCTGGTGCCTGGAGAGTGGTTTCCTCCTTACACTGGTTGGGCTGCTGCTATGATGGATTTCTCACAGCAGCCATAGACAAAGCGAGTATGTGTTCGGTTCAGGTTTCTAGATATGCCTGAAGTGTCCAGGATGTTCGGGGGCATAAAAAAAGCTGGCATAAAGTCATTTTAATGGGCCTTTTCATTCGCAGTTCTCAACCCGGTCACATAGGAAGTCATTGGTCCAATGAGGAGATTGATGCATGCATGCACTCGTGATTATTGGAGGGCTTTGGGAAAGTGCCTTTCCTCCTAACCCTGATGGGTCCAGGCGTCAGTACTTGTTGGAGTATCCACTGCACAACGGAAGAGATGCCTTGTTGTTATGCTAAAATTTCAGCTAGCCTACCACTGAATATGCGGGCCGACCACTGATGAAACCAGACCAATACAATGGTGCACAAGAGGAATGGAGTGGTCAATATGAAGATTTAAGTGGTACTGATGATGGACTGTTGGAGTTACCTACTGAGACTGGAAAGAACACTTGCCTGCAAATCTAAGGTGTTGTCACTCCTGACACACTATACAAGATGAGAACAGTCTCCGTAAATCCGGACAGGCAACAACATCACACACAAGTGACTATTTCCAGCAATTACTGGCCAGCGTCCATGTGGTAGATGGTCAGTATTGTCACGAGGTGTTACGCAGCCCAAGCAAGTCAGGGACCTTCTACCCCTGCACTGATGGTGGTGCAAAATAAATGCTTTTTATTATTACCCCAAATTCTTTCGAGGAGGCCTCCACCCGTCCCGCACCCAACCTCCACGAGCACTCCATTTCAAAATAGACCAGGAACCATGCCAGTGTGTTGGCAATGAATAATTTATTAATGTATTATTTTAATATTCAATCAGAACAAAGCCACTGATGTTGTGGGAACACAATGGACAGTCTTCTAGAACATAACCAGGTTAAAATATACTTCAATGCCAGACCAGTTTTGTGTTGTGAAAAGCAAAGACAAATAATTTTCCTCAACTAATTGCAGGAAGGTTAACCGCTCGCACCCGTGACAATTGAAAAATGGGTTTTCAATGATCTGATACTACTGCTAAAGACAACTCACAAGGGTGCTTTGGGCTGCTTACACTAGATAAGAAACAGTCTGGCTAGCACACATAGTAAATCCAATTTTAAAACAGGCAGCACATGAGAAATAAAAGTAAAAATAAAAGGGAGGATCATTTGAATCGTGATCAGGGTATGATAGAGGAAGAAGGACAGAGTAGGAAAAACATTTTTTCAAAGGTGAAAAGAGAGATTTAGAAAAACGAAATTGCAGATCTCACTAAATTTTGCTGGAGCTGGAAATGACAGGCAAGCTCAAAACCATGAAAAACGAAGAAAAGGCAGTACCAAATCTGAGCTCAGAGCGTGATAGAGGAAGGGGAGTACTCTAGGAAAATCACTTTTTAAAGGAGGAAAAAAAAGTTTTCGAAAGACGAAATTGGGAATCACCCTAATTAGACTGGGGCTGAAAATAACACACACGCTTTCAACAATGAGAAATGCACATAGGAACCACAGTTTTCAGTGAAAATGACAGGGGCAAAGGGATTCTCAGAGTGGGAACAACGGTTTGGGTTTAATATGACAGATGCAAATGGGGATTGGTTTTTAAACACACAATTTACGGCCAAATTTGTTTTTAGGTCATAATGGGAATAACTCTTTTGAAGCAACAATTTAATGACTATAACAATTAATGAAAGCACTGGGATTAAGATGGTTGGTTTTGAATGGCAACAATCTTGATCCATGAATTTCAATGGGGGAATTAATTGATTTACTAAGCCAACTATACTAAGGACCTACACAGACACTAGGAGTTCTTAATTGGGAACTGCCAGGCAAGGTATTCTTGAACAGGACAATAACTTAACATGAGAGGATTTTGTTCCATAGTAAAAAATACTTAAATGCACAGATGAACACAGTACTTGTCAATGGGAGAGTTGCCACAATGCACAGACAAATAAAATACTTTTCAATAGAAAAATGACCAAATTTCACAAACAGATAGAATAGAGTATTTTTTCTTGTGGAGACACTCTAGGGTAGGGCTTAAATAGATTGGACATGTTTAATCTATGGCTGGGGTCCTATACTTACAGAAGAAAAATTGACTTTATGGTCATCAAGGGCACCAAGGCTTCATTGTAGGGACCATCAAAGGGGGTCAGTCAAGGCCTCACCCTGTCCTCCCAATCAGCTCCCTGCTTCACTTCCAAAACTAGGCCCAATTTTCTGCAAGGATAGCTCTGGATTTTCAGTCAGCTGCACGCTTTGGATTTTGTAGAGAGAATCCTCAGTTGAGAAGGAGTAAGCTATTTATATGCCAAATAACATCACAGCTGTGTCATCCTCCTTGCACAACTGATTGGGCAGGGTTTAAGGCTCCCTCCCCCTCTACCAGACAGTAGGCTCAGAGAATGTAGGAGTGATTTGAGCAGTCGGGGGAGGATACCCCATCAATCATATTACACAGGCAGGGGATTTGTCTGGCTTTTGTACCTGGAAATCTCACATTTTAATAAATACCTTTTCTCATCATGTTATGTCACCTATGGCAGCATTTCTAAATACTATATATTTCAGTCAGTCACCTCACCCTTGTTTGATGACCCTGGGACCTATTGGTGCAAAGCTACAGTTTTCCCTCATTTCTGCCCAAACTATATTACAGAAAAATCAGGCATTCAATGGGCGGAATACCTATCACCTGTTACACATTCTCTCAAATGTGTATGATCATCATATTTACGCAGAAATCACAATCAATGTTTTCCTTATAACTTTTGTTAAGTTGGAGTCACCAACATCATTTTTGGTTGACCATATGCAGCTTGCGGACAGCTTTCCAGAAATCCGTGCATGATTATTCTGGGATGATATTGTGAATATTACATGAAGAAAAGCATATCTCCCCATTGTGTGCAATGGGACATCAACCCCCTCTATAATCCTGACCCCACCCTCTGCCATGTGGGGCTGTGATGTCATGATGGTTGCTGTTCCTGCTTCAAAGGGCTAATTGAAAGCTACAGCACATTTTATGATGGGCTTAAGTGCTTTTAGTCGTAAAACTGGGAAAGCAGAGAATTCCTCAAGCCATCCCCTTGGCAACCAGGCTTGGACACAGCCAGTATCACACCTAAGGAGCCCACAGCAGAAATTAAAGTGAAACTCTGGTATTTCCCCCCTGCAAGCATTTTCTTAATCAACTATTACAATTGCACAATTTCAATATGTAAAAACCCTCGCACAGTGGTTGCCTGCAATCACTGATTATAGAAAGGCAGCACAATGTATTTTATAAGACTTTAGCTGAACATGTGGACACTTTAATGCAAAAAGTTCTAGCTGTGACCCTTCATTCTGTGGCAGTTTCACATTACTCCATGTGGCTTCTGTGAATTATGTCTTTTCATGATGGGCTCATGATGCACACACAAACAATTCTTTGATTATACTTTTGCTGCCATTTCAGGAGCATCTCTTGAATACAAAGGAAGGGACTTTAAAGGCATTGCTTTTGGTCAAAGGGAAAAGCTCAATTTTGCAGTGCAAATTTGCGGCCAAATTTACACAATGGATGTCGCTGTCTTTTACAAGATGGTCTCAGCCTTTCTGGATCTTTCTCAAAAGTGTCATGAGGTCTACACCTCATGTGTGGCAAGGAACATTTTCAGGCCTCACTAGGCTTAAATGCCTAAATTTGCTCTTTCATGTCTGGGCACGGGTCTCATTTTGCACGCACTCATGCACAGGCCTTTTGCTGAGGGGCATATCTCCACCTCTGACTCCGGCCTGTAGTTATGTCATTTTAGGGCTATTTCACACCACAGTATGCCCCTAAAAAAATACAGATTTGGTATTAGATGTGACACTCACACGGGGATGGCAACACAAGATGTTTATAAGTGTATGTCTGTGTATGCAATACAGTGTGCCTATTAAGAAAACCTGCATAGCTATACTAGGCATACAGTTCGAACTCTTATCACATATGAAATAATACTGCCATGGCCCCATTATTGAACCATTTGACATCTGCAGAACAAACAGAACATTGCCTATAGTGGACAATTATTCTGAAAACACAACTGAGAGGTGGTGAACACTGAAGGACACTAAAGGGCAGCAAATTGTCTTGAAGAAGCAAGGATACAACAAACTGTGGAATCAACTGAACCAGGTGGTGTACTTCCAACAAACTACAATTGAAATAAATATGAACACTGTATGGGAGGGAAGGTCTTCATGGTCCCCCTCCCATCCATTCTCTCCAGGTGTTCAGACTATGACTCGTCCAGCGGCCACCCGTGCGCCTATGGCCGGGGATGCAAGATGGCTGCTGACCGACACATGTGGCTGCAATGCTCGCTCATCTGTTAGGATGGTACCAGACTCCATTTTGTGATACACTCAGACTCCATTTTGAACATGATAATTTAGGTCTCACTGGCACAAGCAGTCTGCAGGGCTGCAGCTCTCCTCTCCAGACCGCACACTGCGAGCCGGCGCTTCCCTCGCCCTCCTCCACTTGGTGGCTCTGTTGCAGACCTTTTCTTACGGGAGACTAGACACGAACAAGCTACATTACAAACACTGTATCTTTCACCTTCCGCAGTCCATCATTGAGCTGCAGATGACTGGCCTGAAGCTAGGGTTTGAAAAAACAAGCTACCTCCATAAAACTTGTTTTGTCCTGTCGCAGCCCCCCACATTCATGACATATGCTATGGATAACCCCCAACCCTGTTCCCTGTTTGAAGTACCAGACATGTATGCTAAGCCTGTGTGCCACCCAGTTTCACCCTTGCAGCTGAGCCATTTGAAGGGATGATAAATTCGCTTTGAGTCCATGAGATTTACTGTACATATTTAAATAAGATGGCCCTCGCCCATCCCAGATCGCACACAACATTATGAGGTGTATGTTCAAGCTTTTCAAGCCTTTTTCATTACTAATCAGGGATTACTGCTGCTGCACAATACACAAAGCAATGTCTGATATCCATATATACTCTATGATTTCCTAAAAATGTACAATTCTACATGTATTCAATTAAGTGTTGCAATATGTATGGTTTCGATGTAATGGGTGCTGACTGTATAAATAGAGTGTCCACTGTAGCATTTGATTACCCCCTGAGTATTGAGAGATGCACGTCATATAATAAACAGAATGTTGCAGACTTTTCCCTGCACCAATGCACACACTAACCTATGTCTACCTCAATTGAATGCAAGCTTTATGTGTGTGCCCCTCATAACGTATCAAATATACGGCCCAACATGCTACTGGCCCGTTTCTCCCCTCACCTCTCTCAGGTACCACTGCGCGCATAGATGCCCCCACCCAACCTCCCCCTCTGGCCGGCCCAGGATTCTAATCCTCAGCCCTGCGAATGATGTGATACTACAACTATAACCTCTCACCCCTTTCGTTGAGCCTGTACCAAGAATGCACCCTCCCCTCAGAATCTGTAACTCACGATGCTACCATGAATATGCCAGGCACCCTCAGACTCTGGTTAATGAAATATGGGCAGTATGCCCCTCATCTTAATCGTAATGCTTTTTGAAGTAAGAGTGCATGCCCCTCCTTAAGTGTACAGCCCCAGCTCACCTCTGACCCCCTGTGTGGCAATATATTCTTCTCACACAAACAAATAATAAATAATTGCCTCCTGGACCCATGTGTTCTCACTTTTATTGTTCATATCAAACGTTTAAAAGTATGTCTCTCACGTGTCAACTTAGATAGATAATGGTCAAAGTATGTGTGGCCACAAGGGCAACTGTTATGTAGCATAAATTGTAACAGCTCGGACTTCCTCAGACCCAGCACTCCACCCAGGTGAGCCCAGGTGAGCCCAGCTGACCCGAGGACCCCGCACTGGCACTACGTGGATCTCCACCAATCATGGAGCACCACCCGTATACAATGTATAGTAGCTAATCTTCGCCACCCAATCCCCACGAATATGTGCCCCCTATAGCTAACGCCATCCATGACGCGACTCTGTAATAAATGTGAATGTTTTACTGATGTTTGGTAGAGCGCTCTCAGAGTTTGCAGAGTTCTCTGCTTGCCCTATATTGGTTTAGATAAACCTTTACCTTTTCACTTCACCCGCACTTGGTCTTGGTCTCATTCCCATTTGGGGCGTATCCATTATTGCCTCTCACTGGGGAGTTTTATATGCCTATTGCGGGACGCTCACTTTCAAGTCGTGACCCCGACGTGATTTGTCCTTTCCTTCCTTTCGGCACGAGACATCCCCGGCCACAGCAGGGACCACGGTACACCCCCTCAAGAGAGCTGCCCACCCTACGGCAACTGGTATGCTTAGACGTACTCACACAGTTGGGCGATAGGGTACGGGTCCCACTTCACAAAACCCATAGTACCGCTCGCCGGAGCCGAGGGCGGCCATTGAGCGTGGGGCAGTGCCTGGACGGACCGGGTCCGGAGGGTCTCGGATCAAGACGGACACGTGAGTATCAAGTGCGAGAGACATGTAAAGGAGTTGGATGTAGAACGCAGTATACAAGGTCAGACGGAGTTAAAGGGGCTCTTGGGAGTATAATAGATACTATCTTATTCTTTCTTCTTTCTCTGCATATGGCCATTAGGATGAGTTGAGATTAGAAGTTTTAAAGGGAAGATGGGAATCTAGCTCTGCAAGGGGGTAGAAGGCGGTACCGCATAGTGCTATCTTGACTAGGACTGGGAATAAGTGGAAAATAGAAGAAATCAGTGGGAGTCTTGCATAAAGGGAAGACTCGAGTACAATTTAGAAACACTTTATTCTTTTTCTTTTCTGATCTACGGGAAGATATTCAGACGGCCTAAGGGATAAGGGGTGTAAAGTGGTGCGGTAAGGGAGATCCTTATTAATAAGAGTATTGAGAGAAGACAGGGAGGGTATGTGTTACGTGTTGTATGTGAATTGTCTATGGGTCAATGTCATGTACTGAATTTGTTATGTCTTTTGTGATCACTGCATTTTGTTAATGGCTAAAATAATTGTACTGATGTCTTATGAATAAGTGGTCATTGTAAGTGTGACACTCTTTTCAGAATCGGTGTAGGTGTATAGAAGTGGTAGATCAATGACACAATACTGGTATAGTTAGCATTGTAACTACATAACACACACACACACCTGCAAGAGGTACACAGGGGGGAGGCGAACTTTACATGGGTGCTGAAACACCACTGGCTCATATTTGTCAGAGTCTACCAGGTTATGCAGAGCGAATTACTAAATACCATGATCAATGGATCACGGAATTAAAAGGAGAAGGGCTACCACAGGTATGGCCCCAGGGAGGATCGTTTGATAAGAATATACTAGATATGGTGGCTACATGTCCAATTGTAAAATATAAAGGAAAACAATTGCAGAATAGAAGAGAGATATTAGATCTATGGAGATTATTTGAAAAAGTACCTCCAATAAAAATAAAAGAGCTAATAAAGGAACAGATTACATCTCCCCTGGCAATAGAGAGTAACGGAATGGAGAGCGAAGAAAAGGAAGAGCCAGTAGTGGTTGTGCGAATATACCCCCTCTTAAACAAACCAGTGCCAGCTGAGGGATACAGTGACCCAGTGTATGTGTCAAAACCCACCTTCCCAACCACACCACGACCCACAGCACCCCCGCCATATGAGTGCCCAAGAGCGAGTGGACAGGTGAGTACCCCGTCAATAGATATTGGAAAGTTCACAGAAGATTTAGACTCAAGGTTATCGTTAGCCCGGAGTGAACTGTCCATACTAAGAGATATATGTGAACAGAGTGGGTCAGGTACTTCCCGGGTCGATCAAACACAGAGATCACAGACACCCGAGACATCCATAGAGGAAGGGTGGAAGAAGGGAGAGATACTGTTTCGAATAAATGATGAACCAACAAGGATAATAGAGCTAGAACAACACACACCTGAGGGAGAAACAATGGGAGGGGGTATGGCATCAGGATGATGCGGAAGAACTGTGGTGTGATATAGAGGAAGAGGAGCTATAAGGAAGGAGAATAGGGATTGCAGCAGGAGGAGTACCTGTCAGACTAGACGAAACACCTCTGCTGCGGGCAATGGAAGAAGAATGGAATGGGAGGCTAAGAAACAGAGTGGGGAGGATGGTCATGTTGGGAAAATGAGGAAGAAAGGTGAGTATGGGAAAAGGAACAAAAGGAAGGTTGCAGCTGCCCCTGATACATCGGGGAGGAGGGAGCTCAAATTAAATACCCCGGGCACAGATGGATAAGGCAAATTTGTTGCAATTACTGCCCCCGCTGTCAGGAGGTACAAGTAAATGGATATATGCATTCGAGAAACACACTGCAGGGGCTCCTTTGGCAGTAGGTCACGTTAAAAGTTTGCTGGTGTCTGCAGTCGGTGATCAAGCTGATCGAGTTCAGGCGAAAGCAGGCTTCCCAGGAATAACATTAGATTGTGACCGACATGATGGTGCTTCTTTTCACACAGTAAGAGCAAGAGTATGGGACGCATTGAGGGACACATTCCCAGACACACCAGACTTACAGTCAGTAATGCAATGCACAATGAATGATGAGGAAGATGCAATGGTTTTCATTTTACGGGTGCAGGAGATGTGGAGAGCGGAGACGGGCACGGCCTGGGATCAGTCAACCTCCCTGTTTTATTTTATAATAAAGAGAGGGCTCCCGAACGAAGTTCAGAAAGCGCTCAATAAAATAGCTGGGATTGATATGATATGATATGGCATTTATAACGCACCTATACACAAGTGTTTCAAGGCGCGATTGAAGCCAAAGGCTAGCCCGAGATACAAAGCATCATAGTACACCATTGCAAAAGGATCAAAGAAAGGGAGAAGAAGATAGCACAGAGAAGACTTGCAGACAAGGCAACATTTATTCAGACGAAACTAGTGAAGGTCACAGCAGCTGTAGCCATGCTCCCCACAGACAGGGACAGAGAGGAGGAGGAAGGGTCAGCAGTAATACAAGCAAGAATGGCAGCCAATTTTGTCGGGAAATGGACAGGAGCAGTGGAATGGTGAGGAACCATACGGAGGGCCACAGTGGCAAGTGAGAAGTGCCTGTTGAGGAGGAGGTGGGTACAGAGGGCAAAGAGGGGGTGCTTCAGGGTATGGAGGGTATGGTGGATACGGAGGTCCGGGTCCAAGGGGAGGACAAGGGAATTGTTGGAATTGCGGGAGGTGGGGACATTTTTGAAGGGAGTGTAGAAGCACACCCATGAATAATTATCAAAATGAACAGCAGTATGGCCACCCCCACCCAGGGAGCCCAATGGGAGGTGGAGGGAGAGAAGAACAGCAGGATCAGAGATACACAGATGAGTGCAGAGCACCGCCGCGTAATGTTCAACAACACCCACAATACCGCAAACACATGACGCATGTACAAAGCAACCCTTTTGTCACAACGACAAATGGTGCACCTACACCCTTTGGTGGAGTGGCAGTGGTATCAGGGAATGTTTTTGACAATGGGGGAACAACAAGGCATCCAGCATAGGACAGCCCACAGAGAGCACTTGCGTGTCCAGTACTATCAACAACCTCGATGCAGCAGAGGAACCATTGCTGGGGGTGGAGATAGGGAATAAACAATTTATTTTTATGGTTGACTCGGGAGCCAAAAAATCATGCCTACGAGAAGGCAGGTTTCAGTTATCTAATCGTAAATTGGAAACGCAAGGGTTCTCTGGGGCGGTGGTCGAAGTTCCTTACACAGAAGATTTGGATGTAACAGTAGGAAGAAAGACAGTACGAGCACCTTTGCTGTATTATGAAGAGTCACCAATTAACTTGATGGGGAGGGACCTCCTCAGCAAGCTCAATATGACTATATTGTTCACTGAAAGAGGGATAGTCTGCTCAACACCGGGGATCTGTCCATTGCGAGTAATGTTGGTAGTACACACACGAGCCACAGCACCCGAGGTACGCGGCATACCAGTTGACCCAGACATGTTCATCCAGGGCCTAAAAACACTACCACGAGTGGTCCCCAAGTTGAAACGCCAAGAGTGGAGAGTACCCACAGAGTTTGTTTTCCGCCCTGTAGCATGCCCAGAAATAATGCCAGGAACAGTGATGTCTTTAGATTTGCAAGCAGTACAGGTGTCAGCGCAAAGAATAGCAGTTATAGGAATGGACATACATGGGTCTCAGTGGAGAACAATATTGTGCATTAATGCTAACATCGTGCTACGAGACTTGCCCGACGAGGACCTTTTTACAGAATCAGACAGTGATGGGGAAATAATAATGGAGATAGCGATCCCCTGCGATATCATGATACAAACAAGACAGGTGCCAGTACAGCTAATGGCAGAGGTAGGGTCGCCACCTTCCTTTTTCAATGACGACATGAAACTGGTGCCACATGAACTGTGGACCTAAGGCCCACATGATGTGGGTCTGCTGCGCGAGGTGACACCAGTAAAAATAAAACTTAAACCAGGGGCGTTGCTGCCCCAAGTAAAACAGTACCCCCCTCTCCCAAGAAGCTGAAGAAGGTATAAAAGAAACAATATATGCTCTGTTAGTACTTGTATTTACCCCATCAAGAAAGCAAAGGGCGAGGTGTGTAGGATGATCCTGGACCTACGCCCACTTAATGACATCATACAAAAAGAATTTCCTTTGGTCCCAAATCCTGCATCAATCTTGTGTAGTATACCAAAAGATGCATCATATTTTACAGTGGTAGACTTGAAGAAAGCATTATTCTCAGTCCCACTGGACCCTGAGTCACAATATTTGACAGCATTCAACCTGGGAGGGAAAAGATATGAGCATTGCAGATTACCTCAGGGATACTATGAGACCCCAAGTATATTCAACAGAATTTTACATGAAGATCTAGGCAATATTGTCACAAAGAGCATGATCATTCAATATGTGGATGATCTCCTGATTTGCGGGAAAATGAAGATGAGTGCAGGAAAGACTCTATTATACTTTTAACATTGTTGGCCCACAAAGGTTACAAGGTAGACAAAGATAAGTTACAATACTGTCAGGAAGAAGTGTTGTAGCTGGGTTAGTTGATATCAAAGGATGGTAAGAGAATAATATCAGACAGGGCGGCGGCAGTATGCGCTGTAAATGAGCCAAAAACAGTGAAAGAAATGCAGAAATGTCTTGGCATGTGCATTTACAGCGGTGGACATGGGACACTCATGACAGCAGTGCTAACACAAAAAACATCTTTGGGTCACAAGCCTCTGGCGTACTATAGTGGCACGCTAGATGCAGTAATGCAAGGACACTTCGCTTGCAAGCAGTTTCTCTCAGCCACAGCGTTCGCAATAGAGAAAAGGGCAACATTTGTGATGGGGTGTTCTGTGACATTGTTTGAGGAACATTCATTATTCACAATATTAGAAAGATCAAAAAGCACACTGACAACACAAAGAGCCACAGCCTACGAGATTATCCTATCTAGCACTAACATACACATAGTGAGATGTAAAACGGTTAACCCTGCAACATTTATCACAGAAGCGTGCACAGTAGAAGACATGCAAACACATGATTGTGCTACATATAGAGGAGAGGATGGAGATACATCCAGAGTAAGTGAAAATGCTTTATCTGAAGGAGAAGTATATTTTATGGACGGGTCAGCATCAATAAATTCAGAGACAGTAGAAAAACATGTGGGGGTGGCTGTTGTGAGACTAGAGGAAGATGAATATGAAGTACTTGTCCAACAGAGGCTACCTGCCCACTACTCAGCACAAGCAGCAGAGTTAGTAGCACTCATCGAAGCATTACATGCAGCAAAGGGATGTGCAGTAACAATCTATACTGACTCTGCATACATGACCACAACAGTACATGGGGGCTTGGCTAGATAGGGGAGAAGAGGATTCCACAGAGCAGACGGATCCCCAGTACAGCACGCTGAGCTACTAAAAGAGTTGATAGAGGCACTAAAGGAACCTACAATAGTGAAATGCCAGGCCCATACAAACAACAATGACGTAATCTCTTTGGGAAACGCGGCAGCAGACGCTGCAGTGAAAGAAGCATCATATTTAGCAAAGGGAAGATCAGGTGAGTACATATTACAGAAACACATGGAAGAGGATCGCCCTGATGGGTATAATTCAATGCCCATTTCCCACATATTAGAATTGCAAGAAGGGGCGACAGTTGAGGAGAAGGAGTTGTGGGAAAAAAGAGGGTGTAGCCAGTCATCCACTGATCTCCTTTGGTATCAAAACAATACAGGTAAGGTAGTAATACCCCATAAGTTACTGGATATAGCGTTCCAGCAGCTCCACTTCCCGGCTCACAATGCCAAACAACACATTGCCGCAGAGATACAAGAAAATTGGTTTGCACCAGGGCTGCAGGAGCAAATATCAAAAATGGGCATGGAATGTACAACATGTCAGATATATAATTCAGGAATGACACTCAGAACACTGCGAGGAACATTGCCCGAACCAACTGGCCAATTTAGAGAGCTGAATATTGATTATGCCGACATAGGAAAAATATGCAATGGGTCACGCTACATGATAGTGGTGGTTTGCCCGTTTTCAAGGTGGGTGGAGGCAGGGCCGTGTGCCCACCTGGATGCAAAGTACGCTGCAAAGTTCCTGGTGCGGGAAGTGTTTCTGCGCTGGGGAATCTGCGACGTAATACGTTCAGATAATGGGACACATTTTTTCAATGATCAAAGAAGTAGCAACAAAGCTTTGAATAACACATAAACTGTGCACTATTTATCACCTGCAATTGAATGGCATGGTTGAGAAAATAAACGAACTCCTGAAAGGGAGGTTGTGGAAATTGTGTTTTACGCTAAAAAGAATCGGGTATATATGGTTTCGATGTTGTGGGTGCTGACTGTATAAATAGAGTGTCCTCTGTAGCATTTGTTTACCCCCTGAGTATTGAGAAATGAACATCATATTATAAGCAGAACGTTGCAGTCTTTTCCCTGCACCAATGCACACACTAACCTATGTCTACCTCAATTGAATGCAAGCTTTATATGTGTGCCCCTTACAACGTAGCGAATATACGGCCCAACATGCTACGTGCCCATTTCTCCCCTCACCTCTCTCAGGTACCACTGCGCGCACAGCAGCCCCCATCTACCCTCCCCAGGATTTGAAGCCTCAGGCCTGCGAAAGATGTGATACTACAACTATAACCTCTCACCCCTTTCGTTGAGCCTGCACCACGCATGCACCCTCCCCTCAAACCCCGTAACTCACGATGCTACCATGAATCTGCCAGGCACCCCCAGACTCTGGTTAATGAAATATGGGCAGTGAGCCCCTCATCTTAATCGTAATACTTTTTGAAGTAAGAGTGCATGCCCCTCCTGAATTGTACCGCCCCAGCTCAACCCTGATCCCCTGTGTGGCAATATATTCTTCTCACACAAACAAATACTAAATAATTGCCTTAGGAGATCTAACAGAATGATTGCCGAATGTGACACCATAATCTTATGAGTAATTTTGCCTCCTGGACCCATGTGTTCTCACTTTTATTGTTCATATCAAACGTTTAAAAGTATGTCTCTCACGTATCAACTTGGATAGATGATGGTCAAAGTATGTGTGGCCACAAGTGCAACTGTTATGTAGCATAAATTGTAACAGCTCGGACTCCCTCGGACCCAGCGCTCCACCCAGATGGGCCCAGCTGACCCGAGCACCCCGCACTGGCACCATGTGGATCTCCGCTAATCATGGAGCACCACCCGTATACAATGTATAGTAGCTAATCTTCGCCACCCAATCCCCACAACTATGTGCCCCCTATAGTTTATGCCATCCATGACGTTATTCTATAATACATGTCAATGTTTTACTGATGTTTGGCAGAGCGCTCTCAGAGTTTGCAGAGTTCTCTGCTTGCCCTATATTGGTTTAGATAACCCTTTACCTTTTCAATTCACCCGCACTTGGTCTTGGTCTCATTCCCATTTGGGGCGTGTCCATTATTGACTCTCACTGGGGAGTTTTAAATGCCTATTGGGGGGGCGCTCATTTTCAACACTATGGGCCAATAAGTCGTCAAAACATATATTGAGGATTGGTAAGTGTGTATTGCGCAGGATACAAACAACAATATATAAAGTCACACAAACAGCTGTAGCTTCCAGTGCCAGAGGTTAAGGAACACAGTGAGAATAGAATGTGAAATGCATGTGTGCACTTACATGAATTGTTTACAAAGGACATGTCCCACTTAGATGACAGTGTCCAAAGTAAATTAAGAAATACAGAAAGAATGAAATGGAAGAAGTATAACAAAACAACAAAAAGGTACTGTAAATACAGTTACTTTACAAATGACTGTTGTATGCGACAAGTCGATGTTACTGTAGTCTTAAATCATTTGTAATTTTGCAGTCACATACAAAAGTAGATATTATTTGGGGAAGGTTAAGCTGTGAAATAATTTCACTAGAAACCATAAAAGTTAATACAAGATAAGACAAAGCATTCATTTTTAGGCTACATTAGCATTATTTTGTACTTTGAATTGCAAGATTTTCCAAGGTACACCTTCTGAAAAACATGCTCTTGTATGCTATTTCACTTAATAAAAACGTGTAATGCCCATGAAAATATTTATACATTTGCATCTGGGGAAGGGTGGTGGGCTAATCAGGTTTCTGGAACAGCAGATGAGAATGCACATTCTCCACCCAATTTTCAAGTCCCCCGAGGCCTTACGCTGGGTATCGCCATCTTTTTTCTTTTGGAATATGGGGAGGCAGCAGGGAGCCTCTCCCCACTTTCCTGCTGGACCGCAGCTTTAGGCTCCGGTCCCGGCGCTCCTCCCGTCTCCTGTGTCCCTTTTCCCAAAGACAACAGGCATCTTGTTCTTTTTCCAGGAGATTTCTGACAAGAATAAAAAAAGAAACCATTTGCACCCCAGATAAAACCCAGGGTGTGAATGTCTTCCACCACCACTGTGGGAGGTGGACAAGGCCTTTAATGGCCCCCAGACCTCATTGAGGCCCTCACGAGGGCCTACCTTGGCTCAGGCTGACGGGGCCTTAAATAACATGTCTGCCCCCCACAGCCTGGGTGAAAGCCATAATGGTATCAGTTCTCCTGAAGAATCTAACGAGTGGCATTGGAAATGAAACATTTTTGGTTAAAAAAGCTATAGCTTCAATAGAGCTGACAGTTACAAATGTGTATTTACTCTGCCGACATTGTTATATGAACATGTTTTCTTTTTTCTAGCACATTCATGCTATTGTATAGAAAGAAAAGAGTGTACACGCTCTAAAGAGGTGTAACACACACGTAAGTAAAAGTTACATGACAAGAACAATGGCCAAATAATTTTAGAATAAAACAAAATCTTTCCCTAATGTTAACACATTTGTGAAATGCACACACCGCAATTGTCAATTTGCAACGGAGTCTGTTTGATGTAAAGTTATACGCATATGCTTCAATCAAAAGCCGTTTCTGTCAATATAAGTGTCATTTTCCCAGCACTTCCCCTTTTTTCTACCTTTTTTAAAAAAAAAAAATTTTTGTATATAATCAAAAAAAGATTTTTACAAAAAGCAAATTGTGTATTTTTGTAGAAGAAAGTCAGTGAATCAATTTTGTAGACTACCACTTGTAGGCTCTTTGGTTTGTCTCATTACAGTAGTAATTGTAGGCAAAGGGGTTTGCTGGTGAGTAAAGCTATGGCGTCAGAGGTTTTGATGGAAGCATCACTTTAACAATGTGTTGCATGATCTTTACTGTAGTATATAGCCATGAAGTTCTGTCACCTCCTATCAGTTTTTGCCAGCAAACGTCCTCATTCATTAAAGAAAAATTGGATATGGTACCGAGTAGGTATTTGAAGCGAATATCTCGTGTCGCCGGACAAACCAAAACCAAGTGGCGGATGGTTTCTTTCTCCATAGTGGGCTTGCAAAGACGGCATGAATTCTGATAGCCAGTATTTCGTTCGTTTCTAGAAGGTTCAGCCAGATTCTCATGAAGAAGTTGCGCACCGTTCTGTTCGGGAATAGATTGATGTAATTTTGCAGTATTTCCAATTTTTTGAAATTCTGAGGAAGATGTGTCATCAGTTTATTTTTGTTAGCAATTTCTAGTGTCATTATCCAGTCCAGTTCTCTGAGCATTTTTAGAACTTTTATGGGGTTAGTTAAGAGTTCCCCTTCGCAGCTTTCCACCAAGAGAAGAGGGGCCACGTTTCTGCTCTCCATCTAGTCAACATAGTACAGGTGGAAGCTGACAATTCTTGGTTTATCAAACCATAAACATATGGAGTGTCTTTTAGTATGCATTTTCTGTATAGCATTAGGCTGTTACAGTGTACTGATGATTTTAGCTATGAAAGGCTGAGTTCTTGTCTGATCGATGCTACTGGAGTTGAATTAGGAAGGCCTAGTACCGATCTCCAGAAAATGGCTTCCAACTTAGGCCATAAATCAGAAGGAAGGTTGGGCATGGCATCTGTGAGCCATAGGTTAGAGATGGTATAACCTTCTTTTTGTAGAATTCCCTAACCATATTTGATGTTGATTGCTTTCCCCTGAGCTGCAAGCTTTTTTGTTTTGTCATAGAGGATTCCTTGCATTGCTTTTTCTTTCCCCGAACTATCCAAGGTAACCCCTAGATACTTGAAGTCACTTACTCTTTCTACTATGGCAGTGCCCAAATGAAGGGTAGACTTTTCGTTCTTCGTGATAGCTTTTTCTATTATCATTATTTTTCTTTTTCCTTCATTGATGTCCAAGTTGTTATCTTCCATGTATCACTGTAAATTATTCATTTGGCGCTGCAGGACTATTGGTGTATGATCTAAAAGGATTAAGTTGTCTGCATATAAAAGGCGACTGATCTTTTTACCGCCGAATTTTGGTGGAAAGGAAAGTATTGCCTTTTCGGAGTCTTGAAAGTCACCAAGGTATGCCCAGAACAGGGCTGGAGCCAAAGGACAGCCATGTTTCATGCCTCTCACTGTGGCGATCTCCGCCGAGAGAGTCCCTTGTTGGTTTAAGCAGACTTGCATTGTAGTATTAGAGTACAGAGCTCTAATTGGGTCTAATATTTCATTGGGGCACTTCCAGGATATAAGTTTCAACCATAGTCTAGATCGATCCACTCAGTAGAAGGCCTGGGTGAGGTCAATGAAAGATACAAATATTCTAGGACTGCCTTCAAGGACCTTGCTTTTTAAAGTACTTAAACTGAGTATGTTAGCATTCGTGCCCATGTTCTTTTTAAACCCTGTTTGGATCTGATCTTGGCAGGGGGCGTTACTTGCCCATGATGTGAAGTGATGTAGAAGCAGGGATCCAAATACTTTTCCTATCGGATCCAAAAGGGTGATTGGGCGATAGTTTGCTGGATCAGCCCTATTGCCCTTTTTGTAGATTGGACCTACATTGGCTGTGTTCCAAGACGGCAGGATGGTTCTTGAATCCGCACAACAGCCACAAATCTTGCTTAACAATGATGACCAAGCTTCAGGATGGGTTTTCAAGTATAAGTTGGTTATGCCGCCTGGTCCTGGGGCACATGAGACCTTTAATTTCTTTATTAAGTCGAGGATATCTGCTTTGGTATCCAACCGTATCCATGGCGAGTCCAACCTCCTGTTGTCCTGTTGGGAGGTTTTTGTTAGTTGCAAGAGATTCTTGAAATAATTCTCCCATGTCGATTCCCCCATTCCGTTTTTTATTGAGATGGTAAGGCTCCTGTCGGGGTTGAGCGGAGTAAAGACCAGAAGTCTTGTTGATATAATATTGCTCAATGAGCCCACAACCATGTTTTGTAAGATCTTATTGCTTCTGTGATGGCAGTTGAGGCAGCTGTGGGGTCTATTTTTTCATGTCTCCTGATTTTCCCTAATTCGAGCCTTTTATCTGCCACCAACTTGTCAAAGACGTATTTTGTTTGTAAATTTGATGACGTCTTCTTCTGCAATGAAAATTTATAGGCTGTTATTAACAGAGTGTAATCAACCTGGACTGGGCCTTCACTGTTTGCTAGGACCTTCACTGTTTTCTAGGTCACTGTAGTTGGTTGTCAAAGCTCTTACGGCACTCTCAGTCATTTTTAGTCTTGTTCCTTGGTCGTTCAACTCGAGGTGAGGCGTCATTTTCTCGTAGGGTGTAGTTTTTTAGGACCAAGTTGTTAGTAAAAGTTTGTGGTCGCTGGCTGACGTTCTCACGACTTCAAAGGCCATTATTAATTGCAGAAGCGGCCGTGTCACAAAAATGTGGTCAATCGTGGATTGCGATCCTGCTCATTCCCAAGAAGGTATTCGGTTTGGATCCGGAAAGACGGAATCGAGGTGAAGGAAGTCTCTTGATTTCATTAATTTTATTCATTGGATGGCCTGCAGTTCGTGGGTGTTTTCTTGATATTCATTTGGCTCCTTTTTATTGACAATTGAGGTTTAAGTCGCCACATATTAAAATGTGGTCAGCCTGATGGGCAACTTGAATCGAGTCGATTTTAGTCTCTAGCATGGCAAGAAATTTTGCCGGTTCCGTTGTAGCGGGATTCCAATAGGCGCTGATGATTATGACCATCTTTGTCGTAGTCTATTTTTCCATGACGTTGGCTGTGGTCCAGTTTAGTTTTACCACTAGCATAGATTGATTTTCTTTGAGTTTTGATGCCAGCGTGATGCCACTTCCGTTTCGAATGGCCATTAGTAGACTCGAAGTGGGACGTCCTGCAATGCCTTTTTCGGCTGGTGCTACACTGATTTCATAGCCATCTAGGGTGGGGCTTTGCAAAAGCCATGTCTCCTGGAGGCATATGATGTCATAGTCCCCCAGCTGTATATCCCTTGGGATCGTGAGGTGCACAAATCCCAGAGTGTTCCATGAGCACATCCTGATTGGTTGTTGGTCGACTGTTGGGCATAAGTTATTTTCAAGACTGTGCTCTTGGAACGTGGGTGGCTATCTTTGTCGTTGGAGGGTCAAGGCTTTCGGGAGCCAAGACCACATGGCCTTAAGTGAAAGGCCAGTTTCCGATCTTGACGGTATAGGACGGGTATCAATCTGCACGTTTGTTGAAAGTTTAGGAATTATCATATTGTTTGGATCCTGCAATTGGTTGCTTGATTTTGATATCTCTTCATGGACGACTTTCTTATTAGATTTTGATTCGCTTTTGTCAGCAACCATGAGAGACAGTGTAGGTTCCTTGACGCTTGTTGCTGTTAACTTTTGATGGTCGTTAGGATTCGAACTGCCAGGTGGAAAATTTTAATTTTTCCTAGTTGGTCTTCGATGATCAGGGGAATCCGGTTTAGACCAGTTGTCACATTGTTTTCTTTCCAGTCTATTTTTCCTTTCACTTGAGCTAGTCACCCGGATTTTTCTAGATGACTCAATTAGATCGTATCCCATTATTAGCAGATCTTCCGCCGCTGCTCTTAAAAGGTTATTCACAGTTGACGACATAATGTATAGATGAGAAATAGCCTTTTGATACTGATGGCTGGGATCAACGATTTTCAAATTAGATGTTTCTATTAAACGCAGTTTTGGGATATGATGGAATAGTTCGATCACCACTCTTCTGTTAAGGATAACTTTGTCCCGGTTTCCAGGGATCTGTTCCAACTTAAGTATCCATCTAGTTTGTTTCCCACTTTGGGCCTTTTTATGGTAGGTGTCCATTCTTGACTTGTAGTGAACATCTGTGGGCCCCTTGGCTTGCACAGATTGATGGTTTTGTCTGTTTGGCTCAGGTCCTGGGAGTACTTGTTTTTGTCGAGGGCGCTTGTTATGGTCAGCCTCCACAGATCAATATCTGGTATTGGGTAGCTTTACTACACCATCATTTCGAAGGGTGCTTGATGGTTTAGGAGAATTAGATGGAAGATGTTTCCAATCTTTAGACTTTTTGTTGAATTTCTCCATTAGGTGGAGCCTCTTTTCCTCTATAGTACAGAAGCCGGCCCATCTTTACTAGATTGTAGAGATTGGGTAGTCGTGTTTAGAGTTTCAGGTTCTTCTCTGGACCCCAGATAGGAGCGGGGTGTAAATTCACTTGTGTGTTGGCTAATATTCATCATCTGTACATTGTCAAGAAAGTCTTCTGTAGATCTAGGCGACCAAATGATTGTATCATTCACCTTTATTTCGATTGTTTGGGCTTCTTTAGAAGTTTTTTTTGGTGTGGCCTGGACCATTGGCACTTTTGGGAGAGGTGTTGGTAAAGTCATTTTACGTTTTACTGCCCCCAACTGTTGAAAAATCGGCTCTAGCAATGGTTTGTCGCAAGTCGTAGGTTTGCCTCCTTTCTTGTTGTTAACCAGTAAAATGGTTACAAATGGTGAGGACAAGGTGGCCGTTAGATCGATGAAAGGCGAAGTTTGTGTTCCTTCTGTCTTGTGGATTTTCTCAACACTGGAATGACCCCCTAGGGCCGGTGAGGCTTCTTGTAGGTTAGGAGCCAAGAGAGATTGGTGGGCTGAAGAAGGATAAGAGGGCTTTGTTTTTGACTCTACTGCCATAATGTAACCTTCTAGGTAGACCAGTTTACTTAGCATCTTAGCTTGAATCGATGTATGGTCCTTAGGTGAGTCACCAATTGACTTGTATAATTTAGTGAAGGGTCTTAAGGCAATAGTTATTGCCGACATCAATGTGCACATATCCGTTTTTTTGGATGGCGTTTCTCTAATAGAAGTAGAGTTTTGAGGAATGGATCTGGCCTTTGATGGAGAAGATATCCTGGAAATTGATGCTGCTCTCCCTTGGTGGAGCATTGCATTGAAGAGATCTACTAAAGATCTTCCTGGTGAGCTATGATAGCTGGAATTTAAGCCGGGGATTCAGTGGTTTTCTCGGGTAAGTATTTATTTCTACGAATATTTTTGTCAGGCGTATTTCCTTTCTTATGTGGTTTGTTGTAAGAGCGGAGTCTTTCCGAGCTTTCGTTGTCGCCCTCTTTTGTCAGTTCTGGGTTGAGATCTACTGGTTGATCCACAGAATCACGTTCGTTTGGTCGATTGGGGAGGGTTTCTGGGACTTTTTGGCTTTGTCCTAACTTCCTTTGCTGTAATTAATTCTTCTGGTCATGAAATTTAATTCCAGAGATCTTCGAAGTGGGAACCTGGATGTCATCCATTTGCGAGTTATCATCATGAGAGGATCTTGTTTCATGTTGGGCGTCGTGGATGTCAATGTTATTATAACTGGGTTCTTCTGTTATAGGACGCTCAAGAGTACTTTGGTCCCCTACATCTTTCTTGTTCTGTGAAGATGTTAAAAGGTTCTAGCGGGAAGGACTCAACGCCATCTCTTTCCCAGAAGGCGAAGAAGCCCTCATTGGAGGAGCAAGCGTTGCCGGTGCTTCTCTGCTGAACTGCCATTTTGATTTATTTGTAGTTAAGTTTGATTGATCTGATCTTGGGTGACTATGTGGAGTGACCTTCAAGGTTACTGCAGTGAGTTTACACAGTTTGTGTGGCGGCAAGTTTTCTTTCACTGCTTTGTAAGTTCTTTGCATCTTTCTTGGATGACTTTTCAATGTTTATAGAAGAAGACCGATAGGAGTTTAAGCGGCGGTTGGGGTGTTTCTTACTGAATTTGCCCCATCACAGTGGCCTCTGTTGTTGTTAAGGGGCTTTTGGCTGTGCCCTTCCCGCGAAGAAGTCTTAGCTGTTTTTTTAGAGTTTGGCTGAGTTCTGTCAGCTTCCTGCAAAGGGTCTCTAGGGGTTCTTTGTCTTTTTTTATGTTTTAAGAGGCACTTGGATCTTCCTCTTCGTGAATGCAATCCAAAGTGGCATTGTCGCCGCTTTTTGCTGAGCAAATAGTCTCAATAGTGTGTGGAATTGTCGGTTTATCGTGGATCAGAGCCTTCACTGATAGTAAGTTGATGGGAGGGGTCGCAGGCAGTGAGCTCTGAATTTCCTGTGCTGCCTCTTGAGTGGCCCCTCCCACCGTCAGCTGATGTTCAATCTGAAGAGGCCCATCAAAAAGGGGGGGCCTCCCTCCCGCACCCCAGTAGTCCCACGGGTTCGGGAGATGCCAGTGAGTTTGGCTGGGACACACAGCAGTCTGTGCGGAAGCAAGGGGAGACAGCAACGTTGTTATAGATTGTTCGTAGCAAGGTTGACTATGGGTGGGCTCATGCCCAGAATGCGGAACGTTACTTCCATTGATAGAAACGTGATTACACTGGGTTAAGTCAATGTTACTTTCGAGCTCGCTGAAGGCCGCAGTAGTGGCAGGCTTTGAACGTTCTATACTCTCAGAGCTCCTGGAACCTTCATCAGCAATAATAATACAACAAGGTTTTTCAGATACTTGCTGCGGCTCCGCTGTTTGTTCTGGATGCAGTCGGGAACTCCTCAGACGGCGTCTTGCATCTTCCTACAACAGAAAAACTGGTGTAAGTGGAGGGCCCGTTTTAGCAGTCTTTGCAGTCTTGCCTGTCATGACTGAAAGACTGCCACTCTCCGCCACTCCGCGTCGGCTCCGCGGACTGAATAAGGCTTTATGGAAGTTGTTAACACACGCCTCCACTGTAGCAGAAGCAGCAATAGGCAGGGACAACAGACTTTCGGAATAACGGGCAGCAAGACTGCCACTCTCCGCCACTCCACCTTTCTATCTTTTAATCAAGTGCTCTGATAATTTGTGTTAAAAATTTAATTGTTTGTTTAGCACACAGATTTCATTTTTATGACTGTGCAGCACTGTTGCATCTCTGAAGGTGAAGTCACTGAAAAGGTGAGGTATCAAAGAGGCCCGAGTCTGTTGTTTGAATTCAGCCTATATGTGGTGATTAGCATATCTATGATGGAGTTGGTGGGTATCTCTGGACGGGTGCTGCAGGTTTGCCACTGGGGCTAGATTGCGAGTCAAGCAGTACGTGTGATGGCTGGTGCCAAGACAGAAGAGTGTAGTAAGATTTGAGACCATGACCTGCAAATTACACACAATTACAGCACACATTTAGCTCACTTAGCTATGTCCCTGGGAATTGATCTATATGGAATTGTAAATGGAACAGATATTTTGTTCCATTTACTGATCTTCAAAAACTTTGGAAAACCTTAAGAGATGACAAAACATATGTATTTATTTATTTTTACATTTGTAAAGTGTGCAAAACCAAGCAGGCATGAAGATGCTGAAATATGAGGTGGGGTGGGCAAAAGGGATACAATCAGGTGGAAAGCGGGAGGGGTAATGTTACAGTGACAACGTTAACTGGGATGTTTGCATTAATCAACGTGGGGAAAAGCTATAGACCATATAAATGTGCATGTTGCAATTTAACATTTCTTTTCAACTTAACTAGACGGTCGCAATTACTAAATAACCAGTTGGTAACATTAACTGGTAGATAAAAATGACACAGCAATGGCATATTCTACATTCTTGTAACACTAAGCTGTATGTAACATGCACATAAAAGGTTCAAGTCTTAACTACATCTTTAGAGGAACATACCATTCCAATTGTCTTGCCTCATGGTCATTAATAATTCTTCCCTCAATAATATCAACATTGATTCCGATTCATGGATTAAATTGCGCAGAAAATAGGCTTCTTATGCCCAATCTGCGTGTGCAAATCTTTTTGTTGATTCATGGAATCGAATGTGCTGCACTTTTCCTGGACTTGCGTGGATTTTGCACTGGCTTGGCACGTGTGTGTGAGCCGTCGAGGGCCTTGCATGAGACTGCGAGCAGAGGGTGGGCATGGCCTGCGCAGAGGGCTGGGAAGGGGGCGGAACACCAGAAATGGGGAATAACTTGCAAGGAAGTGGGCGTTCCAAGGGATGGCCTGCAGGCAGCCCCTTGCACGCCCGCTATTGCATGGCATGAGACGTTTTCATGGAATCGATTGTGCTATGTCTCGGCTGGGAAATGCCCACGCAAGTCCTCCATAGGATCCACCACCCGAAGGCTGGCATAAGTACACTTGAGTGTAGGATTTTCATCACGCAGGTGGGATCACATGTCGGATTTCGGAGTGCATGTACTCAATCAGGGTTCTGATGTAATGTTGGGGTGCGCATAAGATGTGTAGCGGGTGCAGGAACATTTTACTTGGTTTCGCATGCACATTTCCCGAGTTATTGCAGAGTTACGATTTACTATACGCATGTTGTCAGGGTGCTGGATACAGTTACGGGGGACCCCGCACAGGGTCCTCGAGTCGCAGGCCTTCCAACAGGGGACCTCACACAATGTTTGAAGGCTGCATGTATTTGATCTCAAGGGAGCGCGCAAAGGTAGCTGATTTGGCAGTTTGTTGCTTTGCATGTGGGCATGTCAGGGGCGTTCCGGCCGCGACTTGAAAATACGTGTACTTTGCGCAAACAATTCCATGAATATGCAAGGCACGCATTTTTTTCTGCACGGAGGCTCACACAGTGTCCTTCTCGCTGCGTGGCCCTTACACGATTTATGTGTGAATGTGTGAAATTCCATGATTCTGCCCCTTTGAGTGTATTGCGTGGCATGGCATTTCACAAAAGAGCCATGTGGGAGATGTTCTTTGCAACATTAAAGGGGCAGCTAAGTGAAGTTATTATTAAACGCCCTAATTCACGAATAAGTAAGGATGGTGCCCAGTGTATGGAATAATATGAAGAAGAAGAAGAAGAAGAAGAAGAAGAAGAAGAGCAAGAGGAAGAAGAAGGTTCAAATTAGACATGTTATCAAGTCTACTTATTCGATATGTGAACTGAATTATTTACCAAAATGCAAATATGAGACGTTGTTTGAGCTAAACACATACATTTATGGAATCATTTAACTTTTCAGTGCAAATTAATATATAGACGTTTTATAAAAAACTACTGCTTTTACTTATTAAGCACCAATAATAGAAGGAAAACATACACATCAGTTCAAAAAGATCACAGAATATAAAGATTGCATAAATAGAGACTATGCAAATACAACATTTGTTAAATAATGTTTCAGAGAACAAAACACACACAGATAGATTTCTTACTAACTGTTATTGAATAGTTTCATACAAAATATCAGAGGCAGAAACCGACATGCACTATTGAAAAAAATAGGAGTAATTTTGGAATGCCTACATATATAGAAATCAATGACTCAGTCAGCAAAAGAGGCATTTCGAAAAGGGCAAATTAGAATACATCCCTGATTTATGACTCACAGAGCATTTTTCAAATGATTCAAAGCTCACAAAAGGATTAAAGCAAAGCATGTAATTGTGCACTAATATGAGTGAGATTCTATTTTATTTGAAATATTTAAGCCACAAAACTAATATATTTCTAAGTAAAATATGATAACGGAATGTTTGTAAGCAAGTCTTGATTTTGGATCACATCTCCATATATTTAAGTGTGTTGCGGCCTGGGGCTTGTGCTCCGGTGGTAATGTGCAACCCTTAGCACTTCATAAATCAAGCCTGGATACACTTGATGTAGCCCTGGTGGGTATGTCAGCCCTAATTGGCGTCCTGATTGTGATGAAATGGCTTCTGCTATGCAGGACTATAAGGATGCGTAGTGGCTAAACTGCCTGCTCAGCCCCCAAACTTCTACAAACCAAAAGTGATCCCAATCATAAAGATAAAACAGGCACAGCCAAGAGATTAATCTCCTTCACCTTTTGTGGTAACGTGGGCCGAGGAAAAGCTATACTCTTAGAAGGGGTGTGAATGTGTTTCAATAGCAAACCAAACAGCAAAGAACAAGAGTCTAAAATAAAAGGAATGTCCAATGAAGGTTCTAAAAAAATAATAATAATTATAATAATAATCAATGTAGCCCCTGTTTTCCAGCCATGGTCCGGGTAAAGGTGTACACTCACTCACCCCAGACCAGGGACAGTTATCATGGAAACCACTAACTCCACCCCTCAGGCCCGCTGGGTAGGGAGGGGTGCTGCATCTACCAAATAAAGCTGCTTATAACAGGAGATAGGCTACAGCTTGAGTTCTTAGATAACTAATGGACGAAGAAAACTGAGTGAATTGTATAGGGATCCCAGCAGGGACTTCTCTTTGGTCATAAAAAAAAACACTTAACCTTTTATACAGTCCCCTTTTTATTCTAGGATTCCACTAGTGTGAGCTCCAACTCAATGGGGATCTGCTATGCCATCTCACCATTCCTTGGAGGGGTCAAAGGGACCCTTAGCTGACTAACAGACCCCTTATCTAAACTCTGCTACCACCAGGGACGTCATTTCACCAAAATGCCAGGGGTAACAGAAGTGACGTCACACGACCCTTGACGTCTGATGACACCACAGGAAGTGATGCAATTTGACCCCCCCCCAAAGTGACATCATAGGAAGCAATGGAACACAACCTTTCACCCCTAGACAAAATAGGCAGTGACATCACATAGTATTGTTCCTAAGTACACTATGAAAAATATCACTGTAATGGGATATGAATTGCATACAATAATGGATCACCATATGTATCATCAACATCAGTGTGCATAGGCCCATATTACCACATTGCTGTAAATGCAAGCAGGCGTCCAAGGCCAATTGATAATGATGTGTTATTATATAGCACTTATGCTTAAGCCCTTTATATAGAACAAATATAAATACACTATCATGCAACATTTGTTGGTACTCATTTATTGACCTCAGAAGGATGAAAGGCTGAGTTTGCCTTGCCGGGATTCAAACCTGTAACCTGCAGATCAAACACACATCACAGCAGTGAACGCTCAACCCACTGAGCTATCTTACCAGCTATAGCTATCTTACCAGCTATAGTAAAATTAGCAATTACTTGTCTGAATGTTCTCAAAGTCATAAAGCAAATTACACTCTTAGTGGACACCATTAAAATGCTAACTGTGATTTAACAGCAGGCCAGTTCATCTGCAGATCTGGTGCAAAGTTGGCAACAGGTCAAGTCTGCGTGGATGTACTTTTCAGGCTTCAGGGTTTGGGAAAATACATACCATTGGGAGGGTTCATACCTGTGTATCAAAGAATTTAGAGTAGCGCAGGGAAAGCAGCGCACTCACACGACATCCGGTACTCTGGGCAGGCGTTACCTCATACATGCAAACAGACATCCTGAACAGCATGCCATGGAGATAGGAACGATAGTCACATTACAACAAAGCATTAATTGTGGCACAGTGAAATCAAGGGCCACTTTATGTGCTATGGTCAAACATTTCTATACTGTAGACAAGCTTTTAGGCACAAGGATTTTTGAAGGTGACTGAGGACACTGAGATGGAATGTCTTGTGATGATCGTAACAGAGCCAAAGGCAGTAAAAACATGCTATAACTGCAACTTGCAAAAAGCAAAATATGTAGTCCGAAATAGATGCTTATTCTACTCTAAATGCTTTTTGGAAGTATTTGGCCCTCATTACAAGTCAGGTGTTAAGGGTTTAACGGCGCCGTCGGCACCGTTAACCCTTAACGCCCAATTCACACTTTAACGCCTGCTTTTTGCAGGTGTTAAAGTCCAAGGCGCTAAGCGACCTTGGTGCTAATTACGGTGCCGTAATTTACGGTACCGTAATTAGTGCCGCCCCCATCCCCATTATGCCCTATCGGGAAAAAATGGGAATGGGGAAGGGCAAATGGTGAATGGGGAATTACCGCCCCACTCACCTTGGAATGGGCGGTAATTCTGCCATCCACCATGGACCATGGTGCTAATAAATAGCACCATGGTCCACCGCCTGACTTGTAATGAGGGCCTTTGTCTGCATTGTGAATTTGAGGTGTTTAAGAACAGACTAAATCAGCGACTCATTCCCTGAAGTGTGCCTGAAAGAAACCTTTAATGAGTCTAGCAATCATTGTATAGAATTCCAGAAATCCATATTATTTGTTATTATTATTCTTTCTTATTTAGGGTCACTGCTCAAAGTGTTACAATTGTGGAACCCCATGTTTTTTAAAGGAGGCCTGAATAAGAAAACCAGCCACTTCAGAAACAAAGAGCCACATCGTGCTGGCCACAGGCCAGGAGCTTGAGTTTAAAATAAAAACCAAAAAAACCATTTTATTTTATTTTATTTTTTAGGGGTAGCAACGGAGACCACAGGGGTAGAAAGGGAGAGCAAAGGGGTCACAGCTGCGACCACTGGTGACTCCCAGGCTGCTCCGCGAGGCAGCCCTTGGCTTTCCTTCACCCTGGCTGCCTAACGGAGCAGCCCAGAACTTACCTTCCTCCTCCTCTTCTCCTGGGCTGGCCAGGGAGCCAGCCTGGGACTTTACTCCACATCGCCACTGTTCACCTCACCTTCCAGACAGCACCTTACTTACGCAGCCTGGGGGAATTTTTATGAAAAGGCCTGCCTCACTGTCCTCAATGAGGGCTGACAGTAGGCACGGCCACTCAACCTGGTCTGGGACACTTTACTCACGTTCATTGGACTGGGGTGTTCTTTCTTGGACTAGCATCACCCTGCCCACTGCCCATGCCCTTTATGATGCTTGATACAACTATGACCGGGTGCTTCACATTGTGTCGCCCAATTTTAATGTCTAAATCCACAGTCCCCTCGACAGGAATTTCATTCCCATTGAAGTTCTGAAGTTGTCCAGGAAGAGGGATGAGAGGGATTTGGTATTTCTCCCCCCTTCCCAAATTCAGCTGATCAAAGGCTCTTTTTGACAGAAGGGTGGCTTGGGATCCAGTGTCCACCAGTGCCAAAAATGTACATTGGCCCTGTATTTGGACCGGGGCATAAAATCTTCCCTCCTTTTCCTCAAAGGGGCAAAGATATTGCACATTTTCTGGCCAATTGGTGGGTTCATTTCTTTGCTTTGGATTCTGACAGAGGGGTGATGTGGATCAGTAGAACGGGTTGACTCTGGCAAGATTTAGAACATATCACATTTTATTTCAATTACTTCATTACAAAAATGTATTTAATTTCATAAATACTCTTAAAATTCAACAATTCATACCCTCATTCATAACCTAATACACTACCCATTCAGACATTTCAATCTAAAAAACACACCATGTTATACCCTACTCTCAGTCTTTTGCAGAGCATCCACTATTTTTCATTAACATATTCAACAGTGACCCAGTCCATAATATCAGGTGTCGTTATATAACTGGTGTGATGTTCAACCAGATGTCTTGTTTGTAGAAAAAACGTCGACACGTGTTTCGGTCAGAGACCTTCTTCACAACGTCGGGCAAGGAGGCAATGCTCCGCCCTATTCTTAGCATATATGGGCCAGGATTCAATCTAAAAACAATATATTAAGCCAGAATGTCAACCCTATTTCTTTCAAAAGGTGACAAGTTATTGTCACATTATGTCAAAATTAAATAAAGACAGAAGCCTTACTCACCCCCAAGATGCAATCTTAGGATCGTGAAAAGGCCCAAAGGAATTAATCCTCCACTGGCCTCGGTATATATATCGAGCCTGTGGAACCAACACACAACAAAACAAAACATTTAATATATTGGCCAGAGCCAGACTTATAACTGTATATATGTCAAATAGAAGTGATACGGAAAACCACTTACATACACCCGAGGGCAAAAAAGGCACTCTATGCGGGACCTGCACGTTTGTGAAAGCAGGACATACACTAGTGTACTGGAGTGACTAGATCCTCCATGGACCCCCCCCCGACAACTGTAACAAAACAAACACAAACAGAGCAGGGTTACCCCCCATCAATCAAAAAATATCACTCCGTTCTCTCATAAAAATCACCATAATGGTATCCCCCTCTGTTTCCAACAACATGCTAACAGTACCGTCACCATCATCACCATCGCGTACTCATCATGTGCTTCAACACAACATGTAATGCCTATAGGTCATGCTCATTCAAGGTTACCCATTTGTCATATAAAAAATGAAAAGTAAAAGGTAAACCATAGTACCCCAAACCAATATTATATACAGTGGGTCTCGCCCGAGTGCACACGCCTTCCAGATGACATTCACTGGACCGTTACTCCCCTGTTGCCCCCACGATATACAAACGTGCGGACACGGTATGAATTCCGTATTGTTGACACTACGTATACCCTAAACGTGCTACCGTCACCTCGACCGTACCTTCTTAATTACTAATGTTGATTCATCTCTTACCTTGGTTCTATCGGTCCAGTCTCAATCGAGACCCAGCAATCGCCTAATCCAAACGGCGTTGAACTCATGCATAGCCGCCGACTCTACCAAAGTCGATGAACATAGACAGAGGACTATCTAATATCCTCACTGGGGAACACAAACAAGGGACTGAATCCACCAAGGCACAGCCTGGCCCATCCATTAATAAATGGACTGGACGCGATTAAACGTATACTGCAAGAACAAGTGTATATCTTCCTACGGGGCCATTCGAACACATTCGCCTAATAGTGTAGTCAGAGAATCTTTCTGTGGTCGCCCCTCTGCGATTCTGTTCACGGCAACAAACCAATATTTAAACAGACTAAACAAACTGCAAAAACTAAAAAAAAAAACTAAAAAAACTAAAAAAAATAAAACCTAAACAAACGTGAAAAACATGAAAAACGTGAAAAACTCTCTTGGGGTCTGGCGCACAGAGCCCATTTCCCTTTGCAGCACAGCCTGATTTTAGGAACTGGGTACTTCACTGAAATCATGACTTGATACACCTAGCAGGTCAAACCTATTACACAAATGTGTCTATATAGAGGCCCTACAGCGGACCTCTCCACCATTCTGAATATGCCCATGCATTAGCATAGATATACATGTTTCTTCAGAGACCATACTCTTATGTTTAGCAAAGTGTCTGTACAGTTCTAGAAATTGCATATTTAGGCATCATACAAACAATTTGGAAAAACAAATTGAAAACACAAAATGGAAAAACAAAATGGAAAAACAAACTGGAAAAACAAAATGGAAAAACAGAGAGAGAGACTGCATAGTCATTACGTCCATGTCTTTTTTGATATATGCCAGTAAACACCAATCCAGCTTGTCTCCTTCCATATATGTTTTCCAACATCCAAAAACACTGTTTAGCATCAACTGTACAAAGGAATTGTCTGTGCGGCAAAAATTAACTTCAATATTATTCATATAATGCGTAGTCATATATTGCCTATCTAGCACATGCATTATTTTTGTGAGCAGTATAAATGTAGATGGGAAAGAAATATTAGTTTCTTGTAACACGAGTATTCCACTCAACTGCAACATTCAATCCTTCCTGAACAGTATTAAGAGTATGAATCCATTTCTGCTCAGTGCGATGTAATATTGTACTGATATCGCCCCCTCTCATATTACTCTTAATGTGTTGAAGTACGAACCATCTCATGTCCGTATCTTTGTGTTTCATTTTAATAAAATGATCAACAAGCGGCTTGTCCGCCACTTCGTTTCTTATACAGCTCCTATGTTCTGATATCCGCTGTCGTACTTCACGTGTGGTCTTACCCACATATAGGAGTTGACAGGGACAGCTGATAATGTAGATCACATTTTTGGTCAAGCAATTAGTGTGGCAATTCATCTTCCACACTCTTTGGCCATATTGTAATTCCTTTTTAGTTACTGTTAAAGGGCATGCTACACATTTGCCACATTTATAGTGGCCCATTATGGGAGGCAACCCCCACTGTTCATTGATGGTAATGGCCCTCTTTGGTTCTCTGTACGTGTGCACCAGTCTCTGTCTCAGGTTCTGGTTACGTTTGAATGCATACATAGGTTTTTGTGATAGTGACCCTGGGTGCTTTACAAGGTTCCAGTGTTTGTTAATAATTCTCTTTACATCGACACTCACTGGGTTGAAGGTGGTTACACACACTAGACGTTCATTCTTCTGTCTTTCTCTAGGGGTCAGGCAAATTTCTCAATTTGTATTTTCCGCTCTTTTAAGTTGGTCTTTTACCAACCTTCTAGGATACCCCCTCTTTTGCAACCTGTCTTTTAGTTGTTCCGCATGGATCTTGAATTCATCCTTTTCAGAGCAGTTTCTTTTAATACGCAAGAACTGACCATAAGGTAGGTTCTGTCGTAAACTAGCTGGATGGAAGCTGTTAAAGTGCAAAAATGTGTTCTTATCCGTGGGTTTTCTAAAAAGGGTAGTCGTGAGATGATTCCCAGTTTTTTTGATCACAAGATCAAGAAAACTAACCTGTAGGTAACTATATTCAATGGTGAATTTTATGTGTACATCACACTGATTTAACCATATATGAAATTCATTTAAAGATGTAACTGTCCCTTTCCAAATTAGAAAAACATCATCGATATACGGATGCCACATATTCAAGTAGCCACTCAAAGTAGGATGACTAGTAAGTGAATTGTGTTGCCCCAAAATGAACTTCTCTTCATAGTCAGCCATATACAGATTGGCAACGTCGGGGGCAAACGTAGCCCCCATACTCACCCCTCTCTCTTGTTTATAAAGTTGTTTCTTAAACAGGAAGAAATTTTCGGTCATGGCCAACCTAATGCATTCTTGTACAAACTCAGTAGGGGGCAAATGTGGTCTCATTCTCTTATTCAAAAACTGGCCTAATACATGTAGGCACTCTTTCTGTGGAATTGCCGTATATAACGACTCAACATCCATGGTCACCAGGATATCTCCCTCTTCAATTTGGATATCTTTAATAATATTAATCATGTGGGTAGAGTCTTTTACATATGACGGCATTGCCTGCACAAATGGTTTTAGAAACATCTCCGCATATACCGAGAGTGGTTGCAGTAGAGAGTCTATAGCTGACACAATAGGTCTCCCGGGAGGTTTAGTGGAATTCTTATGAATTTTGGGAAGTGTATAGAATGCGGCCTTCTTGGATCCAGTTTTATTAAGAAACTGTCCTTCTTCCACACTAATCCACCGTTCATTTATTGCATGGTTGGTTAAACTTTTTATTTCTTCTTGTAATCTTGCCGTAGGATCTCTCTCTAATTTTTTATAGGAATTTGTGTCTTCCAGTAGTCGTATACACTCTGCTTCATACAGGTCTGTATCAAGTATAACAATCCCGCCCCCCTTATCAGCGGGTTTTATAGTGATCGATTTGTCGCTGCATAGTCTGGTTAGGCTTTGTCTTTCCTCTTTCGTTAAATTGTCTAGTTTATGGTTCTTGACTCTTATAGCCTCTAGTACTTCACGCGTCACCATATTCTCAAAATCTACAATTTCGGGTGTATGGGTGTGGGGGGGTGGAGTGAAACTGGATCTTACTTTTAGCCCACTGATATTAGGTACCGTATCTGATGGCGATCCCTTTCCATGTGGATGAGCCGGCAAGTAAACCTCCAAAAAGTATGAAATTAAATACATTTTTGTAATGAAGTAATTGAAATAAAATGTGATATGTTCTAAATCTTGCCAGAGTCAGCCCATTCTACTGATCCAATATATATTTTTTGCTGTATAATACCTGAAGGATCAGGGATTATAGTGCAGGTCTACCCCTTTATTTTTCTTGCAGAGGGGTGATTTGGGCAGGATTTTGTTTAGGATCTTGGGAACCTGTAAGGAAAAGGAGGCAATTGGATATGGGGGAGGTTTTGGGCACCCCTGGTTCTGATTCTGGGCTTCCCCCTTCTTTTTGGAGGCAGTCACCAGAATTGGTTTGAACAAGGGGATTTTCTTGCTGGTCATTCTGGGGTTTGATGATGGGCGATTTTAACTCGGTCCCCACATCTACCCAGTCTTCATCAGGATCTCTTGGGACCCATTTTTCTTTGGGAGGAGTTCCCCCATCCCTGAAGGAGAAGATCCTTTTCCCAGAATCCTCTGAGGACCCCTCTCCTTCAAATTGGAAGATTCGCACCTCCTCCACAAAATGGGTCTTTCTAGGCTCTTTATTTCTCCTACCCGCCCTCTGTTCCTTAGGTTGCAGACTTTCGGGGGTAGGAGATTCTGGTTCTGGTATCTGGGTTTCCTGGGCTTTCCACAAGTGGGGAAGGAAGCTTTGTCTAAGGCTTACCACCCCCCTTCCCCATGTGACTCCTCCCTGGTAACTGGTGGGTTGTTGGGGTTCTTCCCCTATCATTGTTCTGGAGCACCAGACCCTTGATTTGAGGAGTTCTGAGTTGCCATGTTCATTGGAGGTTTTTGATGCGCCCTCAACATGCGACCCAGATCCTGTGGCAAGTTCTGGACCTGGCGTTTCAGTTGGGACACCCGCTCTGGATGGTACAGGTTTCTCTGGTCTACCCTTGGTTGATCACGGGAAGGGTAACTGTCCCTTCTCCCTCAATACCCCTGGTTGGGATAGTTTTGGTACCCCTCCACCCTTGGCCTCCCCTCTCCCGGATTGGGCTGTCTGGGTTCAGGATAGTGGGGAAAGAAAGAAGGGTTGTTTTGGGGGTTGGTGTTTGGCGGGTACCGGGGAAAGAAATTTAGCCCGGCATTTGAGGGATTACTGCCCTACAGGGGAAAGTGAGGAGGGAAGTTTCCTGGGTTGGCAGCTGCCTGGTTGGACCCGACCCTTGGGCTGGAGGAGTCCACACATAGACCAGGATGGGTCTGTTGCCCTTGTAATGGGGGCTGATGTAGTCCAGAGAGTTAGGGGTCCCATTGGTGGGGTTACCTCCCTGATTTCCTTTTTGGGATTGGCCCGAAGGCCTTCTGGGTCTTGGGCTAATAGGATTCTGTGCAGGAATGTTTTTAGCCCCCCACATCTCCAGATCTAAAATGGGGACAACCTTCACCATAGCCACCTTAGCAGCAGCAGGGGTGTTGGTTGGTTTTGGGTTTTTATTAGCACTTTTACTTTCTACTGGTTTCTGTACTTCGTAAATGCGAGTTGCTTGTTCAATGACCCAGTCTAATGATCTTTTCTCATGAAAGTCCCTCACCAGCCGGGTCATTATTTATTTAGGGAGTGCATGAAAGAAAGTATTGACAAACTCCCTACTGTCTGTGCGCACCCTCCTGGTGGTCTGTGCAAAGGCCCATTTCAGTTCTTGGACAAATTCTTGTGGGGCATGGTCTTCCCCAGATTGCAGGTTGTAGGCTGCCTTGCGGGCCTCTTGAGGGTTTCTATGGATTGAAAAATGCTTTAGGATGGCCACCCTATATGTGGACCATCTTAAGTGGTTCTGATCCTCCAGCCCCGAAAAGAATCTGGATTCTCAGGTGAAAATGTCCACTTGACATACTGAATACAACTTTGGCTGTCCTTCAGGTGGAAAGTCTCCATAATTTGCTCAAACAGCTCAAGGTGCTCCCAAGCTGAATATTTGGCATTTTCATGGTAGAGCGTGATGACGCTCCTAATAGCCTTGATTTGCTTCAGGGGATCTTTCAGTAAGGCTCTCTTATCTTTGTTGGCCTTTTTAGTTTTGGTTAGCCTGGTCCACTCATCCTCTGACTCAGAAGCACCGCTACCTGAGGTGGCTATCTGATCCTCTAGACTCTCCCTGATTCTGTGAGATTGGGAATGGCTGGCAGAATGTGGGGGCCTAGTCTCTTGAGACCTGTGGTGCTCAGAAGAGTCTTCTGACTCTCCCTTGCTCCCAGGATTGGCTGAGTACCCCCCCCACTGTCCTAGCTGGGAAGAGGTTTTTAAGATGCTCTTTGTGGGCCTATTTCCATGGAATTCCCCACCAATGTCGGTCTAGGAAAAATGGACACCTCTCACGATGGACGGCAAACGCATTTTGGTGGCCGAAGGCCAACCGTCTCATGTACGAAATGATAGAAATACAGGTTTCCGAGTTTGACCAATGAACGGCCATTTTGATGTAACAAGGATAGCCATTTTGTTTTCTAACAATTGCTCATTGCTTTCTGTTCAAATTGCTTCACAGCACATTTCTGCTTACACTGCTCGACTGTTAACATTGTTGTCTGAACGTGAAAGAACAAGGCCGCAAGGCCGCGAGGCTAATAAGAGTTCGTTGAAACACAACGTAGGCAGCTCTGGAGAGGAATGCCCGGCTCCCTCCCGAATGTAGCCTTGAAGCAGAGCCGCAGGGCATTTAATAATTTCACAGCTGCCAGCCAGTCTCGTTATATGGTAGAATATGTTAGAATAAAGCAGATAAAGGCTTGAATTATGCTCTTCTTTCGGCCCCCCTTTTCCGAGCCCTGTAGAGCGGATCGGCTCCCAGGACACGAATAGCACCTCATAGATAGCAAGGTCTGGAATGTGACTCTTCCCCCGTATGTAGCTTGCTTACAAGAACAGAAGCACTGTGTGTTCAACAAAGAAAAGATGCCTCTGCACTTGCAAGGTTGCATATTGTCACTAGAATAGATATTTGAAGGTGTCATATTCGTCGGAAGTGTCCATCATCAAACCGAGTTCAAAGAAACCCAATAAAGGGGGGTGTTAAACATGTCACAGCTGATTGTATGATATGCATTTTGTATATATGTAACTGATGTACGTAATTCACTCTCTTGCATCCCTCAAGGTCTAGAGATACACGTCGCGGGGTGTGAGACCGAGTTGGCCAACTGAGACTATTTGCTTTGCAATAAACCCTAGCTTTGGGAATACAACCTTGTGTCTGGCGTATCTATCGTGTGTGGTGACTTGCCTTGTTTCCATAAAGGAGGGACCCCTAGGAGCCCCTTTCAAGATGGCATCCGAATAGGGACCCTCCCCCACTTGTTCCATCGTGTACGTTGTAATTGAGTAAAGGCAGAGAACGACGAGGACGGGACGATTGAGCCGGGATCAAGAGGTGTTCGGTGCACCCTGTAGAAGTGATGAGAGATTCCTTTGCAGATCTGAACACATCTGATCCCTGATCGACGTATCTGGCTAGAGAACAAGGAGGTGAGGGTCCCGAAACGAGGCAGAAGCCAAGAAACGCAGACACGACATCATTGGTTGCGTCAGTATACAGACGAATTGTGTCTTGGAGGACAAATTGATTTATCAGGTGAGCCATACCCCGATTCAAAATAATCCTGATATTGGTTGAGAGTTGACATTGCAAACTCAAACGCCCTAGGTAAGGTTGATTAACCAGGGGGAAGGTTGAAACATGCCTGGGGTATTGTCCACCCTAGCGGGGTTTTTCCGCTGCAGTAGACAATCTTCGGAAGATGGCCATATTGCACCACCTGGGGGAACGCCGGCGTATGAGATGTATGTGAAGTATGGTGTGGGAGCGATAATATTCTGTGAGACTTGGCATAGGCTAACCAGAAAGCAACAAGACCATCAGTGGCCGATAAATGGTAGTTTTGAGATAGCGAGAATAGATTATTTGGAAAGGGTGTTGATAAGAAAGAAAGCGTGTCCTGCAGCATTTGATATCGTTAAGGGCTGGAGAAGGGAAGCAATGCTCCGATTGAGAAGTAGAGCGAAGCATGCGTGCAGGCATAAATCAAAAGGTGAAGTAGCGGAAGAAAAGGAGGAGGAGGAGTGGACTGAGAGTCTAAGGAGATCAGGTAGACGTGACCAGTTGAATATAGAAAAAATATACCCACAACGAGAATTGAACATAGCAGATGAAGTGATGGAAAACATATTGATCCATACAAAACAAGGCCCAAGATCAGAAGCAAGGCCAAACACGTCAGTAACTATTGCTCAAGCGCCTCCCGTAGCTCAAACTCTCCCTTCCGTAGCTCAAGCCCTGCCCTTCCACAGCTACAGACCGCGCACGTAACACTTCCTATTAGGCAACCAGGCCCACAGCAGACACTCCCTGTTCCTATTGTTCCATCCGCACCTCCCGCCTTAGATACAGACTCGGTACTGTCCGTCCCTCCAGGGGTTGAACTTGAAACCAGGGGGGCAAGAGGCGGGACTGAACAAAGTGGATGCACGAGGGTAACTCGCAGTGCGATCAGCAAAGAAAGGAAGGTGGAATTGCAGCAACAGGCAGAAATTTATATAGATGGGAATGATGGGACGGCAGCATTGGCTTCGATGTATGACTTCCAAAGAAGCAATGAAAGACAGGTAGTATTGGAATGCATGGGTGAATATCTGGTGGAGAGATGGAAACAGTTAATTGGGAAATTACCACTGCAGCGATTGTTAGACTTAAATGCATTAGCACGCTGTAGACAAGGAGATGAAGAAGTGAGGGAACATGCGTATGGACTTTTTGAGCTTAAAAATGAATTGGATAATGATTATGCTGAAATGTTTACTCCACCTGGGTACAGGGGTAAGGATATTGGGAGAGAGAGGAAGGAAGTGCTAGGGCCACACAATCGATGGCAACAATTACCATTGCGGGGGCGAAAGGCGATGGTGGATGAATTATTGTTATTAAAACAGGTGGGGGAAGACTTGAAAGAATGCATACTGAAAACAAGGTTGTTACTGCAGCAAGTAGCAGGACATAATAGAGGAAGAGGGAACTCACAAGGGAGGAGTAATTTGAATATGCATTGGGGGCCATTGGGACCAAATCAGTGTGCATACTGTAAGGAGGAAGGACACTGGCGAGCGCAATGTCCACACTTACAGAATAGAAATGGACCTGGTCAGAGAAGACAGCACAGAGGGCACCAAGGAGCGAATGGACCAAATAGGAATAGTATGCAGCAGCACCACAATAATGAAGGTAATCAAAACAAAGCCCAAAACCAAAGTGCTCCTAACCAGAGTCAGGGTCAGCAAAACCAACAGTATGGGAATCAGAGTGGGGGAAATAGAGGAAAGAATGGGAACATTTTCAATACGCAGCCAAATACGTATTACAGTAATAGTAGTGACTACACATCGTATGATGTGTTATTTTCCCAATAGGACAGCCCAGGGCAAGGGTCGGAACCAGTGTCTACTCCCGTGAATCAGAGAGGACCCTACGTAGAAAAGGGAGTCGGGAATAAGGAGCACCGCTTCCTTGTAGATACAGGAGCGCAAAAGTGTTCAATAGACCATCACTTGCTTCCGGATATACCACTGTCAGGGCAAAAGAATGTTTCCGTAGGGTTCGCAGGTACACCAGTCATAAACTCAGTGTCCCAACCAGTCCCAGTTACTATAGGACCATTCACTGAACATTGTCCCTTTCTCCTAACAGAAAATTGTGGGGAGAACATGTTGGGATTGAACTTGTTGAAAAAGCTAGGTGCGATTATACATTGTACGTCAGACGGGGTGTTTCTGACGATTTGGCCACAAGATGCCCCTGTGTCAGAATTCATGTCTGAAACCTTGCCAGGAGAGTTAAGAAAAGTACCAACCTGTATATGGGCGATACATGACAACGATGTAGGATGCTTGAAGATAGAGCCAGTGAGGATCATTTTGAAAGAAGGAGTTACACTGCCAAGAATTCCCCAGTATAACATTTCGGCAAACAGCGAGAAAGGATTGAAAAGTATTGTTTCAGATTTGGTGACATTAGGGGTAATTGAAGAAATTACAGGCAGTACATGTAACAGCCCGATTCTTCCAGTGTTTTAGAAAGGAGGCAATGAAGTACCATATCGTTTCATAATTGATTTGCGCGCGCTAAATAAAGTAGTAGATCTACAATTTCCTTTGATCCCAGACGTCACTACAATATTGACAATGATACCTGCCTCAGCAGAAGACTTTAGCGTAATTGATCTAAAAAACGCTTTCTTTAGCATTCCGGTAGACAAGGACAGTAGATATTTGTTCGCGTTCACATTAGGGGGACGATCATTTACATTCACACGCATTCCACAAGGATGTACGTAAGTAAAGCATTAAAAGAGCAGCTAGACATGCTAGAATTACCAGTGGGGTGTGTACTATTGCAATACATAGATGATCTGTTTATCGCTGCTGATACAGAAGAGATTTGTAAAAAGAGCACCGTATTACTACTGTCACACCTAGCGGCACATGGCCATAAAGCTAGTTTAAAGAAGTTTCAATATAATCGAAAGGAGGTAGCTTATTTGGGCTACCTACTTTCGAAAGAAGGGAGAAGGCTAACGACAGAACGCATAGAAAGTATTTCTTGTATGCCTATTCCAAAGACACAGAAAGGAGTCAGAGCCATAATAGGCATGGCTTCTTATTGCCGGCAGTGGATCCGTAATTTTGCATTAATTGTGAAGCCAATGGTTCTATTAACTAAGAAGGATGCGGTGATGCCTTTGCAGTGGAATGAAGAATGTCAGAGAGCGTTTGATCAATTGAAAACTGCATTATGTTCTGCTCCAGTTCTGGGCACGCCGAATTATGAAAATGTTTTTAGATTATTTGTATGCGAGGATGAAGGATGTGCATTAGCTGTTTTGATACAGGAACAAGGTGGAAGAAATAGGCCGTGCGGCTATTTTTCTTCTGCGCTGGACCCTGTAGCCCGCGCACTACCACGATGTTTGCGATCTGTCGCCGCGGCTGCTGCATCGGTGAAACAAAAGGAAGGGATGGTATTGGGGCATACTTCAATTCTGATGGTGCCACATGCCATAGATGTCCTATTAAATAGGACACAGACGCAACACCTCACCTCTGCTAGACTGACAAGATATGAAACTATCTTATTCGTGCCCCATATCCAAATTATGAGGTATAGCGCTTTGAATCCTGCAGAATTAATGCCACTGCCCGTAAAAGAAATTGGTGACAACGAATCACCACCCCATGATTGCTTAATGGTCACTGAGGAAGAAATGAAGTGGAGAGTTGATTTAAGTGACATCCCACAAAAGGAGCCAGATGGAGAGTGATTTTGTGACGGCTCTTGTTTTAAACTACCTGATGGCACGTTAACTGCTGCTTACGCTTTCACTACCCTAGAGAGCGTTGTAGAAAGCAAAAGAATTCCCTACAACTCAGCACAAGCCGCAGAAATAATAGCATTGACCAGAGCCTGTGAGATTTCTGAAAATTTGAAAGTGAATATCTATACTTTTCTGCTTACACTGCTCGACTGTTAACATTGTTGTCTGAACGTGAAAGGACAAGGCCGCAAGGCCGCGAGGCTAATAAGAGTTCGTTGAAACACAACGTAGGCAGCTCCGGAGAGGAATGCCCGGCTCCCTCCCGAATTTAGCCTTGAAGCAGAGCCGCAGGGCATTTAATCATTTCAAAGCTGCCAGCCAGTTATATGGTAGAATATGTTAGAATAAAGCAGCTAAAGGCTTGAATTATGCTCTTCTTACTGCCCCCCTTTTCCGAGCCCTGTAGAGCGTATCGGCTCCCAGGACACGAATAGCACCTCATAGATAGCAAGGTCTGGAATGTGACTCTTCCCCCGTATGTAGCTTGCTTACAAGAACAGAAGCACTGTTTTCTGTTCAACAAAGAAAAGATGTCTCTGCACTTGCAAGGTGGCATATTGTTACTAGAATAGATATTTGAAGGTGTCATATTCGTTGGAAGTGTCCATCATCAAACCGAGTTCAAAGAAACCCAATGAAGGGGGGTGTTAAACATGTCACAGCTGATTGTATGATATGCATTTTGTATATTTGTAACTGATGTACGTAATTCACTCTCTTGCGTCCCTCGAGGTCTAGAGATACACATCGCGGTGTGTGAGACCGAGTTGGCTAACTGAGACTATTTGCTTTGCAATAAACGCTAGCTTTGGGAATACAACCTCGTGTCTGGCGTATCTATCGTGTGTGGTGACTTGCCTTGTTTCCATAATCCGAGGGAGCCCTAGGGGCCCCTTCCACCAAATTTGACTGACTGATCTCTAGGTAGGTGATATTTCTGAGGATCCAGTTCTCTGATTCTCCCCTCACTCGAGTCTCTCTGATCAGAGAGGCCAACCCTAATATTTAGGAACCTGTATATAGATGCCCGACCATCCATTTCTGGGAGGCGCTGACCTGTCAGTCCCATATTTCCCATTGTGTTGAAGTCTACCATCCTGCAGCCCTTGGTTCATATGAGCCAGTGGACATGGGGGTGGCAGAGTCCATGGAACTGAAGGGATTAAAGTCCCTGATGCCAGGGTTCCTGAGCTTATGCTCAGGGGTTTCTCTCTCCATTCTTACCTCATCTCTTTCGACCCCTATTTCCTGATGACATGCCAATATCTGACCTATTTGCTCCTCTATTAAGGCCTTACTGGTCTCTATGAGTTGTTCTTGCATTGCTATCTGTCTATGGAGCCTGTCATTCTTTTCACAGAGAGCCTCATTGTCTCTCTGTGCTTCCTGCCCGAATTGGGAGTATTGGGCCAATTTTTGCTGCAGGAGACTCACCTCCTGAGTTTGGTCCTTACTGGTCTGATTATTCTTTTCCAAGGCATCTTCCTCCCACCTGGTGTGCTCTAGTAGCTTTTTGTAATCCATTTTGATGTCACCAAGTTCCTGAAGGGCCAGGTGGTTTTCTTCTAACTTTGTTTTTAAATGACTGACTTCTTGGCCTAAGGCGTCCCTTTTCCCCTCTGTGCAGCCAGGTCATCCCTCTGTTTTTCAAGGGCACCGGCTTTGAAGCGCTCCTCATCAAACTCCGTTTGGGATTCTAGGCAGATTTGTAGGGTGACTGGCTGCTCTGCGCAGGGTCTGTTAAAATCTAACTGTTGTGCCAGCTTTTGTTGACTATGTTGTAGAGAATACAACCTTTCTTGACACTCTTTTTGCAGTGTCTGTACCAGGACATCTTGCTCTACATTCTTTTGCAGTAAGATAGCCAGATCTTCTTGGGGTTTGGTGGCATACTGTCTAGCCCCTGTTTCAGATTCCTTGCTAACCTGGAGCCTTTGCTCTGCAGAGTCTAGACTGCTCTGGATTTTCTGCAGTGCTTCCCCTTGCCTCTTTGTGAAATCTACATGGTCTGTGTACTTTTCCTGTATGACCCCTATGTGGAGGTACATGTATGCTGCTATTTTGGCAATTTTGCATTGCTCCTCTTTTATTTTAGGGGTCATATACAATTTGCTAAGTGCTTGATGTAATGGCCCCTTGTCCTGCCAGCTATTAAAGTTGGTTTCAGTGACTTCTTGTTTTATTTCCTGCAGCCATACCTGTTCGTCCTGTTCTAGCCATTCACCCCTGACAAACAATTTGTGCAGTAGAGGCTCCCTTGCAATATTGATTTCCACTGGGGTCGCCATTCTGGAAATATTAATTTCCTTGTGGCTTATCTCAGGGTTACTTTACTGTTCCAAACAGGCCCAACTCCTTTGAGTATTTCTTTTGAAGGGTGCTTATACAGTGTAGCACAGTGTGGTAACCCAGCAAGGTGTATGTACCCCGTCAGCTAGCACACTGTGTTAGACTGTCACGAATGCTATGTCTAATTCAGGATCCAGCGACCAGCACCCAAGTTGTAAGTGATTTCAATCCAGCACATACCCAAGCCAAAGCCCAGCATGTAGTGCACAACTGAAACCCTTATTTATTTTTGTCTATAAGTTTAATATTCTGAACGATATACCACTCATATCACACCCTTCTTCTGGACCCCTCCCCCCCGGTCACCCTGAACCAGGAATCAGGCTAGTTTGCAAAGGTAAATATTTATTTATGTATTTAAAATTTAATCACAATATATTTTAATAGGTAAATAACAATCACCAATGGGTTGACAGAAGACTGAATGATATCTTTAATACACTAGGAATAATTATTGAGTAAAACAAATGCAGCACAGAAAATAATACTTTTGTGTTGATTCAGATCAGATAGCCTATGGTTAGAGTTTCCCCCTCCAACACTCCTCAACCCCCAATAGGCAATGTAAAGAGATATGAGGAGAGAGCAGGTATTCAGGAATAGCACAATCAAACAGAAGATCAGTCCCCCCTTCCCCACTTCAAACACAAGAGAAAAACGGAGTTGACTTTTCAGCTGTCAGAATGGCTTTACAATTGTCTTTAGAATTGACTGGGCTAAAACACCAATTATGGTCAAAAATACTGAAATTGTTATAAATTCCTATGAGAGCCACTTTGAACAGTTGCACACAAGCACAAGCAATGCAGTCTGCAGAAAACAATTGAAATCTTAAAGTCCAAGTTGGAACCAGTTTGAAGCTATTTTACATGTGTAAACCTTTCAGATTTTTAAAATTGCGGCAAACTTTTCCATGCATGATTCTCGCTATAACAGGACCATCGCACGGTTGCAGTCTTGGGTTCTATGGATAGCTATGGATGTTAGGTACAAGTAGGAGTTGAAATTTTGTTTATATCACAAAAACTGAGGGAGATATAGAGGTTTTAGTAAAGGTTGTTTTTATAAAATAGGCACGAGAATGGAAAACAGAAATGCGCTTTCGAAAATGGGTTTGCTTACACTAGAGGATGACTATGAAAAAGCGAATACCATAGAGGAATCTTACAGTTACGTGATCAGTGTAACCCGCCTAATGAGGAAACTCGACTTCTTCAGATGAGAAAAGAGTCAGCGCAAAGATAGTTCTAACAATACTGGTTCTGAATGAAAGATAGGATGGGTTTGAGATAGGGATAAGACAATGCAAAGATTTTCCTAACAATACCGGTTCTGAATGCAAGATAGGATAGGTTTGAGATAGGGATAAGACAATGCAAAGATACTTCTAACAATACTGGTTCTGAATGAAAGATAGGATGGGTTTGAGATAGGGATAAGATAAGACAATGCAGATATACTATGGGTCACAGTTCTTCCTAATAATACTATTACTATTACTATTAACAATACTAATCTTTATTGTTTTTGGTTTATAGAAAAATCTTTGCAAAATTTCGATCAAAAGTACAATAAAAAAGTTACAAAAGTACAAATTGCAATATATAAAAGAAGTAACTAACAATCATACACATTTACACATTATAACACTTAAGTTCCACATAGCAAATAAAACTCAACTTAGTAATGACAGATAATAATAATACTCATAGGATATGTTTTTACATTGGACCGTCAGTTCTGGTCATGGATTGGGTCTGGTCTAGAAAAGACAGCACATCAGGCACGCTACTGGATCAGCTAGGCCGGTCGCAGGATTTGCACAGGATCTGCCCTTCTAGTCTGTGGGTGTTTGAATCAGCTGGCTGGCGAGTTCCTCAGGTAAGCCTAGTGGTGGCAAGCCAGAGGATTTCAGGATACTGGTTCAAAAGGCCTTCTCACACCACCGAGCGCTTCACTGGGTAGAGAGAATACATTTGAGGATTAGGGCCTTGCTGGAAATCAATAGTTCTCTATTGCTGGCAAGAGTCTGGGCCTCTGGATCTGGAAGAATATTAAAGCTGAATGTAGAATTCTGGATCAGGGTCCTTTGCCGGAATCAGGAAAGTGAGTGGATCTGTGAGACCCTATGTGTTGTCAGCTGTCTCTATTTATGCTATAAAATGACATCACAAAGGGGGTGTATGGGCCAGTTTAACTAAGCTTGCCCCTGTGAGCTGGGATAGGATCAAAACTTAATCTCCGCCTTGCAATTTGAGTGATTGGATCAAGGCCGGATGATGTCACATTTTATGGTTTGCTTTACAATCCTGAGAAACCTCCCTTTAGCCACTGGTCTCAAAATCGGATTTTATACTGAATGTACATTTCTACATTGGTCACCTTTATACAAATCACACACAAAGATGCCATATTTTATGTAGCATCTGTTGCTCACAATCCTGCAGCTGTGGGATCTTGTTTCAGCTTTCTACACAATTGTGTCCTTTTTGCTATGAACACAATTTCCAAACTTTATGCAACTTTCCACAAATGTGTGTGTTTAACATAGGGATGTGCGTGTACATTTTCACAACTCTAACATTTATACATTTTGCCTAAAACCACATATATTGCCATTCCTGTCCAGAACATGTCACACTGTTTTGCCGCCTCTTAAAACGTGCAGCTGGAAATTAGACTAATAATTCTGTCCTTGGTATATTTTTCACCCTTTTGGATTATGAGTCTTTTAAAAATTGTTCTTTGTTCATGTTTAGCAACAGATGGTCCGCCCCTTTTTGTCTCCCTGCAGTCCAGGGACATCCCCCTCCTTGTTTGTTCCTTCCAGGAGGCATTTACGACCCCCTTCACACCTCCAGTTTCCTAGGCTGAAGCTCTGCCATTGTTCCTTCTCTTTCCATAGACAACAGTCTGTTTCTAACCTGCAATTAACATCTCCCAGTGAGTTTCTGCTGAGAGGAAGGCCCTCCTTCTGGGAGAAACCTGCTTTTCCAGTTCTTGTAGCTCAGCCAAGCTAATTAACTTCTTAAATCCAGCAAAAACCAAGTTTGTTGCATCAAACATAAATACATTTCTTTCTGAGCCTTAAAATCTGTGGGATCAAAAAAACACAACTAAAATCTGTATTCCTTTTTGGCAACAATCCTTTTTATGTTTTGCTAATCCAGCAGACTTTTAGTTTTAGGTCCCTTTAAAGTTTCATCGGTAACTCATCTGACAACTGTCATTCAGGTAGCCCCAGGTACTGCACCCAGATTTTGGCATGGGCTATCAGTTTTCAGACAATCCAGTTTGTCTGAAGAATGTTTTGCTCTTTACATTAGGAGTTTGTATGTTCACAATGTTTCATTAGATACATGAATTGTAGCACCAGGCAAGATTTTTAATGTTGCAAAGTGTATAGGCATTTAGGAATTTTTTTAGCAACAAAGCAGATGTCATTTGTTGGCACATTTTGGGGTTTAACTTACAAAGTGCTGCTTCTCTCTCTGCACTCTGTTTGCTGGTCATGAAGCCCACTGGCACATTTCTGCAGGGTGTGCCCTATTCCACCGCACATGCAACATGGGTGACAGGTTGTGCATCCCTCTTTTTGTGTGCTGACGCACACAGTTGTTGTACGTTTTTGGCACGCACAAGTGTTTTGCCGCCATTGTTGCCATTTCTTTCACCATAACTGGCAGGGTGATACATAACATAGCAGAGTTGGTCAATAAATCCCACAATCTTGGTGGGACAGGAAGAAGGGTTGTTGGAGTTTGTAGGCTAGATAAAGCAGTGCCACCCACATTTGGTGTTTTCAATCAGCTTTAACAGGTACCAAATTCCCTTCTTGGATCTGACAATAGGTTACAGAAAGGGGTGTGTCTTTACTAATTCTTTCGGAAACCAACGGATCGAAACATGCTTCCTTTGTACAACAGTCAGCATCCAAGGGCGTTACATGACAACCTGCCCTATGGGCAATTTCGTAGATTAAGACAGAATTGCACACATTTACCAGGTTTTAACGACCAGGCCAAAACCCTGGCAGAGGGATTGGGAGAGCGTGGGTATCCCCATAAGATAGTCAAATGCACTGCAAAAGGGGAGCACTACACCAATCACTAAACCATTTTGACCCCAAAAGAGTCCAAGGAATCCACAGATAGAGTGATCCGTGTGACCACCTTCTCCCCTCAAACGATCAAAATATGCAAACTGGTCAGGAAATGTTGGCGAATGGTCACCTCAACAGGATGTATATCACAAATGCCATTATTTGCACGCAAGCGGAGCCCAAAATAAGGGACAAACTGGTACACTCAACATTTTGATTGAGAGATGGTTTAATACAAGCCATGGTGAGTTATGACCACAGTGTCAGGCTGTACATTTACTTTATCTGCCTTATGTCTCCGGTGTGTGGACTACACGTGTTAAGCTGCCACATGTTCAAGCAGATGAGGAGATGCAGCACACACAAGATTGCAGGGCTGGCCTGCATTCCTACTATGGTGTAGTATGAGGTCCAAAGGTCAGGGGCCTTTCGACACAGGATTTGACATGCAGTTCCTCAACATGCATATGGCAGTGCTGGGTGGCAGGCAGCACAAGGCTTTTTATGGATAATATAATTTAGCAATCAGGGTGGTCTGATATGACTTCATCTACTTTCAGTACTTTGGTGGTTACCCAGTGGCGGAGGGACTTTGGAGAGTGCAGCATCTGGCACACTGGCTGGTTAACATCATTCAAACCAGGTGTGTAACTTTTACTGATAACTGACCTACTGCCTGAATTGTTGCACCCCAACCTTATACATATTGTTTTCAATTTTTTGGCAGATACCTCTGATTGAATTCCTGCCCACCTCACATGCTTCTATTTTTCTTGCCCTGAAGAAGGTCATATGTGACCTAAACAGATGTTTTCACACTGTTGGATGAAACTCGAGTTGGCCTAAGTCAACTAGATTTTTGTGATTAGGGTTCTGTAACTGTATGAGTTTCATTGGAAGCAATCTGTAGTGACCTAGGTGTAAAATTCACTAATTCGCCAAGTGGTACAGAGAAATGGCACAGAATGTTCATCATGGCACAGAGTGTTCGACAGCATGCTGGTATTGCATACAGGATAGGGGAGCTGGTTGGATTGTTCATCTCCCTATCTAGCTATTGTTTTGTATGTGTTATTTCAATCCTTGCATGTGGCTATCTGTTTGACACGTGTTAGTATGAATGTGAATGTGTGAATGGTGTTTGGTTGTAGTACCTGTCACAGGATAAGTTCTACATTATGTGGGGGGTTAGGGGTAACCTCAATTGTTTTGAATGTTTGATGTTTTCTTGGGTACCCCAGTTGTGTGGAATCATCTTTTGTAGTGTTTTGACTTTGAACAATCGGTCGGTTTTGTGAAAAAGTACAGGGGTCTACTTTCCTTGTTTTGTTTATCTTGTCCATTTTGGGCCTCTGTGTAGAAAATAGTGGGTTGGCCGCCATTGTGTATTGTTAAGTATTTCAATCAGGCAATACACCCTGGTCTCAGCCTAGTATGCAGCGCACAGCTGAAATGCTTATTTTATTATGTCTATAGGTTCAATATTCTGAGTGATATACCACTCATATCACACCCCTTCTAAAATACCCAGGTCACAATGGACCAGGAATCAGGCTGGTTGGTAAAGGTAATATGTATTTATATATTTAAAATTCAAATCAAACATATAATTTTTAATAGGGAGCAGCAATCACCAATGCAGTGACAATAACAGATAGGGAGGTATGTAATGCACTTAAATTCACTCTTTAGCAACACAACATATAAAACACCAGAGAAAAGAACACGTTTGGCTTGTTTGGAAAGATAGCACTTAAGTTAGTATTCCCCCTGCAATATTCCTCAACCCACAAATAAACAATTCTAATTAGATATAAGGAAGCAGCAGGTAATCGGGAATAAGGAATAATAAACAGAATTTGAATACAACCTTCCCCCCCCAAACAAGAGAGAAAAACAGATTTGAAATCTTACACTTTAAAATGAAATTTCAGAAATGGCTGGGTAAAACAATGAATGTGTGTAAAATTCTTAAATCAGTACAAATCTCTATGAGAGCAACATGGGAAAGATACTAACAATCATGAGCTGTAGTATGAGCAAAAGTAAACACTTTGAATCTGAATGGAAGATTGAAAATAATTTAAACTAAATATCACACATGTAAAACTTTGAAAAAAACGCGGATTCCCGCCTAAAATTAACCAAAAGATTTTTAAGAGAAACGGGTGAAATAAACTGATTTGGAGTTGGGATGTAGCTATAGGTCGTAGGTATAACCCAGAGTTAAAATGAAGTCTCTATCTATTAAACTGAGGAAGATATGCAATGTTGAATGAGAAGCGTTTTTAGAAAAATCGGGTAGTGAAAAGAGAAAAGAAACTCAGTTTCGACAAGAAAATATTTACTATAGTTTCACTCTATGACTAGAGCATTCTGGCTAGAATACCAAGGAGGGACAAAGTAATCTCTGGAGTTGATTCATTACTTCAACAACAAATCCCCAGTGTCCTCTGTGGCGGAACCAGTCGGATCACTTGAAGTAGATGATGTCCGATTTACACACGATAAAAATGACTAAAATTATGGCGCTTAGCAAGATAAATCAAAACAGGATGGCAATAAGAATTCTGACAAGGTTATACGTTATTAAGGTAAGGATAGGATGGTTTAGAGATTGGGGTGAGACAAAGCAAGGCAAGGTATGCTATGATTTTCTATGCTTCCTATAAATACTTACAGTCCACTTTAATTTAGGAGTTTGGACCATCAAGGGTTCTGGTCATCACAAGGTTTGGGTCTAAACAAGGACAGCTGGGCAAATCTGGAAAAACAGGATCATTTGGGTTGTTCGGGTCACTGGACTGCACTGGATTGGCCTTTCTGGTCACTGGAGACTGGAGATCAGTGGGATGGCGAGCTTGCATCAGGCATGCATTTAGTAGTAGCAAGCCAGACTGGATCAGGATGCTTCCCTTGGGTTTTTGGGATTTTAGAATTTTAGGCCTAGCTGAAAAGGGGTTCATCAATGCATAGGCCTCGGCTTGGCAATGAAATCTGGAGTCAGGATCAAGTAAGATGAAGAAATCAGGAACAGGACGCCACACAGGAAATCAGGAAGAATGTCAGGAATCAGTGTGTGTCTGTGTGCTGTCAGGTTCCCTTATATATCATGCCAAATGACATCATTACAGTATATGGCAGGGGCAAGCTTACTGTCCACACCCATAATGCTAGGTTTGGCAAGAACATAGTTACATAAATTAATATTTTCTCATTTAAATCATGACTTTAAACCTCTAGAATTAAAACAGTTTATAGGTGTATTTCTAACAGTAACAAATCCTTTTAAATTTCTAAGTAATCAAGCCTCTGCACAACAATGTTCTTTAAATAGGTGATTTTGCTCTTCATTCAGGAAAAAGCACATTTAACTTATTTCGTTAAATTTGGTTTTCATCTGCAGCAAATATACACTTTGTGCAGCTTTAGTTCTTCCCTTGAGTGCTGGAGTTGTTTGCAGCATGGATACATGTATCAAGCATCTGTTTAGAGTCTTTCTCTTACAGCTGATTCTTTAGATAAACTTTGAAAGTTTTAGCGTGTTCCCGTGTAAAATGAAATACAAAGCCCCTGGTTGCCTTTCCAAAGATACTTTTGACAGGAGCTGTAATTCAAATGAGGCTCGGTTCCTCTGAGACTCAAAGATGATCCTGGGCATTGCAGGGTCCTTTTAATCACAGTGGTTCATGGGAAATGATGGATTTAGCGCCAAGCAGCACTTTTTAAGTTTGAGAAAGTGTCATTTTAACAAGGCATTTTGGGTTTTCAGCACAATGACGCTCCCTCTTTCACTTCGCTCCATGTAAAATGTTGCAGAGCACACTAGCACATTCCTGCAGTGAGTACTCTGTTCCACCCCACCTGAAATGTGTGCTGGCAGGGCGGTGCAGCCATTTTCTGGTTGTTACAAAACGCAGTTTAGAGATCTTGGCGCGCACAGGAGCCAGTATGGCTATTTTGTGCTGTTTCCTGCACCAATGCAGTAAAATGATGTAGTGCGGCACATCTGAGTGGTCAAAATATCCCACAGATTCCCCGCCCCCCCTGACTTCGTCTGGACTTCCAGTCCTGGGGGAGTCGGGCAAGTGGGATTTATTTTCTTTTCTTGAAAAAGCAGGTTCAGTCAGGTCTGAGTCCTTCGTCCATCATCGAATAATGCGACACGCTCTCCTTGCTGCCTCTGATTGCAACGTGGAACGATACCCCCAGCCTTCTCTCAGGTCTTCTTTTCTGGTGTGGAGCGACACTCCAGATTTCCATGGTTTTCTCCTTCCGGGTCCCCGAGGAGGTCCTCCTTTGTAAGGACGGTGTAATCAGTGCAAATCTATAAAATAGAACACAAACCGGTTATGACAATTTTCCCACTAACTGTCCTCCAATCAGGATTTCAGCAGTGGGATATACATGCATTCAGTGAACATCGAATCATTTCTATACTTCAGAAGTTTCTTCCACTGGGTTTTCTGTAGACTCCTCTATTTGCTGTAAAGTGTGCCTGGGGTGGCAGCTCTTTGGCTGATTGATGTGGACCCACTTTTTCTCTGTCAAGTCACCTTTGGGGATGCAGATTCTGTACGCGACTCGTGAGATTTTGTCCACAATTTCAAAAGGTCTCCGCCAGCTAGGCAAGAATTTTCGCTTTTTGGTTTAGTTCCTTTGGAAATTGTACAAGTAGACTCTGTCTCCTACTTGGTATTCCTTTTTGGTTGTCTTTATATCATAGTGGGTCTTCACGCTGTCTGCAGATCTTTCTAGATTCCGCTGAGCATACACAAAAGCATTTTGAAGGTGTTTTCTCAGATTCTCAACATACTCATGAGTTGTGGAGGCATTTATTAATGTCTGCTCTTGTGTTCTGTAGAGCAGATGCTGATGTAGCACCATACTTCATCCAGTCATCAGCTCAAATGGAGACATTTTAGTTGCAGAAGAAGGGGTAGATCTGATGGCCATCAGGACAAGTGGTAATCGGATGTCCCAACTTGGCCCACATTTTTTAGTATGCTCACAATCGTTTTATTGTACCTCCCAACTCCACCACTAGAGAACATGCGGTAGGCAATGTGTAGTTTCCTTTTTGTCCCACGTATCGCCCACATCTTTGTCATCACTTGGATGGTGAAGAGACTACCTCGGTCGGACTCAATCCTTTTGCGGTATTCCAAAACGCGAGAAGATATGATTGATCATCAGGGCAGCTGCTGTTTCTGACTTGCAATTTCGGGCAGGGAGACATTCCACCCATTTAGTAAACAAGCATGTTACGGTTAACATGTACTTGTTCCCTCAATGTGTTGATAAATCTTACCAGTGATTGGATCCCCTTTTTGTGCCGTGATTAAATCAGCATCTGGGGTCTCCTTACTCCACTGGGCAGTTGAGAGTTCATTGTGAGCATTTGTCTCAGATCTGGTAATAGCAGTGACCTGGATTTCCCCCAATAGGGACTCGATCTCAAGGAGATCCCCTTGGATGGCTCTGGTTTTGGCCTGCTGATCAGCTAGGTAATTCCCAGTTTTGTCTGGCTCCTCTATTCTGGAATGACCCTTGATCTTTTTCCAGCAGATGGTCATCCCACTAGAGGTGACCAGATCATCAATATTTTGTATTAGCTTGCCATAATTGAGTGGTTTGTTGTTAGCACATAGCATGCCTCTGGTTTTCCAATTAACCAGCTGCTCCACGAACCCGTTCCGGACATAATCTGAATCAGTGATTATGACCAGTTCGTGGAGTTGGTGTTGGACAGCAGTAAGGATGGCTTGATGAACTGCCATCAGCTTTGCCACCTGACTACTACGAGGACCAATTTTGTACGCAGCGGAGCGTTCCGGGGCATCATTCACCCAGGCATTCCCAACGAGGACCACTAGTTCCTTTTCCCATTGTTGTCAACATGGTCGGAAAACCCATCCACATAGACAGTGGGCATTCCCTCGCACTTGTTTTCTTCATAGACTTTGTGCGGGGAATTCAGGTGCGCCTCCATGTTGTCCTGGATTTTAAGAATTTCGTTCTGTAGACAGTTTTCTCTGGCACAATCATGCAAGTCAGCCAGACCTTGCGCAAGGGGACTCTTCTTGTTTTGGCCATATCTGAACTCCACAGGAAAGCCTTGCATTGACAGAATCCAGGAAGTCATTCTGGAATTACTCACATTTCCGACCCGGATTCTGTCACTTTGTAGATATTGTAGAGGCTGGTGTGGAGTCTCCACTATGATGTGTTACTTGCATAGGAGATTACTTTATTGACCTTGTCATGCTTCTGATATAATACTGCAGTCAAGCATGTATTCGATAACCCTGTCTCCAAGAAGAACTCCTTGTTTTTGACAGGGTAAGCTAGACAAGGCGCTTGTGAACGGCTTCTTTTGAGTTGCTTCACTGCCTCGGCTTGTTCCTGACCCCGCTACCACTTGACCCCCCCTTCAACAGATGGATCAGGGGTCTTGTGATCCCTGCGTAATCCTCAATTAACTTTCTACTGTAATTAGTCAGTCCAAGAAGGCTCCTTAGCTCACCAGAGTTGTGGGGTCTTTTATTTCAGGAGTGCTTCCACTTTCTTTTCCTGGGGACAGAGACCCTCAGGAGTTATCTCATGTCCCAGGAAATTGACACAAGTCCTGCACCACTGTCTCTTTTGGAAGGATAGTTTTGCTCTGGCAAACCTCAACTGGGTCAGTACATAACATATTTCTGCTATGTGTTCCTCTACAGTTGAGCTTTTGATCAGATCATCATCTACATAGGCCAGATTACCCCTTTCACCCAAGTCGGGCATGGCCTTGTGCAAGAAAATGTTAAATTCATTGCCGGAGTTGATGTATCCAAAGGGAGTCCAGGTCCATGTCTACTGCTGCTCCCCGAAGGTAAAGACCAGCTTGTATTGATTCTCGCTACTGACAGGTATGGTCCAGTACCCATTGGTCAGGTCAATGGCAGTGTATACCTTTTACACCTAGATCTGGGCCAGCCCTTGGTCAATGGAGGGGATGGGCCATCGGGACATATGCACCCGTTTGTTTAGTTCCCTTAGGTCAGCACAGCGTCTCCACTGGCCGTTCGGTTTTAAGATCCCCAGCACTGGATTATTAAAGGATCTGTGGATTGGACGAATTATCCAATGGGACTCCAGGTTTTTGATTATTTCTGTAAGGGACTCTATGGATGCGAGAGGCAAGCGGTATTGCTTCATAAACAATGGAGTCATGCCAGGGTCCGTGGGAATTGTTGTTGTATGGATTTTGGTGCGGCCACAGTCATATGAGTCTACCGCAAAGAGATCCTGAATATCTAAGAATACTTTTTTCAGCTAGGTTGACTCTCTCTTCAACCATTTGCCAGAAGCCTGGAAAGATTTCTGGTTTGGGTATTTCAGCGGCCTCCTCCAGCTGGGTGGAGAGGTCCCTTGTTAAAGTATTGACCTGGACCGAGGGTTCCAGGCAGAGGAGGCAGTCCTGGTGGACCTGGAAGATCACCTCATCCCTCCTGAAATCACAGGTCACCTCTTCCTTACCATAAGGGCAGGAAGAGTACACCAGGAAATTCCCCCCTTGCCAGGTGAAGATCCTGTCCGGTGTTATGTCATTGTCGCTATCACTGTCAAAACAGTCATTGGGGATTGGTCCTATCAGTTCATTACCTAAATCTATGGAAAAATGTTGGTCATCAACTGCCATTCCAATAATGGTGCCTGAGCCAGAAGGTCGCCGTTATCCATCAATATTGGAATGGTGTTGTGTTCTAAATTGACTAATGGTTTTGGGTTTAACCCCATCCCTTGCTGTTGGAGATGGGCCTTGAGGTGAACATATGCGTCAGGATTCAGCAGTTTCTGTCCTCTTTTTATTTAATTTATAATCCAAGTGGGAATAGTCATGTCCATTTTGGGATGGTGACTTCCTCTCCAATTTGAACTTCAACTGCATACAGCAGCAATTGGGCTGACCAAAATGCTTTTTCTGAATCATCAAAGTCCATAGGATTACTCCCTAATCGGGACCAGGCTTTGCAGTTTATTAGGTCCAAATTAATGGCAACATGATTGAGAATATCACTGCCTAAAAAGAATGCAGCAGGGACATCTCGCACGACCCAACAATTATGTACTATGCTTTTGTTGCCTATAGAAATTTTGAGCATACACCTGCTAGGCAGGAGATGTTTGGAATTGGGAGTTTCCAGGTCCATTTATAATTTATTGATCAATTTAAATGTGTGAATGGCTGGATCTTTTGGGAGTTTTCGAAACATGGCTTCGCTGATGAAGCTCTTACCGTTGTTCACGCACACTCGGGCGAGAACAGATTCCTTCCCCTCATTTCAGTGATTCGGGATGCAAGGAGCTACTGCAAATTCGAACGCCACTGTATGAATTGTCTACTCATCTAGTTCACAGACACCTGCATACTGGATGTAAGTATAACGATAAATGTACCATAACCCATACCTATGCCATACCTTATGCTTGAACACCAAAAGTCCTATCCGTGCTCATGTCTGTACACAAACATAGTGCCTTCAGGAGCGCACCTAACCGTGCCATGCCCCCCACTACAACCAGGTGGCACTAACTTGCCTCATCTGTGTACCTCTCCGCTAATCCACCTACGCGGATTGCCCTATAACGCTGCAATGACCAAGTGACTCCTTACCTGTATTCTGTCCACTCCCAGATTGCTGCATTTAGCCTATTCTACCTAACAGTTGATTCTCTGCATTTTGCCTACCTTGCCCAATGGTTGCCTGCTGCATCATGCCCATTTTTTTTAACCCATAGCTGACTGCTGCATTTAGCCTATTTTGCCCAACAGTTGATCTCTGCATTTAGCCTATTTTGCCCAACAGTTGATTTCTGCATTTAGCCTATTTTGCCCAACAGTTGATTCTCTGCATTTAGCCTATTTTGCCCAACAGTTGATTTCTGCATTTAGCCTATTCTACCTAACAGTTGATTCTCTGCATTTAGCCTATTTTGCCCAACAGTTGATTTCTGCATTTAGCCTATTTTGCTCAATGGTTGCTTGTTGCATTTAGCCTATTTTGCCCAACAGTTGATCTCTGCATTTAGCCTATTTTGCTCAATGGTTGCTTGTTGCATTTAGCCTATTTTGCCCAACAGTTGATTTCTGCATTTAGCCTATTTTGCTCAAAGGTTGCTTGTTGCATTTTGCCTATTACTTAGCCCAATAGCTGACTGTTACTTTTAGCCTATTTTGGGACCTATAGTTGACTGCTGCATCGAGCCTACACTGCCTAATACTCAGCCTAATATCCAGCCCATGTTGTCTAACATTTGATCGATACACGCAATAGCAGGCTCTAGTTCTAGCACTAGCTATAACACTATGTACTCTTACTTGCCTACCTCAGCCTATCGAGCATCATTCACCAACCTGATAGCCCTATTTATTACCACTGCCTTTATCACCATGCCTGCCACATTGCCCCCAGAGGGCGTAGGGGCCTCTCATATGCAACTTATCTCTAAATCCCCTTGTAGCATAGCACAAAGAAACCATAAACTCCGTGCACGACTACCCAAAATATTCGAACCTGTTAACAAATATAACATTAACCTGGATCACCTTCGACCGAAAGGTCCCCTGGAAACCACCATTCCTCCTAGCCGCAAACCCCTCCCTGTAAGAAATAAGACCACCACTAACCGACTTGCCACCACTAACCAGAGTCCAACACCACAGCAAGAACCCGATTTGAAAGGTGCATTAATCAATGCTAGATCTATAGTCGCTCATGCTACAGATATAGCGGACACTATCCTGAACAACGACCTCGACTTCATCGCCATTACTGAATCCTGGCCCCACGAGGAAGCAGGTCCAGCACTAATGCTAGCAGTCCCGGACAACTATACTATCCTTAGAGCTGATAGACTAGATGCACGAGGCGGAGGAATAGCAATCATTGCCAAATCTAATCTTTCCATGAGAGTCACCTCTACACCCAACCTCAAATCCTGCGAGTCTCTATCCCTTAAACTACCCACTGCCAACTCTCAAACATTAAATATCCATCTCCTCTATAGACCCCCAGGCCCTATCAGCACCTTCAATGAAGACATTACCACTGTTATCGCTGAGAAGTTAAAAAACTCCTCACAAACTTTAGTGCTAGGAGACTTCAACCTAGGGTACAATGATATCAATGATCACCAGGCCACCGCCGTAGCCAACACCCTGACAGAACTAGGCTTCTCACAGAAAGTGAACACGTCCACCCACACCAAAGGGAGAACTCTTGACTGGATTGCCAGTCACAACTGCAACCTCTTCATTACATCGATCACCCCCCAAATATGGACTGACCACCACCTAATTTCCTTTACTCTCAATACTAAAAGACCCTCTGCTCTAATACCCCCCTTTGCCGCACCTACACCAACCAGAAACAAGAAAAATATTACAGCAGACAATATTTTGCCCCATATCCTACCGAATCTCAACTCTCTACCAGACCATACTGACCCAGGCCTTCTAGTGGAGGAATTCAATAAGGCTATGACCACGGCCCTCGACAGCATTGCTCCACTTAAACTTAGGAACAGCAAACCAAAAAAGCATCTTAACTCTTGGTTTACACCCCACCTAAAAAACCTAAGATTACAGAAAAGAAAATGCAAAACGGTATGGAATCTACATCCAACCATAGAAAATAAAACTAAGCTAAGAAATATCTCAACGCAATACAAAAAGGATATCATTCTGGCCAAACAAGAAACGTATAACAACAGGATTACCCAAGCCAACTCCAGTATGAAGGAGCTCTTCTGTATCTTAAAAGAATTGGAATCCCCCATTGCAGTACAGGACGACTCCATAAAAGATAAAACCTGGTGCACAGATATACAGTTGGCACTAACCAACAAAGTAGCCAACCTCCAAACTAAAATTGCTCTAAAGAAAGCCTTACTATCCTCCCAAACCCAAATTCCCCTGATCAAAACACCTATACCTAAACATAAAGAATCCACTCTATTCAACTTCTCTAAGGTCTCAGTGATCGAGGTAGAGAAAACCATTCTTGGACTCAAACCATCCAACTGCAAAGGTGACCAATGCCCAGCACAATTGATCAAGGACGCTGCTAGAGATCTAGCTCCCTTCATCACCAAACTTGTTAATGCCTCCTTCACCACTGGCACTATCCCACGCAACCTAAAGGAATCTTGGGTACTCCCCCTTCTGAAAAAACAAACATTGGACCCCAACATTCCCACAAACTACGGGCCCATCACCATGGTGCCTTTCTTACTAAAAAATACTACATAAGGTAGCTTACACCCAAATTCAGAACTTCCTTGAGGTAAACCACCTCCTTGGCGCCCGCCAATCTGGTTTCGGCCCTCAACACGGCACGGAGACTGCCCTTATCGATTTAAAGGCCCAAATAGACTCACTTAGAGACGAGGGTAAATTAGCACTCCTCCTTCTACTAGACCTCTCAGCCGCCTTTGACCTGGTGGACCATAGAGTCCTGTGTAATCACCTGGACTCTGCGGCCCACTTTTCAGGGGAGGCCATAGTCTGGATACAGTCATTCCTCAGTGACAGGACCATGAGGGTATTCTCCCCCTTAGCGGAAGCAGACCCGATACCCATTACTTGTGGAGGGCCACAGGAATCATGTGTCTCGCCTACACTCTACAATATCTTCACCAAGCCACTCTTTGACGATCTTGACAATCTGGGTATCACCTATACCAACTACGCAGACGATACCCAGATTCTCCTACCTCTTTCCGGGGATTACGGGGAAGATTTGGCTTTGGTGAGCATAGTCTTTAGCATCGTTCAGGCATGGATGGCCAACCATAGCCTTTGCCTGAACGATGACAAAACGGAGCTCATCATCTTGGGCACGGCTGCTCGCATTTCTAAACTCAACCCAAATTACTCTGCATTTATCATCGATGGTATCACTATCAAGGTCACCAGAGAAGTAAAAACGCTAGGTTTCTACCTCGACTCGACCCTATCCCTCACCAAACAGGTAAACTCATTGGCTTCATCCACGGCCTATACATGTAAATTAATACGCGCTGGGAAACAATTCCTATCAGATGACAGCCGCCTAATCCTAGCTAGAGCCCTTGAGGCCGATTCATGGAATAATTAGCGCGGCGCAAGTGGGCAAAAACGTGCGAATCGCAGTGGAATAGCGAAAATCGCAGTGCAAGTGCGAAAATCGCATGAAAAGCAGCGCACGTCGATTCATGGAAGGCCGTGCGCGAGAAAACCAGCGGATGTGCGATAAAAAAGTGCGCGGCGCACGTTGCGCACGTTGGCGCACAGGCCATCTAACAGCGTGCGCCAGGTCACAGCGAAAATCGCACAGGCCACAGCGAAATTCGCACATAGCGCAGCGCACGCAATAAAAGTAGGCGGAACACGGGCGTAACACTCGGAATGGGGAACAACTTGCCAAAACGTGGGCGTCACGGGGGAAGTACAGGGCACAAGTGCGCGGAACGCCCACACGCTCGCCTACAACACGTATTCATGGAATAGAATAGGGGAAAAAAGCGCACGCTCAAACCAGCGCACAGGCACAAACACGACCGCCACAAGAAAGGAGGCGGTAGCGTCTCTGCGGCTGTAAGAAATGTGCGCCAAAAGGTGCTCCAACAAATAGCACCTATATACTGCCATGATGAATGTCCCATACTGTGGCCCTCCAGGAAAAATGACGTGCAAAGGGGTACCCACAAACACGGACACCCGCTGACAAAAAATACGTGTGCATGTATAACGGGGTGCGCGGGAAGTGTCACACGCGATTTGCAGGGTACGTGCATCACAGGGGTTCGCGTGAAGTTATTCACGCGATCGGGCCTGGGGGAGCGGGCTACGTGTATTACAGGTGTTCGCGTGAAGTTCCTCACGCGATCGGGCCTGGGGGAGCGGGCTACGTGTATTACAGGGGTTCGCGTGAAGTTCCTCACGCGATCGGGCCTGGGGGAGCGGGCTACGTGTATTACAGGGGTTCGCGTGAAGTTCCTCACGCGATCGGGCCTGGGGGAGCGGGCTACGTGTATTACAGGGGTTCGCGTGAAGTTCCTCACGCGATCGGGCCTGGGGGAGCGGGCTACGTGTATTTCAGGGGTTCGCGTGAATTTCCACACGCGATCGGGCCTGGGGGAGCGGGCTACGTGTATTACAGGGGTTCGCGTGAAGTTCCTCACGCGATCGGGCCTGGGTGAGCGTGCTACGTGTATTTCAGGGGTTCGCGTGAAGTTTCACACGCGAATAGCCTGGGGACGTGAATTTGAGGGGTGCGCGGGAAGTTCCACACGCGATCGGGCCTGGGGGAGCGGGCTACGTGTATTACAGGGGTTCGCGTGAAGTTCCTCACGCGATCGGGCCTGGGGGAGCGGGCTACGTGTATTTCAGGGGTTCGCGTGAAGTTCCACACGCGATCGGGCCTGGGGGAGCGGGCTACGTGTATTACAGGGGTTCGCGTGAAGTTCCTCACGCGATCGGGCCTGGGGGAGCGTGCTACGTGTATTTCAGGGGTTCGCGTGAAGTTTCACACGCGAATAGCCTGGGCGCGTGAATTTGAGGGGTGCGCGGGAAGTTCCACACGCGATCGGGCCTGGGGGAGCGGGCTACGTGTATTACAGGGGTTCGCGTGAACTTCCTCACGCGATCGGGCCTGGGGGAGCGTGCTACGTGTATTTCAGGGGTTCACGTGAAGTTTCACACGCGAATAGCCTGGGCGCGTGAATTTGAGGGGTGCGCGGGAAGTTCCTCACGCGATCGGGCCTGGGGGAGCGGGCTACGTGTATTACAGGGGTTCGCGGGAAGTTCCACACGCGAATAGCCTGGGCGCATGTATTTCAGGGGTTCGCGGGAAGTTCCACACGCGAATAGCCTGGGCGCGTGTATTTCAGGGGTGCGCGGGAAGTTCCACACGCGAATAGCCTGGGCGCGTGTATTTCAGGGGTGTGCGGGAAGTTCCACACGCGAATAGCCTGGGCGCGTGTATTTCAGGGGTTCGCGTGAAGTTTCACACGCGAATAGCCTGGGGACGTGAATTTGAGGGGTGCGCGGGAAGTTCCACACGCGATCGAGCCTGGGGGAGCGGGCTACGTGTATTACAGGGGTTCGCGTGAAGTTCCTCACGCGATCGGGCCTGGGGGAGCGGGCTACGTGTATTTCAGGGGTTCGCGTGAAGTTCCACACGCGATCGGGCCTGGGGGAGCGGGCTACGTGTATTACAGGGGTTCGCGTGAAGTTCCTCACGCGAATAGCCTGGGCGCGTGTATTTCAGGGGTGCGCGGGAAGTTTTACACGCGAATAGCCTGGGCGCGTGTATTTCAGGGGTGCGCGGGAAGTTTTACACGCGAATAGCCTGGGCGCGTGTATATCAGGGGTGCGCGGGAAGTTTTACACGCGATTTCTGCACGGTACGTGTATTTCAGGGGTGCCGGGGAGTCCCACATGTGATTTGACAGTGTGGGTCCTCCCAGGTGTACCCTGTACACCCTCCACGGCCCCTGCAGGCAGCCCACACCACAGGGGACTACCCTGCATCCCTGGTCATGTCCCGCAGGCAGCCCACCCAACATGGGCATGCCCCCCAGCAAAGGCACATGTCTCCTTGAACTAATGAACACCAACACATGTCCCCTTGCACCCCCACCCCCCAGCACTGTGGGGCACATGCCAGCAGTCCCCCACCCATGTCCAACTCATGTCCCCCACCACCCCCACCCCCCAGCACTGTGGGGCACCTGCCAGTAGGCCCCCACCCATGTCCAACTCATGTCTCCCACCACCCCCACCCCCCAGCCACCAGGGTCACCCTCCACCAGGGCCCCACTCATGTCTCCCACCACCCCCACCCCCCAGCACTGTGGGGCACCTGCCAGCAGGCCCCCACCCATGTCCAACTCATGTCTCCCACCACCCCCACCCCCCAGCACTGTGGGGCACCTGCCAGTAGGCCCCCACCCATGTCCAACTCATGTCTCCCACCACCCCCACCCCCCAGCCACCAGGGTCACCCTCCACCAGGGCCCCACTCATGTCTCCCACCACCCCCACCCCCCAGCACTGTGGGGCACCTGCCAGCAGGCCCCCACCCATGTCCAACTCATGTCTCCCACCACCCCCACCCCCCAGCACTGTGGGGCACCTGCCAGTAGGCCCCCACCCATGTCCAACTCATGTCTCCCACCACCCCCACCCCCCAGCACTGTGGGGCACCTGCCAGTAGGCCCCCACCCATGTCCAACTCATGTCTCCCACCACCCCCACCCCCCAGCCACCAGGGTCACCCTCCACCAGGGCCCCACTCATGTCTCCCACCACCCCCACCCCCCAGCCACCAGGGGCACCCTCCACCAGGCCCCCACTCATGTCACCCACCACCCCCACCCCCCAGCAGTGCAGGCTCAACCTCCACCAGGCCCCCACTCATGTCCCCCTGCACCCCCACCCCCCTGCCACCATGTGCAGCCCCCACCAGGTCCTCACAATCCCCAATTATGTGCGTAATGGTCAGCCTCCACAGCCAAAAAGCCCTACCAAGTAACCCATTCACCCACATGGAAATGGAAATCACATGTTACACCCCCAATGTACATGAAGCAAATGAACCCATGTCCGTCACACACATATTTTCAAATTGAATGGGAAAACACACAACATGACATGCATGAAACCAATGAGATGAAACCACACAGTGAACAATGGAAAAAAAAATGTATTGGAAAAAATACAAATGCCAAAGAAAGAAAACTAACTACAATGTAAATGTGAAAAAATAAGCTGCATGTCCGCATAATAACACAAAACTAGAAAACCAAATCAAAAAAATTATGTCCAAAGTGAAATGTAAAAACTCTCCATGCAACAAAGAACTATGTACAAAAATAACAAGGGTCCATCATCACAACTGAACTAAGGAAACCTCCTAAAAAACCTACCTAAATATCAACTATATACAAAAAGTGGAGCAGTGTCCGTCGACTCCAAATAATAATAAGAACGAAAGGAAACCTAAAACTAAAGAACTATATACAAAGGCGGCGGGCAAGTCCAGCGGCTCACTCTGTGGTGTTCCGGGCCAGGGCATCATCGAACTCCTGTTCGATGTCCCGGAGGCGGTCCAGTTCCATGGCCCCGAGGGTCCGCAGGGACGACGCCGTGTCCTCCTCCAACCCCCTGCGGATTGCCTCGAGGCACTCGGCCCGCCTCAGGGCCCTCCGCATGGAGTTCTCCGCCCTGACCATTGTGAGCCGCGCCTCTTCCGCCCGCCGCCGCTCCGCACCTATGGCGTGGCCCAACCGCTGCCACACGGAAGACACTCTCTGTCCTGGGTCCTCCTGCCCTCCGGCCGATGCCTGCCCCTCCGATGTCGAAGGCCCCGAGCCTTCATGGCTCCCACCATCTTGCTGCTGCTGCTGCTCTGCCTCTGCCCGTGCACTGCCTCCTGCTGCCTGCACATCCTCCGCCGGCTGGGGTGCACCTGTTGATGTGGCCACCCCTGCTGGACGTCCGACTCCCGACTGTGGCAGGGATGCCTCCTCCACCAGCCTGGCCGCACTGTCAGAGGCAGCTCCACAGGGCACCCAGGTGACTGATGGGTGGGAAGATGGCACAGAGGACGACTGGCGCGTAGGGGGTCCAGTTGAGGAGGGGGTCGGAGCAAGCCCCATCAGACAGCGGAATCCGGCCTGGGTGACCTGTCCCAGCAGGCTGACGTGGTCAACGAGCCATTCGAGATGACGTGCAGTCTCTCCATGAAAAGACTGCAGGTCACCTCGCATGGCCCGTTGACGCAACGCCACACCAGCCAGGACAGGCTCAACCCGGACCTGGATGGCCACGTCCGCAGGCAGAGGAAGGCCAGTTGACGTCAGCTCATCCCCTGCCTGAAAACGGGTCTGGACGTAGGCATCCCTGCTGGTGCAAGATGATGCAGGGACAGGATCGGGGACAGGATTGCACACAGGCACCTCCGCGGCCGCCTGTGCTGCCTCCTGTCCCTGGTCCTGCACTGCACCACTAGCACCAGTGGGATCCCCACCTCCAGACCCTGTCTCTGGTGCTTGCGCGGCCCCCTCCTCCACCAAACCCCCCACCAACCTGGATGACTCCGTGCCATCTTCCCCTGTTGGGCCCTGTGGGGTCCCAGCTGCCCCTTCTGCTGCCGAGGAGTCCAACTGCAACCTCCGCCTCTTGGACCTCCCCCCGGCAGCTGCGGCCTGGGACGCGGCACCGGACTCCTCACTCCCCGACGAGATGACAACACGGGAGGGGAGCCGGGCCTTGCGTCTCCGGCTGGCGGTCGGATCCCCGCCGCTGTGCTCCACAGCACCTTCTCCGCCCTCTTCATCAGTTGACGCTGCAGACAGGGAGAAACAAAACACAGGCATCAGGGCACTGTACAATGGACACATACACGCACGACAGTTGCACATGAGTGGCATTGGCAAACCTCAGACATGTCATCACAATCCCCAACACACATGTCATTGCAACTGGCACACATGAGCCATACCACAGCCATATCGCAACTGCCACCACCATCCCTACACATACAACAGCATCAGCAGCCAAAGGGGAGCCATACATCACATGCAACACAGGAAGTGCACCACACATGTACACACACCACCACACTTGCATGCATGTCTACACCTCTGCCAAGTGTCGCACTGTTCAGACGGGCATCCATGTCACATCTGCCAATCAGGCTTCCACATACCGCTGTCACATGCATCCATGTAGCATCACTGTTGCACCTTTGACAAATACACACACATGCACATGTACACAGTGCTCATACATGCAGCCGAAAACAACATACATGCCTGACATCACGGACATGTCTACTTACATACACATTCATCCAAACATGTGTGCACGCACAACTGCATTTGCCATGCAAGCCCACACACACAAGCACCATCCATGTCTCACACATTACAGCCCTCGCATGTGTCAGCCCCACGGCCCTGTACACCCCCACCCATACTCCACCCCATACAAACAGATGTGCAACCGGCACAATGGGGAATGATCACCACACGCCCTGCTCACAACCAGGATGCATGTACACTCACCGCTCGACTCCAGACGGCTCTGCTTCTCTAGGACCTGGACGTGGAGCGCTGGGGATATGCGTTCCAGGACCCCCATCTGTTCTTCCGACAAGTGGCCCCGGCGCCCCTTGGCATCCGCTGCCTTCAAGAGGCGCCGGGCCTTGTTCAGGGTCCTGGACCTGAAGTCCTCCCAGCGCTTCCTGACATGTTGTAAGTCCCGGACTGCCACCCCCTCCGCGTTGATGGCAGTCACGATGTCAGTCCAGATCCGAGTCCGTCCTTCCTTGTCGGCGCGGGAACTTCCAAAGAGGGCATCATACTGCCCCAGGACTTGCTCCACCAGGACACCAACTTCGGTGGCACTGAAGCTGGTGCCCCTCTGCCTCTCTGGCCGGGGGTTGTCAGTGGTCACAGATGGTGTTAGCCCCGACATGACAACCCCAGAGGCAGGAGTGGGTGGGCAACTGGGTCCTGGGGCTGGGCTGTGGAGCGATGGAATTCCAGTCGGGAGTCTTCTGTTCCAGCAGGGGTGGTCACAGCAACAGCACCCCTGGCTGATGTGCAGGCAGCAAATGGCAGTGCACGTGGGCAGCAGGCAGTCAGGCAGCAGCAGATAGCAGGTGGGAGCGTGCTCGGGGCTCTGGGGGGCAGTAATTCGGCCTTCTGGGCAGGAGCGTGGTCTCCCGTGTGCTCACGCGTGGCCAGCTTGGTACGGAGTGAATTGGCACGTGAAAATCCTGCACGTCAGCGTGAAAACCGAGGAAAGGCCCTTAGCGCGTAAGCTCGTCAGCACGCATACGCGATTCCATTGGACCAAAGGCCCTCAGCGCGTAGGCGCGTCTGTGACGTGACCCGCACGGGTGTTTCCCACACAGCACGTGATGACAGAGCACACGTGGAAAGACTGCACGTCAGTGTCTCATCGCGTGTAATTGGACAAAAGTGCGTGTACACGCGATTGGCCTATGTACGTGTATATGAGGTGTGCGCGGACACTTACACACGCAAGTACGTCAGCGCACCTGTATCCCGGTGTACGGCCATTTCCACCAATCACACGCAATGAGACTCTGACGTGCAGTCTTTCCACGTGTGCTGTCATCACGTGCTGTGTGGGAAACACCCGTGCGGGTCACGTCACAGACGCGCCTACGCGCTGAGGGCCTTTGGTCCAATGGAATCGCATATGCGTGCTGACGCGCTTACGAGTGTACATGCATCCTGGTTGTGAGCAGGGCGTGTGGTGATCATTCCCCATTGTGCCGGTTGCACATCTGTTTGTATGGGGTGGAGTATGGGTGGGGGTGTACAGGGCCGTGGGGCTGACACATGCGAGGGCTGTAATGTGTGAGACATGGATGGTGCTTGTGTGTGTGGGCTTGCATGGCAAATGCAGTTGTGCGTGCACACATGTTTGGATGAATGTGTATGTAAGTAGACATGTCCGTGATGTCAGGCATGTATGTTGTTTTCGGCTGCATGTATGAGCACTGTGTACATGTGCATGTGTGTGTATTTGTCAAAGGTGCAACAGTGATGCTACATGGATGCATGTGACAGCGGTATGTGGAAGCCTGATTGGCAGATGTGACATGGATGCCCGTCTGAACAGTGCGACACTTGGCAGAGGTGTAGACATGCATGCAAGTGTGGTGGTGTGTGTACATGTGTGGTGCACTTCCTGTGTTGCATGTGATGTATGGCTCCCCTTTGGCTGCTGATGCTGTTGTATGTGTAGGGATGGTGGTGGCAGTTGCGATATGGCTGTGGTATGGCTCATGTGTGCCAGTTGCAATGACATGTGTGTTGGGGATTGTGATGACATGTCTGAGGTTTGCCAATGCCACTCATGTGCAACTGTCGTGCGTGTATGTGTCCATTGTACAGTGCCCTGATGCCTGTGTTTTGTTTCTCCCTGTCTGCAGCGTCAACTGATGAAGAGGGCGGAGAAGGTGCTGTGGAGCACAGCGGCGGGGATCCGACCGCCAGCCGGAGAGGCAAGGCCCGGCTCCCCTCCCGTGTTGTCATCTCGTCGGGGAGTGAGGAGTCCGGTGCCGCGTCCCAGGCCGCAGCTGCCGGGGGGAGGTCCAAGAGGCGGAGGTTGCAGTTGGACTCCTCGGCAGCAGAAGGGGCAGCTGGGACCCCACAGGGCCCAACAGGGGAAGATGGCACGGAGTCATCCAGGTTGGTGGGGGGTCTGGTGGAGGAGGAGGCCGTGCAAGCACCAGAGACGGGGTCTGGAGGTGGGGATCCCACTGGTGCTAGTGGTGCAGTCCAGGACCAGGGACAGGAGGCAGCACAGGCGGCCGCGGAGGTGCCTGTGTGCAATCCTGTCCCCGATCCTGTCCCTGCATCATCTTGCACCAGCAGGGATGCCTACGTCCAGACCCGTTTTCAGGCAGGGGATGAGCTGACGTCAACTGGCCTTCCTCTGCCTGCGGACGTGGCTATCCAGGTCCGGGTTGAGCCTGTCCTGGCTGGTGTGGCGTTGCGTCAACGGGCCATGCGAGGTGACCTGCAGTCTTTTCATGGAGAGACTGCACGTCATCTCGAATGGCTCGTTGACCACGTCAGCCTGCTGGGACAGGTCACCCAGACCGGATTCCTCCGTCTGATGGGGCTTGTTCCGACCCCCTCCTCAACTGGACCCCCTACGCGCCAGTCGTCCTCTGTGCCATCTTCCCACCCATCAGTCACCTGGGTGCCCTGTGGAGCTGCCTCTGACAGTGCGGCCAGGCTGGTGGAGGAGGCATCCCTGCCACAGTCGGGAGTCGGACGTCCAGCAGGGGTGGCCACATCAACAGGTGCACCCCAGCCGGCGGAGGATGTGCAGGCAGCAGGAGGCAGTGCACGGGCAGAGGCAGAGCAGCAGCAGCAGCAAGATGGTGGGAGCCATGAAGGCTCGGGGCCTTCGACATCGGAGGGGCAGGCATCGGCCGGAGGGCAGGAGGACCCAGGACAGAGAGTGTCTTCCGTGTGGCAGCGGTTGGGCCACGCCATAGGTGCGGAGCGGCGGCGGGCGGAAGAGGCGCGGCTCACAATGGTCAGGGCGGAGAACTCCATGCGGAGGGCCCTGAGGCGGGCCGAGTGCCTCGAGGCTATCCGCAGGGGGTTGGAGGAGGACACGGCGTCGTCCCTGCGGACCCTCGGGGCCATGGAACTGGACCGCCTCCGGGACATCGAACAGGAGTTCGATGATGCCCTGGCCCGGAACACCACAGAGTGAGCCGCTGGACTTGCCCGCCGCCTTTGTATATAGTTCTTTAGTTTTAGGTTTCCTTTGGTTTTTCTTATGATTTGGAGTCGACGGACAATGCTCCACTTTTTGTATATAGTTGATATTTAGGTAGGTTTTTTAGGAGGTTTCCTTAGTTCTGTTGTGATGATGGACCCTTGTTATTTTTGTACATAGTTCTTTGTTGCACGGAGAGTTTTGACATTTGACTTTGGACAAAATTTTTTGGATTAGATTTTCTAGTTTTGTGTTTTTATGCGGACATGCAGCTTCTTTTTTCACATTTACATTGTAGTTAGTTTTCTTTCTTTAGCATTCGTATTTTTTTCTAATACATTTTTTTTTCCATTGTTCACTGTGTGGTTTCATCTCATTGGTTTCATGCATGTCATGTTGTGTGTTTTCCCATTCAATTGGAAAATATGTGTGTGACGGACATGGGTTCATTTGCTTCATGAACATTGGGGGTGTAACATGTGATTTCCATTTCCATGTGGGTGAATGGGTTACTTGGTAGGGCTTTTTGGCTGTGGAGGCTGACCATTACGCACATTGTGAGGACCTGGTGGGGGCTGCACATGGTGGCAGGGGGGTGGGGGTGGTGGGAGACATGAGTGGGGGCCTGGTGGAGGGTGACCCTGCACTGCTGGGGTGTGGGGGTGGTGGGAGACATGAGTGGGGGCCTGGTGGAGGGTGACCCTGGTGGCTGGGGGGTGGGGGTGGTGGGAGACATGAGTGGGGGCCTGGTGGAGGGTGCCCCTGCACTGCTGGGGGGTGGGGGTGGTGGGAGACATGAGTGGGGGCCTGGTGGAGGGTGACCCTGGTGGCTGGGGGGTGGGGGTGGTGGGTGACATGAGTGGGGGCCTGGTGGAGGGTGACCCTGGTGGCTGGGGGGTGGGGGTGGTGGGAGACATGAGTGGGGGCCTGGTGGAGGGTGACCCTGGTGGCTGGGGGGTGGGGGTGGTGGGTGACCTGAGCGGGGGCCTGGTGGAGGGTGACCCTGGTGGCTGGGGGGTGGGGGTGGTGGGAGACATGAGTGGGGGCCTGGTGGAGGCTGCCCCTGCACTGCTGGGGGGTGGGGGTGGTGGGAGACATGAGTGGGGGCCTGGTGGAGGGTGACCCTGGTGGCTGGGGGGTGGGGGTGGTGGGTGACATGAGTGGGGGCCTGGTGGAGGTTGCCCCTGCACTGCTGGGGGGTGGGGGTGGTGGGAGACATGAGTGGGGGCCTGGTGGAGGGTGACCCTGGTGGCTGGGGGGTGGGGGTGGTGGGTGACCTGAGCGGGGGCCTGGTGGAGGGTGACCCTGGTGGCTGGGGGGTGGGGGTGGTGGGAGACATGAGTGGGGGCCTGGTGGAGGCTGCCCCTGCACTGCTGGGGGGTGGGGGTGGTGGGAGACATGAGTGGGGGCCTGGTGGAGGGTGACCCTGGTGGCTGGGGGGTGGGGGTGGTGGGTGACATGAGTGGGGGCCTGGTGGAGGCTGCCCCTGCACTGCTGGGGGGTGGGGGTGGTGGGAGACATGAGTGGGGGCCTGGTGGAGGGTGACCCTGGTGGCTGGGGGGTGGGGGTGGTGGGAGACATGAGTGGGGGCCTGGTGGAGGGTGACCCTGCACTGCTGGGGTGTGGGGGTGGTGGGAGACATGAGTGGGGGCCTGGTGGAGGGTGACCCTGGTGGCTGGGGGGTGGGGGTGGTGGGTGACATGAGTGGGGGCCTGGTGGAGGGTGACCCTGGTGGCTGGGGGGTGGGGGTGGTGGGTGACATGAGTGGGGGCCTGGTGGAGGCTGCCCCTGCACTGCTGGGGGGTGGGGGTGGTGGGAGACATGAGTGGGGGCCTGGTGGAGGGTGACCCTGCACTGCTGGGGTGTGGGGGTGGTGGGAGACATGAGTGGGGGCCTGGTGGAGGGTGACCCTGGTGGCTGGGGGGTGGGGGTGGTGGGAGACATGAGTGGGGGCCTGGTGGAGGGTGACCCTGGTGGCTGGGGGGTGGGGGTGGTGGGAGACATGAGTGGGGGCCTGGTGGAGGGTGACCCTGGTGGCTGGGGGGTGGGGGTGGTGGGTGACCTGAGCGGGGGCCTGGTGGAGGGTGACCCTGGTGGCTGGGGGGTGGGGGTGGTGGGAGACATGAGTGGGGGCCTGGTGGAGGGTGCCCCTGGTGGCGGGGGGTGGGGGTGATAGGGGACATGAGTGGGGGCCTGGTGGAGGCTGCCCCTGCACTGCTGGGGGGTGGGGGTGGTGGGAGACATGAGTGGAGGCCTGGTGGAGGGTGCCCCTGGTGGCGGGGGGGTGGGGGTGATAGGGGACATGAGTGGGGGCCTGGTGGAGGCTGCCCCTGCACTGCTGGGGGGTGGGGGTGGTGGGAGACATGAGTGGGGGCCTGGTGGAGGGTGACCCTGGTGGCTGGGGGGTGGGGGTGGTGGGAGACATGAGTGGGGGCCTGGTGGAGGGTGACCCTGGTGGCTGGGGGGTGGGGGTGGTGGGAGACATGAGTGGGGGCCTGGTGGAGGCTGCCCCTGCACTGCTGGGGGGTGGGGGTGGTGGGAGACATGAGTGGGGGCCTGGTGGAGGGTGACCCTGGTGGCTGGGGGGTGGGGGTGGTGGGTGACATGAGTGGGGGCCTGGTGGAGGCTGCCCCTGCACTGCTGGGGGGTGGGGGTGGTGGGAGACATGAGTGGGGGCCTGGTGGAGGGTGACCCTGCACTGCTGGGGTGTGGGGGTGGTGGGAGACATGAGTGGGGGCCTGGTGGAGGGTGACCCTGGTGGCTGGGGGGTGGGGGTGGTGGGAGACATGAGTGGGGGCCTGGTGGAGGGTGCCCCTGGTGGTGGGGGGGTGGGGGTGGTGGGAGACATGAGTGGGGGCCTGGTGGAGGCTGCCCCTGGTGGCTGGGGGGTGGGGGTGGTGGGTGACATGAGTGGGGGCCTGGTGGAGGGTGACCCTGCACTGCTGGGGTGTGGGGCTGGTGGGAGACATGAGTGGGGGCCTGGTGGAGGGTGACCCTGGTGGCTGGGGGGTGGGGGTGGTGGGAGACATGAGTGGGGGCCTGGTGGAGGGTGCCCCTGGTGGCGGGGGGGTGGGGGTGGTGGGAGACATGAGTGGGGGCCTGGTGGAGGCTGCCCCTGGTGGCTGGGGGGTGGGGGTGGTGGGTGACATGAGTGGGGGCCTGGTGGAGGGTGACCCTGGTGGCTGGGGGGTGGGGGTGGTGGGTGACATGAGTGGGGGCCTGGTGGAGGCTGCCCCTGCACTGCTGGGGGGTGGGGGTGGTGGGAGACATGAGTGGGGGCCTGGTGGAGGGTGACCCTGGTGGCTGGGGGGTGGGGGTGGTGGGTGACCTGAGTGGGGGCCTGGTGGAGGGTGACCCTGGTGGCTGGGGGGTGGGGGTGCAGGGGGACATGAGCAGGTGTGCAGGGTAGTCCCCTGTTTTGTGGGCTGCCTGCAGGGGCTGTGGAGGGTGTACAGGGAACACCTGTGAGGACCCACCCAGCCTAATTGCGTGTGATAATTCCCGCACACCCCTGTAATACACGTACCTGGCCAAATCGCATGTGAGAATTCCCGCGCACCCCTGTAATACACGTACCCAGCCGAATCGCGTGTAGAACTTCTCGTGTACCCCTGTAATACACGTACCCAGCCAAATCGCGTGTGATCATTCCCACATACCCCTGTAATACACGTACCCTGGCCAATCGCGTGTAGAACTTCCCACGCACCCCTGTAATACACGTACCAAGCCAAATCGCGTGTGATAATTCCCACGCACCCCTGTAATACACGTACCTGGCCAAATCGCATGTGAGAATTCCCGCGCACCCCTGTAATACACGTACCCAGCCGAATCGCGTGTAGAACTTCCCGTGTACCCCTGTAATACACGTACCCAGCCAAATCGCGTGTGATAATTCCCACATACCCCTGTAATACACGTACCCTGGCCAATCGCGTGTACAACTTCCCACGCACCCCTGTAATACACGTACCAAGCCAAATCGCGTGTGATAATTCCCACGCACCCCTGTAATACACGTACCTGGCCAAATCGCATGTGAGAATTCCCGCGCACCCCTGTAATACACGTACCCAGCCGAATCGCGTGTAGAACTTCCCGTGTACCCCTGTAATACACCTACCCAGCCAAATCGCGTGTGATAATTCCCGCGCACCCCTGGAATACACGTACCCAGCCAAATCGCGTGTGATAATTCCCGCGCACCCCTGGAATACACGTACCCAGCCAAATCGCGTGTGATAATTCCCGCGCACCCCTGTAATATACGTACCCAGCCAAATCGCGTGTGATAATTCCTGCGTACCCCTGTGATACACGTGCCCTGGCTAATCGCGTGTAAAACTTCACGCGTACCCCTGATATGCACGTTACCCGCTTTGCGTTCCTTGTTTGGCAGCCCTGTGGACTGGTCCAGGGTTAGCGCTGCCCTTTGCGATGATTTAGCGATTTTGATGGCTTTTCCTTGCGCGAGGGCGTTCTTGGGGGCGTTACTGGCGCTGCTGCAGGGTCGCTGCGATACTCTGCGCCACGGCTGGTTTGGGAGCCTGAAATCCATGAATACGCTGTGCGCGGAAATCGGTTTTAGCGCACGTGCCTGGCGCAGTCAATCGCACGCGGACACTCTGCGCCAGCCGCTTGCGACACTTTTCTGCGAAATTCTATGAATTACCCTGCTTATCTTATCAAAATTAGACTATTGTAATTCCCTCTACATAGGGGCAACTAAACAAACCATCAACAGAATACAAGTGCTCCAAAATAATGCACTTAGAGCGGCCCTGGGTATTCCCAGAGGAGTACATATTTCAGAAATAAGACGGAAACACAAATGGCTCTCTACCCAGGAAAAAATGAACCTCAAAGTTGCCTCCCTCATCCACAAATGCTTAAATAACAAAGCCCCTTGTTACCTAACAGAAGGTTTTACTAGAAAAATCTCCACTAGACCATCAAGAACAGCCAGTCCCAATTGCCTGCTAGTGCCCAGATTTAAACTGACCACTATTGGAGGGTCCAGCTTCCCAGTCAGGGCAGCTCAACTTTGGAACTCCCTACCTCATGCTCTTAGATCCGACCGAACGTTCAACAAATTCAGAAAGAACACAATAAAATGGCTCACCGAGAATGCTATGTAACCCGCATTCGCCCCACGTATCCCCTGCATGTACTGTACTTATATAGATTTGCTATCATGTAAAACGTCAGCTATATGATGACCGGCTTTCTGCACATCGTATTGTACATGCACCTTACTGCCTTAACTTCACCCTGTGGATCCAAGAAAACTGTTTGTACCATGCTCTGTATATCTGTAACTTCTGTAACCAAGCTGTAAGTCTTCTTGTCTTATGCGCCCTGCTACCTCAGGGTCTGGTGCACACAATAAATAAATAAACAAACAAACAAACAAACAATAAATGTTCTCTAATCTTTTTAATGTCACCTAAACTTTGAGCTGGTCTCTCATCACTCTTAACTATGGAGTTGGGATTTTCCGATTGTGAATTAGTATAGAACTTCAGAGTATTTCCAGTGTGGAATGCCACTTGAAACTGGAAGGAAGATTGATTTTCAGAAATGGAGAGGAATTCCCATCACCAGTTTGTTGTCCTACAGCAATTACTGTCACATCAGGGATTTGGTGGTTTTGAAAATGGAACTCAATATGATCCTGTTTTTGTTCAACCATGTGGCATGTGCCATTTAAACTAACATGGTTGACGCTATGTTTTAATTTTATTGACCGGTTAGTCTGGGTCCAGAGGAACTTGTTCACGCAGTCTATTAGGGGGACAACCTTCGCAGGATGTCATTCCTCAGTAGACAGGGTGTGCCCTCTGGAGTCACGACTATGACCGGGTGTTTCACCTTGTGTCACCCAATTTTAATTTCCAGATCCGCAGTCCCCTCAACAGGAATTTCATTCCCATTGAAGTTCTGAAGTTGTCCAGGAAGAGGGGTGAGAGGGATCTGGTATCTCTCCCCCCTTCCTGAAGTCAGCTGATCAAAAGCCCTCTTTGTCAGAAGAGTTGCTTGGGATCCAGTGTCCACCAGTGCCGACACTGTACACTGCCCTCGACACTGTACACTGCCCTTGTACTTGGACTGGGGCATAAAATCTTCCCTCCTTCTCCTCAAGGGGGCAGAGATAATGTGCATTTTGGGCGAATTTGGTTGGTCAATTACTTGATTCTTGACTCCGACACAGGGGTAGTTTGGGCATGATTCGTTGTTGGAGCTTGGGGATCTGCAAGAAAAATATGACAGTTTGATATTTGGGGAGTTTTGGGCTCCCTGGGTTCTGATTCTGGGCTGCCACCCCCCCCCTCTTTTTGGAGGCTGTCACCCGCATAGGTTTGTGCAGTGTGGTTTCCTAGATTATCATTCTGGGGTTCAATGATGGGCGATTCTAACTCATTCCCCACATCCCCACATTCACCCAGTCTTCATTAGGATCTCTTGGGACCTATTTTTCTTTGGGAGGAGTTCCCCCATCCCTGAAGGAGAAGATCTTTTTTCCAGAATCCTCTGAGGACCCCTCTCCTTCAAATTGAAGGACACTAACCTCCTCCACAAAATGGGCCATTTTGGGTCTTTTATTTCTCCTTCCCGCCCTCTGTTCTTTGGGTTGCAGACTTTCAGGGGCAGGAGATTTTGGTTCCGATTCCTGGGTGTCCAGGGGCTTCTCATGGGTGGGGGAGGAAGCTTCCTTTAAGGTTTTACACCTCCCTTCCCCGTGCCTCCTCCTCTGAAACCGGTGAGTTGTCTCCGTTCTCTCCCCATCATTGTTCTGGCGTGCCAGACCCATGGTTTGTGGGGTTCTGAGCTGCCATATTCACCTGAGGGTTCTCCTGAGCCCTCAACATGCGACCCAGATCCTGGGATAGGTTCTAGACCTGGCGCTCCAGTTGTGACACCCTTTCTGGCTGGTACGGGATCTCTGGTCAATCCTAGGGGAATCTCAGAAAGGGTAGCTATCCCTTCTCCCATAGTACCCTGGGTTTGGAAAATTGGGGTAACCCTCCCCCTTGGCCTCCCCTCTCCCAGATTGGGCTGTCTGGGCTCTTGAAAGTTAGGAAAGAAAGGAGGGTTGTTCTGTAGGTTGGGGTTTTCAGGGTACTGGGGAAAGAAACTCAACCCGGCATTTAGGGGATTACTGCCTGGGGAAAGTTAGGAGGGAAGTTTCCTGGGGTAGTACCTACCTGGTTGGACCCCCCCTTGGGCTGGGGGAGTCCACACATACCCCAGGATGGATTTGTTACCCTTGTATCAGGGGATGATGTAATCAGGGGACTTAGAGGTCCCATTTGTGGGATTACTTCCCTAAATACCTGTCTTGGATTGGCCCGAGGGCCTTCTGGTACTTTGGCTGGATGGATTTTGTACAGGTATATTTTTAGGCCCCCCATCTCCAGATCGAAAATGGGGACAACCTTCACCTCCGCCACCTTAGAAGTAGCAGGGGTGTTGGCTGGTTTGGGGTTTTTGTTTGTGTTCTTGTTATCTACAGGTTTTTGTACCTCATAAATACGTGTCGCCTGTTCTATGACCCAGTCCAGTGATCTCTTATCATGAAAGTCCCTCAACATCTGGGTCATTATATATTTGAGAAGTGCATGGAAGAAGGTGGTGATGAACTCTCGACTATCTGTACCACCTCCTGGTGGTCTGCGCAAAGGCACGTTTGAGCTCCTGCACAAAATCTTGTGGGGCCTGATCTTCCCCGCAGTGCAAATTGTAGGCCACCTTGTGAGCCTCTTGGGGCTTTCTGTGTGCAGAGAAATATATTAGGTTGGCCGTCCAGTAGGTGGACCATCTTGAGTGGCTCTGATTCTCCAGTCCCACAAAGAAACTGGAGTATTCAGGAGAAAATGTCCACTTCACATACTGTATGCAATTAACTTGCATTTTTATGATATGGAGTTATAACACTCCTAATGGCCTGGATCTACTTAAGGGGATCTTTTTGCATAGCTCTCTTAATTTTGTTTGCCTTTTTGGTTTTAGTCACCCGAGTCCACTCGTCCTCAGACTCAGAGGCACTGCTACTGGAGGTGGCTTCTTGATCCTCTAGGCACTCCCTGAATCTGCACACTTGCAGTATGTGGGGGCCTAGTTTCCTTATTCCTGTGGTGCTCAGAAGAGTCTTCTGACTCTCCCCTGATCCAAGGATTGGCAGAGTACCCCCTGCCCCCACACTGCCCTAACTGGGTAGAGGTCTTCAGGATACTCTTTTTGGGCTTTATTTCCTGGAATTCCCCACCAAATTTCACAAACTTATCTTTTGGAAGGCAGTATTTTTGTGGATCCAGTTCCCTGACTCTCCCCTCATAGGAGTCTTCATGCTCAGAGATATTAGCCCTAACATTTGGGGATCTGTACAGAGATGCCGTCCATCAATTTCTGGGGGGCGCTGATCTGTCAGTCCCGTCTTAGCAACCGTAATGAATTCTATCATCCCCGTGGCCCCTGGTTCATATGAGCCAGTGGACATGAAGCTGGCAGAGTTCATGGTATTGAAGGGTTAGAGTCCCTTAGTACAGGGGTCCTTATGTTATGGTCAGGGGTTCCTCTGTCCCTCTCTAACTTTTCTTTTTCTGCCCCTATTTCCTGGTGATAAGCAGATAAGCAAAAATCGGAGCCTTTTGTTCCTCTATCAAGACCATACTGGTCTCAATGATTAGCTCTTGTTTTGCTACTTGTTGGTGGAGCGCATCATTCTTTTCACAAAGAGCCTCATTGTCTCTCTGCGCTTCCTGCCTAGTCTGGGAGTACTGGGACAATTTCTGCTGCAAGAGACTCGCCTCCTGAGTTTTAGCATCTTTAGTCTGGGTGTTCTCTTCCAGAGCATCCTCCAACCATCTGGTGTGCTCTAGTAGCTTCCCATACCCTGTCTTTAATTCATTGAGTTCCTGCACCACCAGCTTTCTTCCCTCTAACTCAGATTTTAATTGTCTTACTTCCTGGCCTAAGGCGTCCCTTTCCTGATTTAGGGTGCCCCTCTGTTCAGCCAGGTCGTCCCTTTGTTTTTGATGGCACTGGATTTCTGGCGCTCCTCATCAAATTCTGTTTGAGAGTGTAGGTCTCTCATAATGAATTTATTATTTTTCTCTTTCAAGGTTTCTATCTGGTTTTGTAGGGTAACTGTTCTGCGCAGACCCTATTATAATTTAATTGTTGCGCCAGTTTCTGTTGACTCTGTTGCAGAGAGTCAACCCTTTAATGACACTCCTCTTTTAGTGTCTGTAATTGGGAGACTTGCTCTGCATTCTCTTTCTGTAGGAGAGACAGATCTTCTTTTAATTTTGTGGCATAATCTCTAGATTCTGCCTCTAATTCTTGGCTCTTCAGTAGCATTTGTTCTGCTGAGTCTAGATCATTCTGGATTATCTCTAGTGATTCAATTTGATTCTGTGCCAGAACTATGTTTTCAGAGTGCTTTTCCCGCATCACTCCTATGTGGAGGTATAGGTAGGTAGCAATTCTGCCAATTTTGCTTCTCTTTAACTTTTGAGGCCATGTACAATTCACTGAGAGCTTGCTGTAATGGGCCCTTGTCCTGCCATGTATCCAGGTCATGGCAGTGACCTGTTCTGTGATTTCCTGCAGCCAGACATGTTCATTCTGTTCTGGCCACTCACCCCTGACAAAAAGCTTGTGCAGAAGGTGCTCCCTAGCCTTACTAATTTCTAGAGTAATCACCGTTTTGGAAATATCAATTTCTTTATTAATTATTTTGGGGTTGATTTACTTTTACTTTTACAGACCGGCCTGGTCTTAGAGTATTTGTTTTGGGAGGGGCTTGTGCAGTGTATCACAGTACACCAACCAAGCAAATTGTCTCTACCATGCAGGTTCGTCTGCTGTGCTAGACTGTCACGAGTGGTAACTCAAACTCAAAATCACGGCACGAGCCCCCAAATCTGTTAAGTATTTCAATCAGGTGATAGACCCTGGTCTCAACCTAGTATGCAGCGCAGAGCTGAAATGCTTATTTTATTATGTCTATAGGTTCAATATTCTGAGTGATATACCACTCATATCACACCCCTTCTCAAATACCCCAGGTCATAATGGACCAGGAATCAGGCTGGTTGGTAAAGGTAATATTGTTTTTTTTAAAATTCAAATCAAACAATGCAATATTCCTCAACCCACAAGTAAACAATTCTAACTACATATAAGAACGCAGCAAGTAATCAGGAATAAGGAATAATAAATAGAATTTGAATACAACCTTCCCTCCCCAAACAAGAGAGAAAAACGGATTTGAAATCTTACACTTTAAAATGACATTTCGGAAATGACTGGGTAAAACAATGAATGTGTGCAAAATTCTTAAATCAGTACAAATCTCTATGGGAGCAACATTGGAAAGATACTAACAATCATAAGCTATAGTATGAGCACAAGTAAACACTTTGAATCTGAATGGAAGGTTGAAAATAATTGAAACTAAAAATCACACATGTAAAACTTTGCAAATAAACTATGGATTCCTTAAAATTAACGAAACGGTTTTGGAGTGCGGTTTTTGGGTTGGGTGTAGCTATCGGTCCTAGGTATAATTCAGAGTTGAAATGACATCTCTAGCTATCAAACTGAGGAAGATATGCAATGTTGAATGAGAGGCATTTTTAGAAATATCGGGTAGTGAAAACAGAAAAGAAACTCAGTTTGGACAAGAAAATATTTACTATAGTTTCACTCTATGACTAGAGCATTCTGGCTAGAATACCAAGGAGGGACAAAGTAAGCTCTGGGGTTGATTCATGACTTCAACACCAGATCCCCAGTGTCCTCTCTGGTGGAACCAGTCGGATCACTCGAAGTAGGATGGATGGTTTACGATTTAGACAAGATAAAAATGACTAAAGATATGGCACTTAGCAAGATAAATCAAAACAGGATGGCAATAAGAATTCTGACAATGTTACATGTTATTAAGGTAAGGATAGGATGGTTTAGAGATTGGGATGAGACAAAGCAAGGCAAGGTATGCTATGATTTTCTATGCTTCCTATTAATACTTACAGTCCACTTTAATTTAGGATTTTGGACCGTCAAGGGTTCTGGTCAGCACACGGATTGGGTCTAACCAAGGACAGCTGGGCAAATATGGCAAAACAGGATCATCTGGGCTGTTTGGGTCACTGGACTGCACTGCACTGGCCTTTCTAGTTACTGGAGACTGGAGATCAGTGGGATGGCAAGTTTGCAGCAGGCATGCATTTAGTAGTAGCAAGCCAGAGTGGATCAGGAAGCTTCCCTTGGGTTTTTGGGAATTAATAATTAAAGGCCTCGCTGAAAAGGGGTTCAGCAATGCATAGGCCTTGGCTTGGCAATGAAATCTGGAGTCAGGATCAAGTAAGATGAAGAAATCAGGAACAGGATGCAACGCAGGAAATCAGGAAGAAAATCAGGAATCAGTGTGTGTCTGTGTGCTGTCAGGTTCCGTTATTTATCATGCCAAATTACATCACTACAGTATATGGCAGGGGCAGGCTTACTGTCCACACCCATAATGCTAGTTTTGGGCAAGAGCATAGTTTCCGCCTTGCTCTTCACTGATTGGATCACAGAAAATGATGTCATGTTTATGGTGTTACTTTTACAATGTCTAGAAACCTCCCCTACTCCTAGAACCAAAATCACATTTTACCACAAATACATATTTATACAGTGATAACCTCTGAGAAAATCAGATACACAGGTTACATATTTTGTGGGTCATATTTCAATCCAAACCCCAAGTATGTGGGACCTGGTTTTTGTATTTCTGCTACATTTTGGCAATTTTAACCATGAAAGATTTGGCCTAAAAATTCCCAATTTTGTAGATAGATGTTCATTTACCTCTAGGATGTGGGTACAAAATGCTATGTGCGCAATATCAATACTTTTCTCCACAATCTGACATTCTTTACAACTTCTGTTCCTTATGCAGTAGTGAGTTCTACCAAGTCTTCACAGAAAAAGCATAACATTAGATTTAAAACTACCAACTTTCATATTTTTCCTCATTCTTTCTGGAAAGTTAAATGTTCTTTAAACTTCAGTTACAAAATAGGCTTTCTAAAACCAACAGGAAGTCTATTGTCACTTATCAGCTTTTTTTTTCTTTTCCCCAACTGTAAGCAAATGTCAATTCCTTTGAAGCAGGATGAGGGGCCTCTCTCTTGACTGAAGTTTACTGCCCCTCCCACTTGAAAGGTGAGAGCCTTAGCCTGCTGTTTTCTCAGCCTGAAGCAAAGACGAATGTCTGATGACGACTTGGGAAGTCCTTTTGTCCTGTGTATTCAAAGCCTCCAAGCTAACAATTAGCCTTTCCTGTGCCAGCAGTGTATGAGGTGTCACCCTTTCTCAGGGCTAGCACTGGCAGAGCAAGTCATTTTTTTTAATATAGTTTGTCAACTCAGCCTGGGTTTTAGCTTTGATTTTCTCATTTTAAATCTTGACTTTAAACCTATAGAATTAAAACAGTTTATAGGTGTATTTCTAACAGTAACAAATCTTTTTTCATTTCTAAGTAATCAAGCCTTTACACAACAATGTACTTTAAATAGGCGATTTTGCTCTTCATTCAGGAAAAAGCACATTTAACTTATTTCTTTAAATTCGGTTTTCATCTGCAGCAAATATACACTTTGTGCAGCTCTAGTTATTCCCTTGAGTGCTAGAGTTGTTTGCAGCATGGATACATGTATCAGGAATCGGTTTAGAGTCTTTCTCTTACAGATGATTCTTTAAATACACTTGCAAAGTTTTAGCCACGTTTCCCGTGTAAAATGAAAAACTAAAGCCCCTGGTTGCTTTTCCAAAGATACTTTTGACAGGAGCTGTCATTCAAAAGAGGCCCGGTTCCTCAGAGACTCAAGGATGATCCTGGGTATTGCAAGGCCCTTTTAATCATAGTGGTTCATGAGAAATGATGGCTTTAGTGCCAAGCAGCACTTTATAAGGTTGAGAAAGTGTCATTTTGAAGAGGCATTTTGTGTTTTCAGCACAATGATGCTGCCTCTTTCACTTTGCTCCATGTAAAATGTTGCAGAGCACACTGGCACCTTCCTGCAGTGAGTACTCGGTTCCACCCGTCCTGGAATGTGTGTTGGCAGGGCGGTTCAGCCATTTTCTGATTGTTACAAAACACAGTTTAGAGATCTTGGCGCACAGGAGTCAGCACGGCCATTTTGTGCTGTTTCTTGCACCAATGCAGTAAAGTGATGTAGTGGGACACATCTGAGTGGGTCAAAATATCCCACAGTATGTTGTTAATGCTATTTAGGACAAACATAGAGCAAAGCAAAAACACTGGTCTAAATTCAGAACTCAGACTACCAAATCAACATGAGCAAGACTCTTCAATTCTGTAAAAAATTGGATCAACCAAATGAAATGGCATACATTGCAGAACATTTCATGTCCAGTAGTGGATGAAACATCAATCAGATATGTCACCAAAAAGCGTACTTTATGGATTTTCTCAATGTGATCAGCCTGAAGGGAAGGAATCAGGATTGTGATTTACATTGCTTAAATAAACTACCATCTATATAGGACGTACTATAGTGACAGCTTTTCATTCAGATTTATGCAAAGATCTATACAAAGTTAACAATAGACCAATTAATTGTTGTTGAAAATAAAGACTTCCATTTTTTAAGAACATCAATTCAGCCCATTTTTCTTTCCAATAAACGGAATAATTAGGTATATGGTACTGACATATACACAAGCACTGTATCTTCTATAGGCTATACAACCTCATTGCATGGAAGTTGTAACTGTGTTCACGCCTCCGCTTTCAGTGAGTGGCTGAAGCACAATACCCCCTTAAAGATATGCAAACAGCAAAAATATTAATAATACACCAAAACAGATAATTATTCATTGTTTTGTATTCATAAATAGGATGGAACAATGCTCTTTTGGTCACAAAAGAATGTACAATAGATAAGAAATCAGATTTGATGGGAAGCAGTGAACTTCTTACAATGGGGTGAGTCTAAGTGACTTTCTGACCAGGTTGTGGATTGGAGTAAATTGAAGATTCACCAGGGACAATACAAGGGTGCACCTACAAAGATTAGGACAATTATCAACATTAGCCAGTCAGATAGCACAGTGAGCTAATCACTTGCCTCTGATATCTGGGTGCAGCCTTCTGTGGCAGGTTCAAATCCCAGCTGGGTGAACTCAGCCTTTCATCCTTCCGAGGTCGATAAATTGGGTACAACTCTGTGGGATAATAATGCCTTCTGTTATTTTCAGCACTTTGAGACCTATGGGTATGTAGGGTGATATAAGAAATACATTTTTGTTATTCGAAATGTTTAAGTACAGGTAGGTAGTATGGCCAGCTGTGTTAGCGATGTGACCATGGTGCATTATGTGCTAGAATATAGGCAGAGAAAGTGAGAGACAGAGGCAAGGGAAATATATTACCTAGAAGGCAGATGAGAGGTAGGTTAAGACTTCTCAAAGTAAGCATTGCTGTAAGCAAGGCAATAGTGAACTTTCAAATACTCACAATCATTCCTCTTTGAATTCCACCTCATTAGCCTCCACCCATCCCATTCACGGACAGTCCAGCTGGTGGGGGTGTAAAGACTGGAGAGGGTTACATGTACTTCTGCCTTCTATATGGCACAGTAGAGGCACATAGTACCCAAGCCAAGGGTCTCTATAGGGTAGCCATAGACGAGCAACCAAGGCTTAAGATCTCAGGAGGCAATGCAGGCTGGTTCTTAAGTACAGTGAGTCCTCAAGCCCCCACAATGGAATGTCCACACACTATTCACACTGGTCCCACCCCAAGGGCTTTACCCACAACATACACTCACTGAGAAGAATCTGGTCAGACTGGTCTGGACTTCCACACAACACCATATATGGTTCTGTCCCCCAACAGCCAGTCAGGGGAAGGGACAGAGTCAAGGCTTCCCAGGACTTTGGGAAAACAAGGTAACAGGCAATAGAAACCAAGAAGCCGCAGGGGCCATCTTACCTTTTATCAGAAATCCACTGATTCCTATGGCAGGGCATGGTTATCCCAAAATGGAGGATAGTCAGAGCTCCTGTCACATTCAGCATGGAGCTACCACCAGCCCATACTGTGCTCTGTGGGCAGCACACAGGTGCCTATAAACATACACTAGAGGTACAGGGTTGTACCCCCCACCCCTGGGTGCCAAAAGGGTATCCCAAGGGTCTCTGTTCACCACAACCAAAAAGAGGAAGAGCTGCACAGCCAGGGGTCACAACTGGACTCCTGTGCAGAAAACACAGAATACACATGATAAGGGAATTCAGGACAAGGACTAAGGGGCCCGGTCCCTCCAATGTATTTCCAGGATCACAGCCCCCCCCCCAGACTGAGTTTAGGGTGGTCTAATCCCCCAAGAGATTGACACCCTCATCCAGACAGTCAACATACCTTCGGGAAAGGCCATCTGCATTATCATGATTCTTCCCTGGTCTATGCTCAATAGTGAAGTCTAGCCCTTGCAGGCTAATGGACCCGCTGAACAGTTTTGGGTTTTCACCCTTCATCTGCATATGCAACTTTAAGGCCTTATGGTCGGTTTGGAACTTCAAAGTAAACCCCATAAGGTAAGGCCTAAAATGCCTAAGGCTCCAAACTACACTGAAACATTCCTTTTCAACAGTAGCCCACCTAAATTCTCTACCTTTGAGTTGCCTACTGATAAGGATGATGGAATGTTCTCTCCCTTTTTCATCTAACTGGGATAAGACAGCTCCAATTCCGATGTCAGAGGCATCAATCTGAACGATAAAGGGTTTGCTGTATTCAGGAGCACACAACACAGGTGCCCTACACAGACTTTCCTTCAAGCCAACAAAGGCCCTCTGACAGTTTTCCATCCAATTAACCTTCTTAGGTTGCTTGAGTGATGTCAGAGCAATCGGAGGGGCAGTGATGGTGCCACAGCCTGCCATGACATTTTCGGTAATACTCAGTGAGGCCCAAAAAAGCTCTCACCTGGGTTTGAGTAGTGGGAGTCTCCCAGTCATGTTCATCCTGTACCTTAGTGGGGAGAGGTTGGATTTGACACCCTCCTACCTCATGACCAAGGTAAGTGAATTTCCTCTGAGCTATTTGACACTTGGTGGCCTTTACAGTGAGGTTAGCACTTTTCAAGAACTGCAACACCTTCTCCAAATAAGTCACATGATCATCCCAGGTGGAACTGTAGACATCATTGTCCTCTAGATAGGCTGCAGAAAAGGCCTCCAGCCCACTGAGCGAATGATTGACCATCCTTTGGAAGGTGGCAGGTGCATTCTTCAACCCGAAAGGCATGACTCTGAACTGCTCTCAGGTTTTGAGAATGTAGTTTTTTCTTTGGACTGGTCCATCAGAAATATTTGCCAATAACCTGAAGTGAGGTGAAAGGTGCTTACAAAATTGGTAGCATCTATGGTGTCCACGAGATTATCAGCCCTGGACAATGGTTAAGCGTCAGTTTTGGTGACGACATTGACTCCTCTGTTGTTCACACAGAACCTCTAATCCTTGATACCTGCCTGGGAACTTGCCTTGGGGACAAGGACCACAGGGCTGGACCAGGGACTGGTTGAGGGTTCAATTGCAACCAGATCCAACATCTTGGCAACCTCAGCCTGGATGTGGTTCTTAACCTTGTCTGACATCCGATAGCATCTGCTTTTGTCAGGTAAACTGTCACCAGTGTCAATTTCGTGCCTGCACCATGGGGCGAGGCCTGGTGTCAGCAAGAGAACGGAGGGGCATACTGCCTGGAACAAAGCCCTGCAGGCCCTCTACTGCTCTGGTGTCAGATAGGGATAGAGATGTACTCCCTCCACCGAGCCATCCCGTGGGTTTTTATGCAGAAAATGAGCTAGGGGCTCACTCTCATCCTCCTCTTGCTCTGAAGCTAGCAGATGACATAAGAATTCCTCTCTTTGGAAAGGCTTGAGCCTGTTAACATGGAATACCTGAGGGGCTACTCCAGGAGCTCAGAAGCTTCCATGATAACCAGATATTTGACGTTGCCCATCTTAAAGATTATCCTGAAGGTTCCAGTCCACTTATCTGCCAGAGATCTAGGCTTGGTGGGCTCCATCACAAGGATCTCCTGGCCTGGAGTACAATATACCTGTGAGGCCTTAAGGTCCTGCCACCACTTATTCAATTCCTGGCTTGCCTTATGATTTGCTGATGCCTGGCCCATCATCTGTGTCATTCTCCTTCTGAGCCCTAACACATAGTCCCCCACTTGCTTGGCAGGACCTGGAGGGGCGGCTGCCAAACCTTCTCTGATTAAGGCGAGGTGCTTTCTCACGGGATGTCCAAAGAGAAGCTCAAAGGGGCTGAAACCAACAACCTCTTGAGGCACTTCTCTATGGGCAAACAGCAAGTACGGTAGGAGGATATCCCATTTCATCCTTAGGGGCTCTTACAAAGCACCCAGTGTGCCCTTGAGAGTCTTACTAAACCTCCCAACCAGACCATTAGTTGAGGGATGGTAGGAGGTGGAAAACGTATATGTTACCCCACATTCCTTCCACATCACTTGCATGTTACTAGACATGAAGATGGAACCTCTGTCAGAGACCAATTCTTTAGGGAAACCAACTCTGGTAAAAATGCCCAGAGAGACCCGGCAACCACCTTAGCAGTAATGGTCAGAAGGGGTATAGCCTCAGGTTACCTGGTGGCATGATCACTCAGTACCAGGATAACTGGTGTCCACCTGATGTAGGAGGGTCGATGTTGATGTCTACCTTCGCAAATGGTGTGCCAACCTCTGGCTAAGACTGCAGTAGGGCAATGATACTGCCTCCAGTCTTACCAGACAACTAACAAGTGGAACAGGCCTGCAATGGGACCCAACTTCTACTCCCATCCTGGACCAGTAGAAATGTGCAGAGAGCCTTTGCTTGGTCTTTTGCACCTCATGTGCCAACTGCAGTAGTAAGGGCCTGTAAACCTTGAGTAACACCAACCTCTTGAGGGCACCAGGTTCAGGCTTAGTGGGCTCACCCTCCCAATAAATCTTGAATAACCTAGGCACTTCACCTGGGCCTGTTTTCATATATATATATATATATATATATATATATATATATATATATATATATATATATATATATATATATATATAGAGAGAGAGAGAGAGAGAGAGAGACTCTCTCTGACCCTTACAGAAGTCTCCCCTAGAGGGCCCACCTTCAGCCAGCAGGCACTGAAAGTCAGGGTGATCCTCTGGGTTGAGCACCTCTCCCTCGGGAGGGTCTTCTGGCTCTTCTCCCTCCGGAATAGAGTCTCGGATTACCAGTGGGTGTTGCTGAAACAACAGGAAGAGAAGGAGCCCCCTTCACAGAGGTAGTCCTCTTGCTCTTCCGTTTTTTTGCCTTGGGTTTCCCCTGTGGCATGGGTAACCGACTAGGAGTCAGACCCTGTGCGACTTAGGACCTAGTGACTGCAGCAGCAGCCAGGGATAGTCCATCAGAGATCAACCCCAACTCTACAAGATCATTCCTCAACAATATATGGGCAGGTACATTGTCCTGAACCTTGACGGGAAGCTTTGCTGTCCTGCTCTCAATCTGGATGGTGACTAGGGCTACAGGAGATAATTAGGGAGACCCACCAGCTAACCTGGTAGTTCTCAGAGGAGCACTTACATAGTCTTCTGACATGAGCAGAGTCCTGTCCACCACAGTCATACTTGTCCCAGTGTCTCTCAAACCACTGGAAGGCTAACCATTCAGGAGGAAACTTCTCAAACATCTGCGGGTATTCTGTGGGATAGTAGCCAGTACTTCTGCGTCCTGGCCGCTGGCCCCAAGGAACACTAGGGAAAACTCTGCAGGAGCACTAAAGGTGATTCCTGAAGAGATGGGGAAGACGGTGACCTCCACCTCAGGCATGAAGCAAGGGTAGGCCAGGCTAACAGCCTGGACTCCAAGTGCCTTACCTTTACACTTGTGGTCACCCTTCTTGTGGTCCGGAGCCCCACAGTCACAACAAGTGCCAGGAATGCGAGGTACTATACTCGATCCACTTGGAACCTGCTTTACAGCAGGAGAACCGCTACTCTTGCTCCCTCCCCCATTAGACCTATCCCCACTAGATTTTTGGGTTTTAGGAGAGGGATGTTTAGGATTGCTTACGCGACTCCTCAGGCTTCGGAGAGGTCCCCTTCTCTTTGTCCTTGTCCTTCCCACTGGGATCCTTAGGGGACACTCTGTGGGAGACCCACTTGTCAGCCAGGCTAGCCAGCTTAAAGGGATCCAAATTGTTCTGGTCAGCAATGTACTGACGTGGCTCCGGTGAACAGGCTTCAGAACAATGCTCAAAAAACAAAAGGTGGGCCGATTCAACAAATGTTTTCACCTTGTATCCATCAATCCATCCCATCATGTTCATCTGTGCAGCACTCACCCAGTCAAGCCAATACACATTCTCACTTTTCTTATATTCCCTGAACCTTTTAAGGTGGGTAGGTGTCTTGCCAAACTTGGCCAGCAAAGCAGTTTTCATGCACTCATACTGGCCCCTTTCTTACACACTTAGTTTCAGAATACAGTCATAACCAGTCTGAGGTACTGTAAACCGTCACTTAGCCCAATCTATTTTATCAACATCATGCATACTACAAGTCATTTCAAACACTTCTATCCATTGGAGGATATCAGAACCCTCCACATACACACCAACCAAATCTTTCATAAACCTGGTGGGAGGGGACCTGACACACTCAACTGGTTTGGCTGAAGTCTCTACTCTAGCTTTCTCTAGCTGGATTCTCTGACATTCAATATCTTTGGTTTTGAGTTCAAAATCCCTATCTTTGAGTGTCACTTGCATTCCCAACTCCTCTTTCGTCAATTCGGCTTCAGTTTCCCATTTTTTATATTCAAAGGCCAATATCATCCCTAATAATTAAAGCTCCTAGATATTCCCTGAGGAAACAATGCTGGGTTTCAGAATAGAAGTGACAGGAGAGATGGCAATGCCCGAAACAGATATAGTAATAACCCCAGGCATAGGGTCCATCGGTATTTCCACCCTCCCCCTTCATCAAGAGCATCACATTCAGTATGGTAGTCCATCAGGGCAGCTATAAGCTCCTCCATAGACTTAACCTCAATGTCTAACTCCCTGGCTTCACAGGCACTCTGGAGAGCCTCCAATCTCATCCGGGGTAATTTTCCATTTGCGATAGATTCCATTGCTGGTAATGTAGTTATCCTAATTTGCACAACTAAACCTAACATCAACAAAGTGTGGATATTTTCTAGGTGGCAAGGTTACACACTGAGTCTTAAAATCATTAGCATCCCACCAGTGCCACCGGTTTAAACACTGTAAAGACTGGATGGGGTAGCTGTACTTCTGCCCTCTATATGGCAGAGTAGAGGCACAGAGCACCCCATCCAAGGTTCTCTATATGGTAGTAATGGACAAGCAACCAAGGCTTAAGCTCTCAGAAGGTGATGCGGGCTGGTTCTTAAGTACAGTGAGTACCCGAGCCCCCATAAAGGAATGTCCACACACTATTCACACAGGTCCCACCCCAAGAGTGTACCCACAACATACAGTAACTGGGAAGGCTCAGGCCAGTCAGGCCTGGACTTCCCCACACTACCATATATGGTTCTGCAACCCAACAGCCAGTCAGGGGAAGGGACAGAGTCAGGGCTTCCCAAGACTTTGGAAAAACAAGGTAACGGACAATAGAAACCAAGAGGTTCTAGGGGCCATCTTGCCCTTTATCAGGAATTCACTGATTCCTATGGCAGGGCCTGGGGATCCCAAAATGGAGGATACTCAGCGCTCCTGTCACATTCAGCATGGAGCTTCCACCAGCCCATATCCTGCTCTGTGGACAGCACACAGGTGTCCAAAAATATACACTAGAGGTACAGGGTTGTACCCCCAACCATGGGTTCCATAGGGGTATCCCAAGGGTCTCTGTTCACCACTGTTCATAGGGGTATCCCAAGGGTCTCTGTTCACCACAACCAAAAAGAGGAAGAGCTGTACTTCCAGGTGTCCCAACTGGACTCCTGTGCAGAAAACACATGATAAAGGAGTACAGGACAAGGACAGGGAAGCCCTGTCCCACCAATGGATTTCCAGCATCACAGGGGGATTGTATAGATCAGCTTACAATATCGTCTAAACTATCAACTCATGACTGGGCATATGAAGATTGCATACAGTAGTAAATATCCAAGTGTGCACAGAACTGTTTAATCAGTGCACAACCTCTGGGTCACATGCTTTGCTCAGCTACAAATTGAGAACAGACATAGCTATGACCCGGTGCCTTGTTGTGTTAAAATTTACAGGGCCATGCAGAATTTCTTAATCTTGCTATGCGTTCATATTTCCTTCAAAATGCTTCGCTTAGTGTAGATGACAGGTTCAGCGACTTTTTATTACTCTTACGCTCTGTTTGTCAAAGTCCTGGGGCAGAGCCAGAGTGGTCTAGATATCTGAGCTGTTCAAGTTTCAACTTTACCCAGACAAATGCTCACCTCATTGTCAGGATACTAGCAATTCTATTGCTAGTGCTGCGTGTGTCTACCCCACCTTTCTGAAGGTCAGCGTTTTTGACAATCTGGTGGTTGGTTGGAGATGGGCAAAGTTGGAGATGTGGTCCTTGGTCATTGTGACAGACAGGAAGAGTCTGGATGGTCTTGTGGCTAAGACCTAGTCTTTGGACCTAGAATGAGGGTGGAGTGCCTCGGACAATGTAACAGAGTAGACTGTAATATTCCCCTGAAAACGAATAGTCGATGTATCTACTTTACCAATGCTTTCTGTAAAACAAACGTTATGCATTTCACTCGAACACTTTCATTTTCTGTACCAGTGCATATTGCTGGGGGCTATTTCCCAGGAGGAAGCACAGTCCAATTCTCAATGTTGTCATCATAGTTTGGTGGGCAGAAGACATCCCTTTCCCAATGTGGCACATTTTTTAACCCTTCACTAAATGCTACTTTTGACCCTCTGTATACGTTGATTTTGGGGTTTCATAAGATTGATTGACTAATAATTTAGTTTATAGGGAATAGCTTTATCTTATTGAGTATCATTTCATGTTTTAAATACTGAAACCTTGAGGTACTTCTGACATCAATTCTTAAGAAGCTTGCTCAGTAATAAACTAGAACCTTCTCCGTTGTTTAGACATAGGGGACATTGACGTCTCCAGCATGGAACAAATAAGGAAGGTGTTAGGATACACAATTATCCCATTTCTTTCAAAGAAATAATGAAAGCTTAGAGGAAGGCTACTAGCCTTAGATTAGGATGGCATAACAAAGTGATTCAGCATAGAAAAATACGACAGCTTTGGTGACAATTTGAACCACCTTGCGGCCTTAGAATGGCGTTTAGATATTAATGATAAAAATGGATATTTGAGCACATGGGATTTGCTGGAATCCTAATGAATGTATAGCTAGCCAGGAGACTTAAGGCTAACATTTTAGGGGTACTCACAGGAAGCACACTGTTCATCATGATATTGTTTCTTCTCTGTTTTACGCAAAAGAACGATAAATTGTTTTTTTTTTATATACATTATTCTCCTGAAGATGGGCTAAGGTCCTAACCATATTGAGAATATGACTGCTTTATTGCCCTGACAATCATTCACTCAGGGAACACATGAGATAGCAGTAAATAAGCATACCTTAGAAGCGATAAAGGATTGTTACATTTTCTTTGGATCAAACAATCAATGTTAAAAAAACGTTCTGTACAGAATATCTGGTACTAATCAATGGCTGCCATGGCATGGCCAGTGCTGTAAAAGCATTCACCCAAATTAGATTTAATGGTTGGCGCCACTATGTGCCTTACTTGTTTCCCCTTAAACACAATTGTAATTGAATCAATGTATTCCAAATAGCCTACCAACATTCATTTTGTATGACCAACTTCAGCATAGAATTTCTATTAGGAAGGATCTTATCCGGTTGATGGTTCTGATTTAGCCATCTCCCAATCCGTCTTTGGTTTGGGACTCTTCTTCAGGTGATGCACTTTAATGGAGCAGACTCACAAACTACATGGAGAAAGGCTAGTGTTGAGGGAACCCAATGATGCCTCCATTTAAAAAACGTGGGGTGCCACCGTCAGTGGCACTGCCATATTTATCTTTTCACAAGGTTTTTTGCACATGATGTCATGTTTGTATCTGCCGCACCATTCAAAAATTGGCATTAGGTGTTTCTGACAATCGTGTCCTTCACTCTCCAATACACAGCCGTATACACTTCGCTGACTCATCAGAACAATATATTATTGTTTGCCTCCAGAACAGTGGGTTCTCAGTAGAGGCAACCAAGGGTACAGCAGACTGTACACCACTAGAATAACAAATGTGCTGACACCAATCACAGAAGGACACATAGACTCACATAGGAAAACATGGTACATGGTGTGCCCTGACCCTGATGGACTCAAAGTACCTCAGGAAGCACTAACATTATTTGCATTTCTATGAGGTCTCAGGTGGGGCGCCATCAATGAAAAAGCCATATTAACCAGGTCCGAATTGTCAAAATCTAAGTGGCCTCGCTTTAGGAACTGTCAAAAGTGACATGGCTGTACTCTAGAGTGGCCGGAAGAGGCTGTTGGTCTTGCAAAACAGTCTTACAGATGGTACATTACTGCCCAAATAAAGGCTATGCCACGAAATGTGAATCTAAAATATAGCAACGTGGGTTACTACAGCGTTTGTTAAATAAATATAGAGAGAACCAACAGCACAGTTCTTTTAAATAGACCTCATCGGTTAACTGCAATGTATGAAACACTTTGAACATGCTTATTAATTGCATTGAAGTTAGAATACTTCAAAAATATAAAGACACCGATTTGTAAATACAAGTAATTCGAATCTATTTTCATAAAAGAAGTACAGACACAGTTGGAGATAGACAAGTAGAAGATAGAGCTACTTTACGGAGGATAGTTCAATAAAATTGTGTTTTAAAAAAGAGAAAATTCTGATAAAGGCAGAAATAATAAATATACATTTATTATATCAATTGTTAGCAAAACAAAGGGGTGTTCAGGTTACTGAACCAATGTAGGCTAGTGCCCCCATGTAATTGCACTCATCATGTTGGCTTTGTCCATGACTCCAGTGAAAATATCATGTAATTTTAAGAAAATATGTTCAGAGCTGCTATGCCAATGCTGGGCATTAACTCAATATGTTGGCTTCATCCATAAAGCCAGTAGAAATGCCATGCTGCTCTTAGACAACATGTCCATACTGGATGCACCAATGTAGGCCAGTTTCCTCATGTAATAGTACTCATCATGCTGGCATTGTCAATAATGCCAGTAAAAATGCCATTACACTGTGAGAGAAGGTGTCCATACCAGTTTCACCAATGTAAGTCGATATACTCATGTAATAACACTCATCATGTTGGATTTGCCCATAATGGCACCAGAAATGTTATGTCACTGTAAGAAATCATGTCAATGCTGGCTGCACTCATCATGTTCTTTTCGCCACTAAGCAATGCCAGTAAAACATATTCAAAATATGTATTCGGCTTTTCATTTGTGACCCAGGAGAACCCACCTCACCCCATTTGTGCCCCCAATCAGCAGCCCTACTTCTCTGGCCCACAAGCAAATACTTTCATACCAATTCACACATGCACCCATGCAACAGGATATACTGTACAATCTCATTCACACGCTCACTCTTACACAACATAAGCACTGTACACTTATTCACACACCACCCATATGCAACAACATGCATACTACACTCTCATTGACTTGTACACACATTCTCACTTGCACGTGCACAGACTCAAACCCTCACATGCATACACAATTCCATATATACATGCAGTTTGTTTTTTTCTTACCTTTGCAATGCTTCTGCTCCTCCCCACCTGGAGACTCCCACTGTCACCACACATGCTGCTGCAGACGGCCCTGCACTTCACACGCACCCTGCAGGCAGGAACAGAGGAAGCAGCCGGAGGTGTCAATCAATACCAATCCCTTGTTGGTTCGTGGCATGCACATTGAAGCGGACCACTACCTGGGTACTTGTAGGCCTGCAGTACCCAAGCCTCCATGTTAATTGCTCATGTGCTGGCTGGTAGGCTGGAAGCCAAGGGAAACAATGCTTCGCAAAAAAATAAAAATAAAGCAAAGCCGAGAGCACGTCCTGAGCTTGCTATAGCTGAGAGATGCACTATTTATTACTGGGCTGGCTTGGCTCCTAAATGTTGGGTGGAGCCTTGGCGTCCCATCACCTATTATGGACGAGCCGTCCTGACTTGCGTATTGAGAAACCCACGCTTGTGTAATGGTGGCGGCACTAAAGGTTGTCGCCTGCCGTTGATGGATTGTTTGAGTTCTATCATTTTGTATAAGACTTTAAAAGTTGGATTAGTAAATACATGTATTCATCTAATAATTAATATTCATTTTGAAGAAACACATCCATTAACATACACACATATATTTAAACATACAGGACAACAAGAAAATACCTTTATCTGAGTAATAGTTTCACTTTAAGTCTCTTTTGTTGGTGTTTCCATTCTTAATGTAGAAATACCAGCTGCATGCTCTGCGTTGTTGCTTGTGTGTTGCTGTAAAGCTACACGTTCAGCTGTTCTGTTGCCATGCCAATGCTGTCCATCACGGGCAGCTGGTGCAGTCAGTTCACACCTTGCACCTTCAGGAATCCCTCCGCTCTGCATGGAACTGATTGTTTCCATCATGACATGTCCTTGTCATTGTCCAAGGGACATCTTTACCTGATGTATGGTAAAAGCAAAGGTCGTACAGCATCTTCTTTAAACAATAGCTTCTCTGCAATGCTTTCATAAATACGGTTGCTGCTGAGCCATTCTTTAGAATGCCTCACTATCCAGATGTATACTTACAGTGGGTGTGCAGCCGCTGGCTTGTTTGCAATGTGATTTGTGTTGTTTTCCCGTGAATGACATGTTGTTGTAGAACACGAATGGCACTGATGGTCCATTGTTGAATGCCATGTCTTGGAAGGGCCAACATATCAAAATCCAGTGCTTACCATGTTAATTTAGCTTTGCTTTGTTAGGGTCATAAATCATGCATGACCTCGTGTGAAGAAAATATGTACATTAGAATATAGAGCACAATGTGAGCGTGAAACGCCTGTAAATGTTTGAATATCACAATCAGTTCTGCTTTACTTTGCTTTCTTCTGCTTCTAAAGACACATCTATAAAAGGAAAAGGAAAACATAGCATATGTGTGTAGTTTTTGTTGATTGGTGCTGTTTCTACTACGACATTGTTGTTCCCTGGACATTCTGAGCGTATTTGGTTTATATCTTCGACCTCTCGGCAAACCAGTGCAGCATATCAGTGATCTACAGAAAGTCCTCTGCGAAAAAGGGCTAAGAAATGATGATACGAATGCATATCTGAGGTTGGAGGCAGACGGGCCGCAATGTAGGGCCAATAAGACCTGTAAAAATGACCACGCGGAATAGGGGCTGGCCACTCATTAATTTTCATAGATGCGCGCAAAGCATTTCACAAGTAATTTTAAAGATTACAAGAGTGGGGGCTAATAGTAATCAGAGAAATGTTGGTGGCTGCATGTTGCCTTCATGGAATGGGTGCTGTGTTAAGGAAGAGTAGGGCTAGGAGTAATATAGCTTTATAGACCTGCAGCGAGGGCCTTAGCGGGCGTTATGGGCCCTGAAGACCGGGCTAATGGCTCGAGCGAAACAAGGGCCTTTATCAAGGTATGAGGGACCATAACGCCCGGTATGGCACGAGCTGCAGGTCTATAAAGCTATTAGAACACCCTCAGGGCCTGATTCTGAACTTGGCGCAGTGAATGTGCTAAAAAGCAGCATTCACTGTGCCAAATCAGTACACCCAGGCTCCACCAGTATTTTCAAGTGGGCCTGGGCATCCTTGTAGTGCACAACAGCGCACCTTCAGGATTGCGCCTGTTTGTCATGACGGGCGCAATCCTGAAATCTCAGCAGCATTTTTGTAAAATAATGACATATTCGTTATTTTACAAAAATGCTGCTGAGAACATGGGGCTATATGAACACATTCATATAAACCAAAGTAAGCAGCATCAACGTTGCAGAATACAACGTTGAAGCTGCTTACTTTTATGTATGTGAAAGTGTTCATATACACCCGTGTGCTGTACATGAACACTTTCATGTACACCACAGCAAGCAGCTTCAACGTTGCAGAATACAACGTGGAAGCTGCTTGCTTTGCAAACACCCTATTTCTGGGCTATAATCAATCTGCGGGCTATACCAGTGCATATAGCCCGCAGATTGACCAATCAGCTTCCAAGAAACACCACTAGGGTGTTCTAATGAAGATTATGGTGGTTGCAGGTTGCCTTCATGGAATGGGTGCTGTGTTGAAGAACAGTAGGGCTAGGAGTAATGAAGATTATGATAACTCATCCGGGGTTATTGCACTATTTGCATTGTTGTAACATCACAACACTGGATCTCGAAAGTGGCTTAGTTTAAAGTACTACATTTTCCCTTTATAACAGCTTAATAGTGAAGAGGTGTCTAAGCGCAGAACCGGGATGAGCTATAGTACCCATGGCAGGTAAGTATTAAGCTTTTGAGTTCCATGAGAATATTTTCACTGTGAAACGTTTAGAGGAGCATATGGCACAAGCAAAGAAAATGTAGGCTGTATTTCTTTTTACAAGGCCTTCCTATGCATTCCACGTGTAGGCTTAAAGCTTTCGGCGTGGGTGTAAATGTTGTTGACATAGATAGTTGCGAAATGCTTCATAGTTGTGTGTCTGTGGCAGTCTGTCATGCGGTCTAGTAATGTGGTCACTTTTTTCCATAAGATCAGTAATTGGAATTGATAATTGGACTAACCTGCTTTACAAGCATATTTGACAGTGACTGGAAATCAAAGCACGAAAGGCCAAGTTCGCCTAGGCACAGGTGGCAAACTACACGCCTGCCCGGCGTGCTGAGGTTGAAAGGCGCGGTAAAGTCTACTTTAGACATGTTTTCAGCTCCACTAACAGGCTAAATAAGCTCTTCAAATTCTACCATGTTAGTGACATTTGTGAATATTTTAGCTGCCCTAGGTACCTGTAAATGAACAGCCAATCCAAGTTTGAGAGTTGGTTAAAGGTATAATGGGGTCAGAGAAATAACCAAGCTAGCACTGCTCTCGCTTTTTGCAAGGGATAGGCACTTGTCTGTAGGGACCAGCTGTAGAAGTATACCAAATAAAAGTAGTGGATTTGTGACCTCAGGGGATGGTGTAAGCAAAAGCATAGTGTAACTTGTGCCAGGTGCTGTCATTGGTGTAGGCTGACATCTAAGTGGCTGGAAGCCAAAAGAAGGCAGTCAACCTCTATTGTTTTTCAATGTCTTCTCTCAGTCCGTCTGTCAATTTCAACATTTATATATCTCCTTCATTAAATCAACACCTCTACCCACTGATTGTAAATCCCCTGGAACAGAGACCTTCTTCGAGGTGTGCCTGAAACAAACAAAAAAACACTTGTGTTGTCATGCTTAGAATTTGGCAATGTAATCCAAAGTCTATGGTTCAAGACTGCACGTTTTATCTACTCTGGTCTCCTAAGGATGAATATCTGTAATCATGCATAATGAAAATATAGAATTCTGGGTTATCCATTTCAACCTTTGTCTACCACAACTTGCCTTCCAAAAGGTGGGAGTCTCTGGAAGTGATCATGTTTCAGGTTGAATTATTTACATAAGTGTGATTTTCAGGTCATTTTGGGAAATAGAGTATCCCTGAAGAAGAAAGACATTTCTTTGTGTCAACTAAAGCTGGGGGATGGGGACTTGGGTGCCTGGTTTATGCCTGTACTTATGCCCCAGCTCTGCTATTTATCTTGGCTGAGTGGGGTTGGGCAGGATGTGTTGTGTCTCTGGGCCTTATCCGGCAGGGTCAGAGATCTCTATTTGTGATTCAAAAATCGCTCTGCCATTACTCCTCTGCTGAGGTGGTTGAGAGGAGAATATCCTGAGAAATTACCCTTCAGTTCCTAACCAAAATGATGCCTTTGACCTCCCCTTCCAGGCCATAACTAGCACATAGAGTTGGCTGGTCCCATCTTCAGGTAAGGCCCAACATTGGGACACTCTATTCTGTGCATTGCTCATCACGATCAGCGTCACGTGTTGGCCTTGCTCATGGACTGTGCATGCTTTTCATACAAAATGGTGTTGCCTAATGATATGTTTTTTTTGGGGTCGCTGTCTTTTGAGAGCAGTGCCTTTTTCGAACCTAAGCATGTTTGTATATGCGGTTTTGCTGACTTATATGTTTGAAGGCCAATGTTTCATCTTTTCACCTAGTGGTAATTTCCTACTCATAAAGTTTATCTTTCCTGCAGCCTTGTTCCATCTTACATATTCTGACATAAACCATTATGTGTATATCTCCTACCTTTTATAGACCGCTCTTTAGCTGATGCTCTGTACAATACCCATATTTTTCAGAATATGTATACAACATGGGCTTAAATCGTGGAATCTCTGCTCACTTTAACTTCCTCTTTCCACCTCTACCCTCTATTCATTATATATATTTTTTTCAAAATGTCTTTATCGCAAGATATATATTTCAGATGTTTAGCCCCTTGCCCTGGCAGCCAACTTCTTTAGATCTTTAACAGAAATGGCATAGCCAAGCAGTGACCTGGTCAATCATGTCTTCACTACACTTGGGATAGAGCACCTCATGCATCCAGATTATACATTTACAATTTAATTATTTTCATCTCTCCACTCACTCCCTGTTAGGGAGAATTCTCAATATATGCTAATTTCCCTTACGTTTGAGACCCCCAGCAGCTTTGCTGGATTTCTAGGATTTGATTTTATTTACCTGGATAGAGTGTGAGCCTTTTTCCCCACTCTTTTACATGTATTTTCATGTATTTTGATGTGTATTTTACTTTTGTGTTCTTTGTTTATGCAGTTTTAAAACAACTCCAAGGCATTATCATCTTCTGTGTGTCACCCAGCACCTTCAGTGCAGTGGCACAGGGGTGTCTTTCAGACTCCCCAAGGTATAAATACCTTCTCTGGGACTGACTACTGTCTCCCAGAGCATGTAAAGTTAAATTGACTTTACTAGTCTCTTTAAAATTAATGATCCAGCACACCCTATCTTGCTATAGAGTGCTGGAGGGGTTGCCTAGCTTCCCCCGAGTCAAAACACTCATGTAACAGTAAAATGTTACCCTTTCCTCCTTTAAATGGCTGGTGGCAGTGGTTTAGATCAACTACTATGATGTTTCCTGACCGCTAACAACGGTAGCTAAAAATCGTGTCAGCAATGTTTTTCAATGGCCACCTGGACACCGTCCTATTCTGGTCGAATTTTCTTCAGAGTGCTGTTGAAAACCAGATAGCCAGAGGGAAGGAAACCAGGGGGACTTTAAGGCACTCACACCTTAAACCGATGTCTTGCTACAGCTTTTGGCCTCTTCCCTGGGCAGTGCAGGAACCTCCCGACATCCTCCTTCTTGTCCCCACGACTGGAGCTCAGGAAGAGCGAGATCTGCTCGAACTGCGAGGAACAACTGCCTCAGCTACAACTTTCTTCATTGACAAGGTACTGTGCAAACGTGGTCCAGAAATCTTTTCGGCCAAACCAGAAAGTGTGTGAAACTTTCCTCAACTATGAAGGCTTGTCCTTCCCTAAACATTCATCAAACTTTTCGCCTAGCCCAATCCTTTAAAAATCTGTGGTAAAGACTTAACCATTATCTACCAGAATGGTGCTATCCTACTACAAAAGACTCTGAACCATTGACTTTGGCCCAGGCCTATGAGAAGAATTGCTGGTTGTGTTTAACTGAAACCCTCTGCCCTGCCTATGAATGTATTTGGGCTGTCTATTCTTATACCCTTGTCTTTTTCCTCCCTTTATACGTTTCTGAAGTGCCATTTTGCTCCTACTTCCTTTTTGAGCTAAACTTGTTCAGTTACTGACCGGTTGGATTTTTGTGGTTTATTAGTGTGTGATATTGAGTTGCTTGTTCTAGTGTAATGTTTTATAACTGACTAAATAAATGTATATTATTTTACCAAGAAACCTTGAGTAAGTGTTTGCTTGAACCGCTGTATTGGTTGGTCCTTTGTGTAACTTGTTCTACTGCTCACTCTTGAGATAAGTCTGGCTGCTCAGCCATCCCAACCACTTTACTGTGTAGTACAGGCTTGTACCAAAGGTGAAATTGTGCTTAAACTTTTAGTCCTAATTGCCTGTAGTGTTCCCAAAGGGTACTGCATGTGATTCTGCCTAACACTCCCTCATAAAGTTCAAGTCCATTCCCTTTTCCTATCCTATTTTCTATACCTCACCTACCGCTATTCCTCTATTTTCACTTTCCTTCAACAGACTAAGGTCAGGCCATCCCTTGGTGGGAGCACAGTGCAAGCTGAAGCTTGGACAAGGATCGGTGCTCTGAAACCGGTGGTGGTTCAGCATAGTATAAAAGCCCCTCAGTCCCCACTCACTCTATCTCTGCCTCTCTCCCTCACTCTAATTTCTCTCTCTCTCTAACTCTCTCACAGACCTATTCTTTGACTATCAGGGCCCTCTCTCTTTACTCTATCCTCACTCGATCTGTCCTAATTCCCAGCCCCTTTGAGCCTTCTCAATTAATTTAACTTCATATTTTATTATCCACTTTTGACTATGCTTTTCTATTCAGGTGAAAACCTGCACTATGCAATTTCACAAATACTCTTGCAAAAATCTGAATCTGAAGACATAACAAGTGAAAGTAAGGTGCAATGTTATGTGAGAGAAGGTCGAGATGTCTGGAGCATTAAAACACATTGGGATAGATGCTTTAAAGATCATCAAAGTGGGGACAAAGGGACAAAGGTGATTTATTTTCTCCATGGAAACCTATAGAAAAGGATGGCAAAAGATTGGAAATTTAAATTAGGCCAGTGTCATTGGTTCAACATTAATTAAGCAATATGCCCCGCCGCTGGGGCATTACCAAGTCAGGTAATGTCCCAGGGCCCATAGTTATAGGCCCGAGCGAAGGCCACGGGGCATTACCTGACTCGGTAAGGCCCCTCAGCGAGGGGCATATTGGTATTAGTACCCCGGTCACCAAGACCGGGTACTAAGAGCATTCTTTTCTGTTCCCAAATGCCAGTGTTTTGGAACAGAAAAGGAAAGAAAAAAAAAAAAAAACGTGAAAGGAAATGGTCACAAGGAAAGGGAAAACGGAGTCTGTTTTACCTTTCCATGTTGGCCATCAGGAACGGAGGGCACGTCTGCGCCAGAAAAGTAGAAATACGAAGGTAAGTGCGGTTGGGAGGGTGGGGAGAGGATTGTGTGCAGGGGAGGGGTGAGGGAAAAAAACTTACCTTAATCCCTGGCGCGGGACGATGGCAGCCTCCAACGGTGTGGAGGCACAGAGCAGGGATGGCCCCGCTTCAAGCCCCCTCATTGGCTGAAGGGCTGCCACACCCCCCGCTGGGCATGTGCAGGTCTTTGTGCAATTTCCTTTTTCACCCAACTACATCATTTGATTAGTTTATTATGCAATTAGTTGTGTTGCGCCTACTGTTCCCAGATAATACAAAATACAATGTGCATATTCAAAGATACAATAACTCTAAAAGCATCCTACAAAATTAAAGTAAGAGGTGGTGTCACAAGTGGTAGACCACCAGAGACGTATGGACTTGTCAATAAGTGTTAAATGAGTGATTTTAATGAAGAGCACCCCTGTGAGCTTTTTGTGATGCAGGACAGAAGGTAAAACCCAGGATTCAGAATGGAAATGCCTCTTGGGATGCCAAGAAGAGAATATTTGTTGTCATCTAAATTCTGTCACTTTCAGGATGTTCTGAAAGGCCAATGTTAGAGAAGAGAATGGCAAGGAAGGACAAATCAAATGTTTTGTAGTGGAATGCCATCACCCCCTTAATGTCTACTCTCCTAGTGTGCATTATAGGTTGGGAGTTTAATGGCAGCCCCAGGATCAAATTAACAGAAAGGTCATGTTAATCCCTCATGTGCTGAAATACATTCCTGTCATGGTAAAGGCACATTGTGAGTTGACAGACAAAAAGTGAGGCTTTCACTTTGAGCTGCAACATTAAAAATGCTGTGTTCAAATCAAGAGATATAAGAACTCATGAGGCCTACCTTTTTCTTTTTTTTTTTTTTTTTAACTCCGGCCACCTTTCTGACAAATGAAAGATCCCTTAAAAATATGGGCACTTTACAGTTTGGACTGAAAGGACTTGTTTTACAGTGAAACTCCCTGGCCTAAACCATTCAAATAAAGATCATAAAGTGAAGTGGACATTGCTGTCATGATGAGAGATATTGAAAGGCTTCACATAAAAAGCAGATTAAACATTAAAAAGGGCTCATGTGCCCAAAGAAATGTAAGTTTCACAAAATATAAGTGTCCCTTTATAGAGAAATGACTGGAAATGTCTAGTTCCCGAAAAATGACCTTAGGTTTCAGTTGCAAGAGACACGACTTTAGGTTTCCATATCATGAGAAGTGCTCAGTTTATTCAGAACACTCAAGCAGCAATTAAGGAATTTTATTGGGGCCTATGCTGTAAGATAAACTGCAGGATGACCATTAGCCTTAGGAGAACAAAGATGATGAGGCAGCAGAGCCTGGAACATATGTTTCAAGAGAAGTGAAACCACCAATAAGAATTGAAACTAAGTATGCTGTTGATGGCCACAATAACAGATATGTAAATATGTGGTCATATGTTTATTTTAGGAATTACATTTTGCCCATTAACTTTGGAACTGTGATACTTACAAAATTTGGACAAGTATAATTGTAAAGCTTATTACGAGTCTGTGATGATGATTTAATTAATAACACAATCCAATTTTTTAAAACCCTGTCACAATCCAAAATGCATGTCTAGCTCCCCAGAAAATGTTATGAAGCTGAAAGTTCCGGAGCTGGTGACTTATTAAATTAGATATTATTGGACATTTTGGTGTGGATAACTGTTATAATTGTTGTGCAAAGTGCAAATAATTTGCATTTGAACCAGCAATCTCCAGGTGAGATGGGAGTCATCTTGATAAGTCTAGCATGAGTTGAAGAACACAAACATATATAAATTGTTATGCTTATTTGTAGCACAAAAATCTTTCTAATGTAGGACTCTTTCAGTGCAAAACTACATGTGTAAAGGAAATGTAAATGAAAACTCTGGTTGGTGGCTTCATCCTTCCCATCAATTCAACTACATTACTCCAAAGGGACTATTGATAGAGAGGGGCTGGGCCTTGCGGGGAGTCCGTAAATGTCCAATGAAAAGTCAGAACCAATAAACTGGCACTTTCTAATTTTAATATTTTGGTGGCAGTGGATTAGATGGTAAAAAGGTCTTGCACAATGTGAGAGGGAATAGCTGCCTGAAATCATCTGTGACTACTGCCTAATACTACTTGGGTTGGAATTATTGAAGATTGCTGCAGGATTAACTTTTCCTGGGACGCACCAATTGGGAATGTCTAAAAGCTGACTGGGCCCTATGACCAAGGAGAGCTAAATAGAGGGTTGAATGCTGGTGGCTATCTTTGACTGAAGTACCTGAAAAGATCCCTGTGCTTCCTCAAGAGAGGATACTGAAACACTGCTGACATTCCCGAGCACCAAAAAACAAGATTGCCAATGTAAGTGGATTGTCCATCAGAACCAAGTGCATGGGGATCTACTTGACTTAATATGTTCCCTTTAATAGTGAGTGGGGGCAAACTGAGTAGACTCTTAGCCTATTTTACTGTATAATAATTTAATTAACTCCTATATAGATTGATGCAGGGGGACCTTGGGGGAATTTAAAACCTCTGCCCTCTTTTCTAGAGCTAATTCAAGTTATAGTCATTTTAAGTAATGGGGTACCTTATTTTCCTGGTCAACCGCAGAATTCCCTAAAGGGAAGGGGTGCCCTTGTCTACAAAATGAAATCCTAAACTGTCACCAGTCCCCTACACTGGCTTTTAAGCATAAAGGTGCTGCACGTAACTGAAGTCTGGGTTTTTGGTGCCAGGCAGAGAAGTGCTTTGTTAAATGAAACCACGTGTAATTGCTAATTGAAAAATACACACTCTTTCCTGGGAGTGAAAAAGTGACGCTGATAGCAGAAAGATGTTATATTGCTTTGGCGTGTAGAAGGAAGACCTGTTCTGTAATGTTTCAAGGTATGGTTTAATTTGGCAGTCAGGGGGTTTTGTGGGATGAGAGGTTTGAACTGTTTATTTTGCCTGTGTTCCATGTACATGAGACAAAAGTAAAATCAGGAAAAAGTGTGTTTTGTATTGAAGCCTTTTTTGTGCCCCAAAGAAGTTGGTGTGTGTAATCATTTAGTGCAAATATTGAAGGAACGTATTATTTAATAAATATACATTATTTCTGTACCGCGGCCTAGTTCTTGGCTCATTAGTGGCACTGGGGAGGGATCTATGAGGCTCTGTATGAGTCATAGACAGAGCTAGCTTGAACACAATCAAAATAACAGATGTGTTGTGTGGCACCTTAATTGGGGGAAGGAACACCTTATGTTAAGGGTGGTCTCCCATTATATCGTTCAAGTGAGGGCTTGTTTTCCGGGATCTGGCTTGCTAATTTTGACTCATGACAAGTGCATTGGTGACAGGCTACTCATTCTGGTGTAACGACACTGAGGAGGATAGAAGGTTGGTCATGCTTTGTAAAGTACCACTGTGACTTGAGCCCTGGGAATCATGGAGGTGTATAGAGAAATTCACATTGTGTAGAGTAATGCAAAAGTAATCTGATATGAGGGGACATTTGATTTGGCATTGATTGTGGAAACCAAGCAGGAATAGGGTAGATTTTGTCTCTGTCCGGAGAGAGTTTACAAATTTGCGAAAAGCTGTTTTTAAAATGAGCAATATTGAAATCAGTGATGCCAGGAAGAATATCCTCTCTATGTTATTTATTCATGGTGAGTGGACAGAGAATGAAGCTGGGAGCTGGCAGACTAAAATGGCATAAGATATCACATCAGTAGGTTCTGATATTTGGCAGAAGGATGGCATTTTACATAAAGCTTTAACAGAATTCTACATGACCCAAACTATGTGAGAAGAGCAGGTTCAAATGGGTGAGGTTATGGCTCATTTCTATTTCCATTTGCAGTAAGTAGAAGAGTGATTGCAAAATAAAGAGGCTTGCATGGATAATCAGACTGAGGCTCAGAAGCATGCCCAGTAAGCACTCACACATCTAGAAGATAAAGCACAGCAGAGCCACTTTTTGAATAGAACAAAAATATCTCATTCATTAAGCAACTTCAAAATGAGCTAAAAACCTACTTACAGGCCAATGCAGCATGAGAAATGGCGTTCTATGCACTACAAGATATGCATAAAGAGAGTACAGAAACCGTGAACCACCTTCAACACGAATGGAAGGATCAGACTATTGAAAATTGAGTGTTGTTGGATGAAATTATGGCCTTTAAACATACCATAAATTAATTAAATCATGAAAACAGTCAATTCATATACAAGAGGTTAACCCACAACAGGAGTTTGATAGAATGTGTCAAGATTTAAATGTTCTGAAGCAACAGAAATGACGGCTGATCGACTACCAAGATGCATTAAGTTTGAAATGGATGCAGTAAAGCAGTAAAGGGTCAGTCAGGTTTTTGGGAACTGACCAGAATTAGGGAAGAGAATATAGAGCTGATGGAGTGTTTGAAGCAGGCAGAAGCTGACTTATCACAGGCAGTGCATTGTAGGGATGCTCAAAGGAAAGAACTTGGTATCAAGAAAGAAAAGTGCAGTGAATATCCACACATAATAGACGACTCTCAGAGATAATATGAAGCATTTTAAGATGAAGTTCAGAGAAAATGAATGATAGATTGGTGACTCATGGCAGGGTGCTTGAGGCTAGCCATGCCTTGGTCTCAAAGTTAAACATTCAGCTTTCTGAATACAAACAGGAAATAAGGACAGAAAGAAGTAAGTGTGAGAGTTTAAAAAATGAAAAAGACGAATATAAATACATCTTGAGTCACCCTCACCAATCAGGGTATGGAAATGGTCCCTCCTATCAAGGAGCAATGCCCATCCCATCAGGGACCTAAGCCAAGAACCCTTTAGTAACATGCATGCAATGGGTGGGTTCACAGAATAACTCCAAGTCCAAATAACAAAACCAACTCAGGAAGATGGTAAAGTACTGTTTTATGATCAATTACCTAAAACAGGGAGTTTCAACGGACATCAATGGATGTGCGCTTGATTTCTTTCGGCGATCATTTCACAAAACATAGACTTTATGCTAAAAATATGTCAGAGGTGACGTCATACTATGCAGCAAATAATGAAAAACCTACTAGGGATTCTGCTAGGCTTAAGGGGAACATCTAAGTACACATTATATAGGACCGAGGATTGTGATTGGCTCCCCACTGTCAGCTGGACAATATATGCCTATATATTGTTGCTCTAGTACCCCAAGTTCGACTCTGTTTTCATCCTTGGCTCACTTGACAGGAGACCACAATTTGGTCCATTTTGCAGGTTTGAAATGCCTTAAATGTATAAAACTTGACACACTTGGTGTTCTTTCTTTGCACCTTAACAAGAGATGATGCATCCTGCGCATGTTCACTCCTTTCAAGAATAGATAGCCGACCATGGCTGCTTCAGTTTTCATACCAGGCCAGACAACCTCGCCATGCAGCTGCACGATTTTTGCTTATTTTTGCTGTGACACAATTCTCAATCTGTTCTATATGTGTCCTGGCTTACTAAAATTCATGATACCGATGTCCAGCTTTTATACAGTGGTGGCTTTGCCTGCATTCTATTCACTACATATAGCCAGCTTCTATTATGACTTAGTCTACCTTGCGTTTCAGCGTCTGTACAATTATTGAACGGTTGATCCTCTACAGCACTTCAAGCAAGTGTAATCTTTTTTGGATTTAAAGGTTCACTTGACTATTAGTGTCTGTAAGATCCATACATCCTCTTTGCCCAATATCTCGGGACATCACACATGTCACTAGCTTCTCTTTTTGCTCTTTTTCATATTCCTTCTAGGAATTCCTCCCGCAGTTTGTTGTCCCTTCAGGGATACATTCGATAGGGTTGCCTTAATGGGTATCCTCTTTCAAATACACGCTGCAGTATTGGCACAACTGCTGGTGTCAAACACAGCATGATCTCAAACTTCCAACATATAGGAGGTAGGGGGGTGGGATTTCCTGCAGAGGCATGTAACTGCTCCTCTACATTCCCCCTCTAGTCGAGAGTTTGACCACCTCTTGAATCGTTTCCACATCCTGGTATTTTATCTTGAAGAAGTGTTTCTTTGGTGTCCATATCTTCATCACCCCCCTCAGGGTGCCTGCTGATTTAACATGTTCATCTACACTACATGTCATGTAGTTACATTGTCCATTCGCATTATAATAGACCCATTGTCCCACGTACTTCCTATAATTCTTCGGATACAGGAACTTCGTTCCTTCAGGTGCTACAATGCTGGCCTCTATTTTCTGACAGCTTCATCAGTCAGCTCCTTGGGTTTAGGTCCATATTCAAGTATCAATCATGATCTTCATTTCCACCAATTTCTTTGCCATTTCCTTGCATTGGGCAATCAATATCCTGATAACACAGAATCCGAACATCACCAGCATTAATATTACTCCAAGAATCTGGAATATATTTTCCAACCACTGTGGAATCCATGAGAACAGGGAGGCAAACCAACTCTCACCTTCATTGTCGTCTGTCTCATCTTCCATCTTCCTATGCAGGTCTCTGAACAATGTTATGGCCTCTGTCAAGGTCCCATTTTCTTCATCCTGACAAGGCATAAATGTGCAATATGATGGCCCGATTTTGGTGCAAACTCCTCCTTCCATCGCTGTGATCATATCAAGGACATATCTGTTCTGTAGGGTCATCAGCCATATGGCTCTCAGTTCTTCTTGATGGCGTTGAATCCATTTATAGTAGCATTGATTGTCTTCATAAGCTTCCATCTGGTGATCTGTAGCCACTTGGCGTTTGCTACTGTTTGGAACCCAGGCATGAATATAGTCGTAAATATTGTGGCAGTCCCACTGAACAACCTCTGTTCCCCAGGAATGGAGTCATATGCTGTTATTCATTTGGCTGAGAAAAAATTCTCTCTTCTTGTCCAACGGAGAAGTTCAAGCGATCTTCTTTTTATCAAAAGGGCATCCACTTTTGGAAATTCACCAATGTTCAGGTCGCATTGAGGAATTACTAGTGCTGGAACATGGATGAGCACCAAAGAACAGACTGCGCCCCAATCCTGTGGCAACCTTATGTAAGCTTTAGATCCACAATCCCAATTTCAGTTCAGAAGGACGACTGTCCCTTCTTCCATCCTAGGAATGTCAATTCTAGTTTTCTTTCTTTGGTATATCCCACATGATTCTTCCTGTGTCTCTGGGGGCACAGTGTTGCATTAAGCAATGGAATTACAACTACTGGGCCTGATTCATCTTCTACTCATGTCAGTAGTTTGGCATGTTTAGCCCATGACTTTAAACACCCATCATTTACCCTTTGCACTTCTTGCACGTATTCTGTCTTCAGAAGAGGGGCTGCACAGGACATCATTCATTCTTCCCATCCCTTCTTGGACTTCACTCATCCATGGTTCAAAAATTGAGTTTGTTCCCAACATCTTGGTGATCCAGCTATTTCTGTCACATCAGGGCAGTACATTGTCTTCATCTCTTCAATGATCACCTTATCCTGTCCTGCAACAGGACGTGCAAGCAACTTGCTCTTCCATCCAGGTTTCTTTTCCATTTGTAAGGTCTTGATGTAGTCATCCTGGTATGGAAATAACCATTTCAATCTCCATCCTTGGAATTGTCCTCAAGTTATTTATGTTGCAAGATGACTCATGCACCTTGTATCATGCTCTGGAACTTCTCTGGCATTGAAAGTTCATACTGTATTCATGGCATAGGGGATGAGAGAGCAGACGTATCAACCCCCCTTAGCTGCTTTCTCCCCCACATTTCTCATGTGCTGGTACCACATGTTATTCTCCAAGTGTGCTGTGTTATCTAGATAAGTATGTATCCCTTCACTAGCATCCTCTGCATCTCTCTTATGTCTCCCAAAGTCTGCATAGTAATCATATGGTAAATCAAAAACAGTCTTCCTAGTTGGGAGAACCATAGGGACATCTCCTTCAGCGGAAGTAATAACATCATAAAGACATTGAAAGATGGGAAACAGAAAGACAAAGAGAACAATCATGCAAGCATATAGTAGGCATAAGAACATAGGCATCTATCTCTCACGTCATCCCACTATGCGTTGCACTTGTTCATCTTCTAGAAGCCTGCCACTCGCTTCATTATTCATTTTTAATACAGTCATAACATTTTATGTTTGTAACTGTAAAATCTGTTCAATTATATCAATAAGGAGTCTTCTTATCACTGGGCCATTTATAGGATCCTGAAAAAAAGTGTGAACATTAACATCTCTTCTAACAAGAGCAGGGTAAGATCGAAGTATGTAACTACTGTACTGAAAAACGCAGGGGGACCCTTTGCTCTGGACCAGGGTATTACCATACCAGAGAAAACTGAAAAAGCATTCAGGGGACACTATTAAGAATTTATGTATCAAAATATTTATTTGACTTGATACAAAAATTTACAAAAATGATTCAATCATGTATGAATCCACACTCTAGATCAAGTTTAAGTTGCAGGAAGAATAAAACAACAGATGACCAAACTCATTTCTGCAGTGAGCAATTCAATCATTCATCAACATACATTCTCATACGCACATACACATACAAAAATGCATACACAAGAATTAGGTCTGTATGTAAAAGGGAATTCAAATGACAACATGAAAGAATTTTAACAATTTGATCTTGTCTTCAACAATCTTCGGTTTCTGACCGGTTTCGACGTGTTGGAATAAAAAGATCGAAGTATGAACACAAAGACAGCTAGCACAAGCTAATGAACATCACTATCGGCAGGTACCATATGTTTAATCACTGAAAACAAATAGGGCATCATTGCAAGTCCGGCAGTAGCCGTGCCGGTAAAACCGACAGGCTGCTGCCCGAGTTGTCATTTTTCCGGCACCTGGCTTCATGGAATCACTGGGACATTACAGCCCCGCCAGTCTGTGAAGTGAGTGACAGTACTTCCGTCAATGTCTGTTGGCGGCTGCCATCCCGCCCGCCAGGTCTGACCTAGCGGATGTGACGGCAGCCGCTCACAGAACACAGAGTGTGCCGGTCCAGTAACCATGGTGCCGGTACGCTTACTGGCACCGTTGTTACCGGACCGGCACACTCATAATGAGGCCCATAGTCTCCATGAAATGAGTCTGGATACTGATCTCATTTCCAATTTCTGATCAAGAATTGATGTTTAAGCATATCCCTGAGTCTTTACTTTCTACTTCAATATGTATTCCTAAAAGTTATTTTCCAAATTTCTGGAATTCTCGGCAAGTCTTTTCACTCTCTGCTAAAAAATCTATAAGGAGTGTCCATTGAATTCCAGTCCAATATAAAATCTGTATTAATCACTCGTTGTTTTGTCATCCTTCTTTGTCATCGATCGGGTCTGCAGACGCTGAAATTCTTCTGTTTGTCTTGCTTCTGGATCAACAACGGTGGGAGAACAGGTCTTTCCTTTATAGATCTTCACATCGCCCATGTGTAGCCAAGCTCTTCTTCCATGTACTCTAATCGCAGAAGGCGACACTTCTTTGGTGATAAAAATTCCATGAAAACATGGCTCATGCCACTTTCTGATGACATTTTTAATAGGACTAGGTCCCCAACATAAAACTTAGGTGATGGTAAAAGTACACTTGGATTGGTTATCGAATTACCTTCTTCTATGTTCTTAGACCGCCCCACCCCGGCGCTTGACTTGATCTGAAATGAAAGAAACACTAGAGGTCATACATGTCAAATAGTCATGTATCTCATCACCTAAAGATTACACTATTCTCTGGGCATCACTTCTACTCCTAGATGGAGGTGTAAGGGGCATTCTCATTCGACGCCCTGTATCTAGCTCATTGCGGGGTGAGATGGTGGTCTGATCCTGGCTGATTCAGAAGGGCATATAAGGCTAGAGGTAGGCAATACAGCCATATCCTTTTCAAATTCAATTTGATCTTGGTAATCCTTTCATTGAGGAGGTTGCCGAGTCTCTGACATATCCCGTTCGCTTGCAGGTGATAAGCAAAAAAAAGTATGCTTTAAATTTAATAAAAACCCTATCTGTTTATACGGCCCATTATTGGATCTCAGCACCTCACACGTACCCCAGAACAGGAATACCCTGTGCACTAAAAACGTTGCTGTACAAGTGGCATCACTTTGCTGTACAGGCAGCATCAGGGTGTGCACACATACCTGCTTCGATCCATCTAGAAAAGGGACACACCACCACTAATACATATCTATATCCATTACATACCATATGTAAACACTAAAATGGACAATTTGGCCAAGGAATTACTCCTCTAATTGTTCTTAATGTATGCCTAGCAGTAAACATTTGACACACGCTGCAGTTTACCATAAATAGTGCAACGTGTTCTAACTAATTAGGAATGAACCAGTCTTTTGCAGTCGTAGAAGAAAGACTTTCTCTAGTTAAATGCACTGGGTAATGCAACTGTTCAAGTGCAGCCATAATGCTTCCATGGGGGATAAAGAACACCCCCTTCATGTACATAATTCTTGCTCTTCTTGTGACACACTTCCTTCCATCTCTATTAATTGGGTTATCAACAACTTATTAAACCCTCTTGGACTAGCATTGTTGTAACTACTTTTTCTTTAATACTTAAGTCAAAACTTGAAGTTTCTGGGTAATATGCAACCCTTTTGACTTCTTCGTCTGCGACTTTGTTCCCGGAAGAGATAAAACCTGTTTGCTTAGTATGTGCTGCGCATTTCACAACCGCTATGGCCACTGGGAGTTGTAGTGCCTTAATGAGCCTATCCAATAAGGATGCTTGCTGCACTGGAGTGCCATCTGCCTGAGCCTAACCCCTCCTTTTCCAACTTTCTAACCCTGCATGTGCGGTTGAGGTCGCATAGGCGGAGTCACAGTACACCATCACTTCCTGTCCTTCCTGATTCTGAAGTGCAATAATAAGTGCTACTAATTCTGCTGCGTGCGCTGAAAAGTGAGACGGATATGATATGATATGATATGATATGATATGGCATTTATAACGCGCCTATGCACAAGAGTTTCAAGGCGAGACCAGGCAAGGGATGGGAACAAGGGGACATACAATGATCCTACTAGGCCGGGTGTCATTCAGATCGCGCAAGTGTGTGGGAAGGTAGGAAAGGAAGTGCAGTACATGTCAGTGGATAATAACAATAGATAAAATAGCAGCCAGCAAGTGGCATGTGCAAGGGTAAGTTTGTTTATGTTTGTTTGTTTATTTATTTGTTTGGTAATGCGCACCAAGCCCTTAGGTAGACGGGCGCAAGAGAAACAAGAAATCTTAAAACTTAGTTAGAGTGCAAAGGTAGCAATACATAGAGCAGTGATTGCAATCAGAGCAAGATGCAGGTACAGGATACAATAAATACAAAGCAATTGTCTCTGAAGGTCAGGGAAGCATTATCATGAATATCATATATTCACACCCACATGTACACATATGTGTAAGCCACCTTACATGTCTACCTTGTTGCATACAAACATGACAGAGCAGACGACTATGCGTACATAGTTAGCCAGGCTACGGTGTAGTGAGGTGGGATCAAAAAGGGTGGGGCTGGAGAGATAGGAATATAGATTCATTAGGTATCATTAGTGTGTAGCCAATTGAGTATCTTATGTCTGAATTTAGGGTAGGGTTGTTCTAATCTGAGGTCAACTGGTAATTTGTTCCAACATTGTGCCGCTTTAACAGGGAAGCTAGATCCTCCTGCTGTCGAGCGTTTGAACCTAGGGATCTCCAGCATATATGAGTTGGCAGATCTCGTAGGGCGGGTAGTTGTTCTCCTAGTAATTTTATTCATTAGGTATGGGGGTGCTAGGTTATTCAAGCATTTGGAGGTTAGGGATGCTGTTTTGAGGAGAATTATGTCCGTTATTTACAGCCAGTTTACCTCTTTCCTGAATTCGGTTATATGTTATCTCTGTAGGGGATGTTCACTGCTGCCCTCAGGGCATTGTTCTGCAGTCTTTGAATTTTGTCTGTGATATATTTGTTAGCTCCTGAGTACGGGGCAGTACAGTAATCTAATCTTGACATAATAAGAGCATTGGCCAGTGTGGTCCAGCTCGCTCTCGAAAGGTATGGTCTGGAGGCTCTGATACGTTTGCAGGTGTACGTTGTGAATGAGGCAAGGGAGTTGACTTGCTTTTAATGGGTGAGGGAGGAGTCCAGGTAGAATCCTAAGGTTTTAACTACAGACATCACCTTGATCGGGTTGTTATCAATGTTAAAGTATGTGTAGTTTGGACTAAGTTTTTGAATATTGGCTTCAGAGCCTAGGATTAGTAGCTCTGTTTTTTCGTCATTCAGGCAGAGGCCATGGGATGCCATCCATGCCTGAATGAGGGTGTATATTTTTTTCACCAAGGCTGGGTACGCCTCAAAGTTGCCCGAAAGGGGTATGAGCATCTGTGTGTCATCCGCATAATTAGTGTAGGTGACACCCAGTGTATCCAACTTGTCAAACAGAGGCTTGGTGAAGATATTATACATGGTGGGGGATACGCAGGAGCCTTGTGGGACCCCGCAGGTTACATTGATTGGCTCGGCAGAGGCTGAGATAGAGAAGACTCTCATGGTTCTGTTAGATAAGAAGGATTGGACCCAAGCTATACCATCATTAGTGAAGTTGGCGGCAGATTGAAGGTGATTGCATAACACGACATGGCCCACCAAGTCAAACGCTGCCGACAAGTCCAATAGGAGTAGCAAGGCTATTTTCCCATTATCCTTTAATTCTTCAATTTGTGTCTTAAGATCTAGGAGCGCTGATTCAGTACCGTGGAGAGGGCGGAAGACCGATTGTCGTGATCCAAGTAGGTGTTTGGCCTCTAGATAGTCCTGAATTTGTATGTAAGCAGCTCTATCTAAGATTTTAAGAAGAAATGGCACACTGGTGATGGGTCTGTAATTAGTAGGGATAGTGGGGTCCAGAGTTTGTATTTTAAGTAATGGTAGAACCCAAGATTCTTTAAGTTTAGCTGGTACTGTGTACATTTTAAATGAGGAGTTTATCAACTTGGAGATAAATGGAGCTAGGTCTCCAGCTGCGTCCTTTATAATCTGTGCTGGGCACATGTCACCTTTACAATTAGAGGGTTTGAGGGAGAGTATTATTTTTTCTGTTTCAGTTATCTAGATGGTCTTGAATCTAAAAGGTGTGGTTGTCCTAGTCGCCGAAGGTTGACTGGTTTGTTGGTCAGTGAGTGGTAGTGAGGCCTTTTTTTTAGCAATTTTGCTTTGTAGGGAGAGCATTTTATTCGATAGAGCATTTTGTATGTTAGTACACCATACTTTGTCCTTTGGGGCATTGTCTTTCGGTTGGATTGAGATTCTAGTTCACGGAGGATAGAGAATAATTCTTTAGTGTTGGATTTTGCTTTCTCAATCCTATCATTGAAGGTGTTCTTTTTAGCTTTAGTTATTTCTTTTTTGGACATTTTTGCAAAGGTTATTTTTGTTATTTTTAGAGGGGGAGTAGTGCCAGATAGCCTGGAGTTTCCTTTTTTGTGATCTTAAGGATTTAAGTTGGAGGGTGAACCAGGCATTCAGGTGCGCTACTTGTCTAGCTTTGCGCAGTTTGACAGGAGCAATCATGTCCAGTGCATTTGTCATAGCGTTGTTGAAGGTATTAACCAATGCGTCAGGGTTGTTGTTATTTTCCATTCCAGAGATGGCAGGGAGGAGAAGAGGGATACGTTTTTCAGCAGTAATATCCTTCTTATTTCTGGTATGGAGAGGCGGTGCCATGTTATTAGGCTTAGGCCTGAGGAGATCTAATGTGGCAGAGAAATTTATTAAGTAATGATCTGTCCAGGATTGTGGGACAATGTCGGTAATGTTAATGTTGCAGTTTAGTTTGGATACCCAGTCAAGGGTCCTTCCTTTGATATGTGTTGGTGAGAGGATTTTTTGCGTAAGACCGTAGTTGTTTAGTAAGGTTGCAATAGATTCGACATGTTTGTTGTCCATATCATTGAAGCCTAGATTTAAATCTCCCAACAGTAGTGTTTGAGAGTGATCTTTGGTGTTGTCGGCTAGAAGACTAGTTAGATCGTCTTCAAAGGTGCCTAGTGGCCCAGGGGTTCTATATATCAAGTGGATAGTTAGAGTACGGTTGTTGGAAAGGGGCAATTTGGCAGTAAGCGCTTCACAGGATGTGAAGGGAGCTGGGGTGGGTAGTTTTGAAAATGATGGCTAGGCCACGACCTCTGGCATTAGGCCGGTCCACTCTAATGATTTGGTAGTTATCAGGTACTGGTAGCATGAGAGTTGGTCCTGCGGCCTCATGTAGCCAAGTCTCAGTTATAACCAGTAAATCGAGATTGTCATTGTTTAAGATGTCTGCAATTTCAGTAGCATGGGGTACCATAGATCTGGAATTTATGAGGGACCCTGTTAGCATTAGGGTATTATCAGGGTAGGCAGTTGGGAAAGTTTTATGGTAAAGGGTGTCTCGGGAAGTGTGATTTTGGGGGGGAGTTTGATCAGTGGTATTGGTATTTTGCATTGGTGTAGAAGAGGGGTTCATAGAGCGGGTGATAATTCGATTGTTGCCGTTATTAGGGAGGTTTCTATAGGGTTCATGGATAGGAGACAATCTAGACCTAAGTCTCAGGTTTGTAATAGTGGCAGTAGCCATAATGGTTATGATGGCACAGGTAAGTAGTGTCATCAGGGCTAGTTTAGTCCAATAGTCAGAAGTCATTGTCAAACTATGCTGAGGACATAATAACATCTAAGTGATTGATTTAATGCAGATAGAGGGGGACTTCAGTGCTTTACCTAGCAAATGCTAGTTATGGTTGGTTCACATTTAGGCTAGTCAAAGTGCAAAAACACACAGGCTAAATGCAAATTGTGGCGCAGGGCCCATCTGGGCTAGTCAATGCAAAAACACACACAGGCTAAATGCAATTGTGGCGCAGGACACTTAAGGCTAGTCAATGCAAAAACACATATAGGCTAAATGCAATTGTGGCACAGGACACTTTAGGCTAGTCAATGCAAGAAACCCATACAGGCTAGATGCAGTAAGTTATGACCAGACAAGTACTTGAACAGTAAATAATGGAGCTAAGCTATTATCAACAAGTGTGAAGTACTGTAAATGGACTGTGCGGCAATAACGTGAATATAGCTCGAACGCTCATGGGCAGGGTGGAGGCTTCCTTCCCACGAGGTAATCTGAGGCTGTGTTAGCGCAGAGTAAGTGTGTGCACAGTGAATACGTATCTGTGCTCAAGCGTTTGGTGGCCATCAGTTAGCAGACAATAATAGACGGAACAGTTGTGGTCAAAAATCAGCATTCCATGTGTCAGCAGAGCAGAGTGTGTCCATAGTTATGAATGAGCGTATAGTCTCGATAAATACATGCAAGCGCACGTTTGCTAGAATTGGTTAGGCAGTATGTGGGTTACCTTGTGTGGAGGCAGATCGTGACGAGCAGGGGGTCTGGCAGACGGCAGACACAGGCACATAACAGGCATGAAACAGGCACTAGCCTTGTTTCTGTGGGCCTTGGAGGAGGTGGGCTGGCTTTGCCTGCCGACGCCCAATCAGATGGTAAGTAGGCCCAGCTGCCTATCAGGACACAGTGCCTGGTTCGAGTTAGGCATTGAAGGCACACAAAGGAGAGCGGGCGACCATCTTGGAGCACCTAGGTACCTTGTGTACCTTGCTGAAGTTAAAGGTGCCATGGCAGTATTTCACTGCCTAAATCATGGCAGGGCGAGCTGTACTGCAATCAGCTTGCAGCGATCCAGCAGATAGTAATAATGCAGTAAAAACGAACGAATTTCCATGAAAAGCGCATCCAATGTCAGCGCTTACCTAAATGAAAGTGCGGACATCAGCTATCGAGGTCTGGTGGGGGGACTGTAGGGATATAGAACAATCCCCGAGTGCGGCGGTTGCCAGGTGGGCAGTGCAGGTGTGTGACACTGCCAGGAGAGGGGCCTGGGCCCAGGATCAGAAGGGTGTCCAGGTAGCCAGTGCACTACCGGTTTCATCCAGGAGGTCAGCAGAGGAGAGGAGAGAAAATAAAAACAAAGAGAAAGGTTTTTAGGTGCTCCCGGATTCAGAGATAGTTATCCTCAAGTTTAAGGGAGGAAGGGAGGCTGTTCTAGAGGGAGGCATCAGCCGAGGAGAGAGATTTACCACCAAGTCGTAGCTTGGAGAAGCGACTGACCAGGAGGGAGTTGGAGGCAGGTGAGCGAAGAGCTTGAGAAGGAAGATATTTAGGAAGTTCGAGTTGGAGGTATTGAGGCCCCAGAAAGCCTTGTGGATGATGCAGAGGGTTTTGAACCTAATCCTCGCAGCCACTGGGAGCCAATGCAGAGATTTCAGTCCTGGAAAGATACGATCCCTGGGCTTGAGGCCAAGGACAAGTCTGACAGTCCTGTTCTGGATGAGTTGCAGAGGGCGGAGAGTAGAGGCAGGCAGATTTAGAAAGAGGCTGTTGCAATATACAGCCTAGAGAGAACCAGAGCTCTGGAGGAAGGAGACAAGGCAGAATATCTCTGAGGAAGTGCAGCTGGTAGTGTGACTTCTTGGAGACCTCAGAGATGTGACGAGAGAAGGATAGTGTGGAGTCGAAGATGACCCTGAGGTTTTTGGCTTTGCAGGTGGGAGCGGGAAGAGGAACAAGAGAGGCTGGCCAGAGAGCAACAAGAAAGGAGGGTGTGCCGATGAGGTGAATCTCAGTCTTACTGGCATTAATTGCCTTGCACTCGCTACTACATCAAATTCTCCATTTAACCTGTGTCTTATTACTGCAGCACCTGAATGCCTTTCCCCACTATTCTGAACCATTTTCAAAGAACCATCAATAAAGAGAATCTCCCCTCCCACTAAAGCATTCTCCTTCACACGTTGTATATCATCATAAAATTCAACATAATTAGCACAGTCATGCACTGATCACCTTATTCTACTGGCTCAGCCATACATGTGACAGGGTTGACTATTTTACATCTTACTATTTTAATCGAAGAGTTAGAAATCATTACCTCATAAGCTAAAGCTCTTTGGGATGCCAATGTGCCCTTGGGTTTCTCTAAAATGGCAAATAGAGCATGCTCCACAAAGAGGGTCATAGAAAGGCCATAGCAATACTTGTAGACTTCTCACTTGTGAATGTAGCAGTTGCCACAGATTGTTCGCAAGGGAAGTGTCCTCTCATAACTGGGTCTAAAATTCAACTGTAATACACCAAACTGTCCCATTTGTGTGCAGAAATAAATAACATTTCTCAGCATAATTGGGAATTCCTAAAACAGGGGCTGAACAAATTGCTTTTTTCAGCTCTTCAAATCGTTCCTCCATTTCTTTAGTCCATTCTAATTTTTGTTTTATCAACTTGCGCTTTCTTTAATGCTTGCAGAAGTGGTGTTGTGTATGTGCTACAATAAAACACCCAGGCTCTAACATAGTTACATAGACCCAAAAACTGTTGCATCTGTTTCACTGTGTTTGGTTTTGAGGTTTTCATAATTGCCTCAGCTCTTTCAGGTGTCACTTTCTTTCCTACATGCGTAATCAACTGACCTATATATAACAACTCTTCTTGGCTGTATTGTAGCTTCACCTTGTCTACTTTATTTCCCTTGTCCACTAGACTAGTCATCAACTGAACATGTTCCTGTCTGTACTCATCTTCTGTGGTGCTGTAAATCAAGATGTCATCTACATATTTTCTCACCACACATTTGAGATCAATATTTCCTAAATCCATCTGTGGGACTCTGTTAAAGATCGATGGGGACTCACAGTACCCCTGAGGAAGCCTAGTATGTTTCAGTCTTTTTTTGAGAAATGTAAATGAAGTCAAGTCTTGTGAATCATTGTGCAACGGGATTGACAAAAATGCATTTTTAAAATTGTATAATATCGAGCTTCCACCGGGATACTGCACACTATTGTCACCGGATTAGGAACTAAAGGAAACTCAGCATCTACAATCTGGTTAATTGGTCTCATATCCTGGATAAATATCCACAATCCACGTTTAGATTTCTGAATCGGATACACTGCAGTATTACACAATGATTCTGATGGCACCAGAATTCCCTTATTCATCAATGCTGAAATAGTCTTGAATATACCCTCATCAGCCTCTCAAGACATTGAGTACTGTTTTGCTTGAGGTTAAATTGCTTGCTTAAGCTTTATTTTAACATATCATATCCCCTTCAATAAACCTATGTGGTCTATAAAGCACTTGGCACTTTTTCCAAATCTTCCTGAACAAATGCTGGTTGTTGCCACATTATCGCCATTCGCTGTGGGACTTCCCTTTTCTCTATTCTTATCCAGCATGTAATGCTCAAATAGAACACTACTTCATCATCACTCCAGTCCCCCTTGAACATATCATCATTGGTTATGTCAGTCAATCTATACCCTTCCTCAAGAGCTATCACTGTTCTCCAGGGTCTACCCTCATCGTCTATCCCTTCAAGCATTGCCGTTTCCTTTCGTACTATTACTGCTTCCAATTCTATAGGAATATTCTATCCACCTTCCTCATCCATAGGTATTTGTGGTCTAAAGAGAACCCCATTAGGTATTCTCACAATCTTTCCCACCAGGCCAGGTAGCCATATCAGTCAAATGCTCACTCCATTTAGAAAAAACTCTGGATCTACCGGAATGCCTCACAGTGCCACCACTTGCCCTCTGAACGCCAATATGAATTCTCCCACATTTAAATAGTGTATTCCTGTAGTGGCGCACACTATTCATTGATCAATAAATTAAATAGTAATATTAAGTTTTGTCATAAAATTTCTTACTAACATTTTAACCAGTGTCTGTCGTGAATATAACAAGGGAACGGATATGTCATATTTTCCTATGGAGACTGGTAATTTATCAGTAAGAGGAACTCGACTTGTAGCTCCAGGGAACCCTTCAGCATTCATGGCAATACCTGACATTGGATATGTTCCCTCTCATGTACGCAAACAAGTTGCTCCAGTGTCTACAAGAAAATAAAAGGATTTGCCTCCTATTGTCACATCGACCGTTGGTTCCTCTTCAGGATCTGGTGTCACAGATAGTACTGAACACATCAAGTAACCCTGTGAGCTGTCCTATTGTGGATACAGGCTCATCCCTGTCCCTGTGAAAGTACTTCGTCCTACCCTATTCTGGGTGTAAATACTTAACCTGTGTTTGCATATTGCTGTGTCTGCATAGGTGCTTGCTGCGACAGTCCTTGTGGCGCATTCATTTTTGCTTGTCCCTGATATGGTAGCTGTTGTACTCGCGGCAATTGTGTTTGATAAGATGTGTGATCTTGGGCAAAACCTTCTCTGGTCTGTGTACTATATGGTGGAGGATAAGCTGTCCCCCCTCTTGAGAACTGTCCATTCTGTACATTCCCTTGGTTCCCACATACATGCGCAATATGTCCTGTCATTCCACAATTCCAACATACTGAAGGATCTCTCCTATTAGCACCTCCTTGGTTATATCCTCTATGAACATCCTGGTTCTCATTTTGTGTACCTTGAAACCCACCTTGATTATTTTGAAATCCGTCTCCTCTTCCTCTGTAACCCATACCTCTGCCTCGTGGTGTAAATCCAAATCCACCTTGATCCATCGGGTGCAGTTTGTTTGCCTGCAATGTACCCATTGCTTCCTGCATTCCCAATCCTTCTCCACTTGTCACATTCCCAATCCTTCTCTATTTGTCAATACCACACTTTCAAGGGCAAACATTGACAACTTTTTCTGAACTAATTTGGCTTCCTCTATTTTTCTATTCTCATCCTTCTTCTTTTTCTTCTCTTGTAATTACCGACAATGGTTGTACTTGTTTCTTCATCTGCCTCTGTGCTGGCTCAGGGAACCCCTGACATAAAATGTAGTAAAACAATGCCACAGTGTTTTCCCACAGCTTGCAATTTTCAAGCTGCCGTTTCTCCTGAATATCTTGATAATAAGCAATAGGGGCTTCATCTTCCTTCATTTTATATGTCAGAATTGCACCTATATCTGATGTGTCAGGATACTGTACCCTGAGTGCCCCCAAACATCTGCTCTACAATTATTAAATGGCGCTCCATCATGTGCTGTGTTTTGTGCAGTAACACTTGAATATCATGCTCTCCTCCATATGTCATCAGCCCTCTCCCCAAGAATAGCTGCCAGGAGCCCTTTTATGTCCCCTTTGGCCAGCATATTTTCTTCTGTCATTTGTTAATTCGTATATCCATTTCCCAGCGCCCAAAGTCAATCTAGGGAGCTTACATTTTAAGTTATCCTTGTCCATCTGTCACCATGGAATATATTGCAGTCTTGCTCACCCTTTTTCTTACAAGGGAAACTGCTTGAACCCCGTCTAATAGTCAGATCCTACTATTAGTCTATCCATAGCAGGGATAATCGTCCCTGTCTGTCTGCTTGTGAGTAATTACCTTAACCTGCTCACATATGGTGGCGACTCTCCCTTCTCACTATGTGATCGTCCTCGGGGACACTCAGGATATGCTATACGATCTGGTGTTCAATCTTTAGGTTGTTGCAGATCCGACCATATCACTTCCTTATCTATCTGCAGACTTTCTTCAGGGCACTCACGCTCCCTCCTATTGCCCCAAACCGGACTCTCTTTCCTCGTCTGACATCTCTAGTCCCCAACTAGTGTGACTATCATCCCCTTCACCCTTATCCAGATCCAGTCTACTTAAATACAATGCTCCTAGTTCATCAATGAACAGGCTTCCCTCCTCACTTCGTGACAAGGTACTAGGAATTGATCATCATTCCCTCAAGGTTTATACTCGCTATTTCGCCTTAACTGTCGAGAGACCTTATCAATCCTTTCCCCAATGCTTTCTGCATCAAATCTTTCTTCGTCTAATGCTACTATAGATGCTGCTGGCATGACTTCCTTTATCGGATATAATCTCTTCCACTCTATACCATCGTATTTCTGGGCTCTGCCTCATTTGTTCTTTATGAACGAGACTGCCATTGAGTCCTCAATGTCTCCTTTTCCGTTCTATTTCTTCATATACTTCTCTTTGTTTTCTCACATCCCTTCTAATTCTTTCTTCCTCTTGCCTTCATTCCTCTCCTCTCCTTACTCCTTCCCTTCTTTCCTCTTCTCCCCTTTGTCTTTGTAATCTTTTGTCCCATAATCTTTGTGCTTCTTCCACCTCTCTCTTTCTTTCCTTTATATCCCTTTCTTCTATTGTTCTCTGTCCATTGTTATACTTTCTTTGTTCTTCTGCTGTTCTTCTTTTTATCTTGCTCCTCCTGAGATTTCCTCTCTCGTTGCTCCCTGCTTTTCCTTTTCTGCGCATCTTCTTTCAATCTCTTCTCTCGTTCTTTATCTTTTCTTTCATGTTGATCCTTATCTTCTATTTGCTTAATTTACTCGATACTTTCCCGATCTATCTTAAGTAATATCTGTCTCCCATCCATTTTTCTGAACGAGCATTATCTCATCAGCCTTATCTTTCTCTCCTTTCCATCTCTTAATCTTCTGTCTATCTCTGTCGACAATTTTGACCTCTCACTCTTGTCTTCCTTGTCTTGTATGATCTTATAAATCTCTTCATTTCTTTTATTCTCCTCCAGACTATCATCACTATTGTAAGCGGGGGGGTCATATATTGGATTACTATACCCCATTGCTGCTTTCAGTTCTTTTAAAGGGTACACCCCTATTTCTTCCATGGCAACACCCTTTGCTTCAGGTGAGGTAAGGGGAGTTGAGGGCTCAACACCTTATGCTGAATATGCATCCACTCCTCAGGTTGCAGGTCTTCTCTTTCCTCTTGATACATTTTCCAGAGCTCTAAAATCACCAATCTTTTTTCTAATTTCTACCCTGTGTACGCAGCGTGCAAGTATGTGGTCATGTGTTGCAATACCGCCTTTGAAATAATCTCCCTTGTGACTACAGCATGGATATTTTTTCTGTTGTGCTTTTTACCCATTTTGCACTATACTGTTTGAGCTTGGGCATATGCTTTGGCAGTGTCTTGCATAGGTGCATGAGAGGAGTGTCATAATGCCTACCCCCGGGCATCCAGACAAGTCCAGCAACCCCGGAAGCAGGCATCATGTTACCCAGAGAAAGCCCAGCAACCCTTGTTAGGGGCTATATGGGTACAGTCCTGGCGTCTATGGCGACAGGCTCATATGGGGGAACAGTCCTGGCGCCATAGGCGCCAGGCTCATATGTTAAAACGTACCTGATGCAGACCATGCTGCAAGAGATCCAAGCCCATGTGAGGCTTGGAAGGGACTACTTTACCTAGGGACTATTTTGTTACTCGGTGTGGTTGTGGAGGAATACTTACCTGGGACTACTTTGGAGGCTATTTAAACCACGCCCGAAGGGCAGCACACGCTTCGCGTTATTCTGCATCCAGCAGCGGAACGCTCACCGTGCCTGCAGTGAGCTTCCAGACTCGTGCCACGCCTGCCTCGAGTCCAGAGCGCCTAGAAAGAAGGGAAAGAAGAAGAAAGGTTAGAACAAGAACATTATTGGGTTTCTTACCTGATTCCGGATTCATCACACCTTTGAACGAGAATAAGACTTTATTTTAAACACGGCGCATCGCCAGCAGCAACGCCGCGCCATACTCACCGTTCCTCGCAGCATCTCTACGATCCGGTGCTGTCTCCATCATTAAGTTGCCGCATTCCAGCACCTAAGGGGGACAAGAAAACAACACGGTGAGCCGAGGGGAATCAAATAAGGACAATCTCTTGCCACCATGTACTTACCTGATTTTACCGCCGGAGGTATTATTCACCAGCACGCCAAATCTTCTTACGCCGCACCTGTAAGAAAAGAGACAGCAGCGAGTTAAACTTTGGCCTCATTTAACGGACAGTGTGGGATTGCACAGACTCTTACCTGAACGCTTTCAGCTGCCACAGAACTATCTTCTTTTGGGTCTAAGCTGCAAGATAAACAAAGGAATTGGACAAGAGTGATTATTCAGACATTTTTGAACTCTTTAGAACTATATACTCACGGCCCTTCGCCAGGAGTTTTGGAGCCAAGATTTGTCTAGAACTCTTCCAATATCCTAAAGACAGTGAAGTAACTGGCCATCAACGCGCCCCTGCGTTCCTCGCAGGATGGAGAGCTCATCATTCAAAACTATAAGGTGAACTTTGTGAACGATTATATCAGAGGTGATAAATGGGGACACAGTGAGGGGCTATTACTCAACTCCACGGGTGGCTAATTCCCTTTCTCCGCCTTTAGGAGACTACTTCTACGGGTCAAGCAGACGAAGCTAGGTGGGCCAGTTCAGTCAGTCATCTCTGCACTATGCATTATGTTGGTGGAGACCGTGGCTGTCCAGTTCCGCCCGACACCCCTGTGGGAACCAGGTGAGCGTAACAGAACGCGAAGCCTCTCTACAAATCCTCACCCGGGTGTCATGGAGACCTCAGAAACTGACCAATTGGCCCTATTATTAGGGGAATTTAGGGCTGAAGTACATGACACTCGTCACGAAACTAATACCCTCAGGAGAGAACTGATTGTTTCTAAGGAACGCACTGATGAACTTGCTAGACCATTATTGCAAAACCAAGCTGGGCAAACACCATTATCTGGACTTGGGGGGAATTCAACTCCTGTTTCATCGAGCAATCCTGTGCAAGTGGTTCTACCAGGGAGCATTCCTTTAGCCCCGCCGGAACGTTTTGCTGGGGACCCAAAAAAGTTTGCCGTGTTTATGAACCAATGCTGCTTGCACTTTTTATGCAGACCTGGAGTCTTTCCAAACGATCTAGCCAAAGTAGCCTTTGTATTATCATATCTCAGCGGCAGCGCAGTGGATTGGTCAATCTGGATGACCCTATTCTTCGGGATTTTCAGGGTTTTCAAATGAGCATGGAAAAACTATTTGCCCGGCACTCCCAAGGACAGGCCCTGGATAACAAACTTTTGTCCCTACGACAGGGTAACCAGGACCTTTTAACCTACATCGCAACCTTCAATAGGTTGGTGGAGGAAACTGGATGGCCCGAGGTAAAACGGATTACGTTATTTCATCGAGGACTTCGAGGAGAACAAAAAGATGTTTTGGCTGAAGTTGTGAACCCACCTCAAGACTGTGCTGAATATATAGACTTTGTGGTCCAGTTAGATCACAGACTTCAGAACAGAAAGGCCGACCGAGCCAAGTTCGAGAACCGGGTGTTGGTTAAACCCAACGCTACCCCCAAAGGAGCAGATGCCTCAGAACCCATGCAAATCGGAGGGGTTAAAGGATCCTTGACTCAGAAGGAAAGAGAAAGGAGACGGCAAATACAATTGTGTCTATACTGTGGAACTTTGGGACATTTTCTACGGGATTGCCCAGTAAAACCACCCAAGAAAGTGGTAGGAGCTGCTGATAAAAGTCATATGGAGTCTGACTTGGGAAACGACCACGCCCGACAAGCGTAGATGTCCATTTGCCGAGCATGAAGAAGGATATTCAGACCTCGTACTTTATCATACCACTGGTCCTTATAGATCCAAGGCAACCATCACGTATCCACGCAGTAAGGGCATGCATTGATAGCGGGGCCATAGGAAAATATGTGGACCACGAATTGGCTTCTAGGATGAATCTACCTCTCTGCAGAAAGACCACTTCGGATGTCATCACCACAGTCGATGGAACTGAAATTGCCTCTGGGCCTGTGACTCATTCCACCGCAGAGATGACACTATTGGTTCAGGATGGGCATCGAGAGACTATTGTGTTTGATTTAATCAAAGCCCCGCAGTTCCAAATAATACTGGGGATACCTTGGTTGGAAACACATAATCCTTGTATTGATTGGCGAGAGAAGAGAATAACCTTCCCGGATTGTGCACATACTTGTTACTCGAAAAAACCCCTGGCCGCAGTTGCTACTCCAGTCGTGCAGTTACCTCAGGAATATCAAGAATTCCAGGATGTTTTTCAAAAAGAACAGGCAAACACCTTACCACCTCACAGATCATACGATTGTCAAATCGATCTCACACCCGATGCACAAACTCCATGTAGTAGGATCTACGCCCTTACTGAACCTGAAAACCTTCACCTATGACAATACTTGGACCAATACCTTGCCAATGGCTTCATTCGTCCATCCAAGTCCCCTGCATCTTCAGCTTTGTTCTTCGTGCCAAAAAAGGAAGGTGACCTCAGAACGTGCATAGACTACCGCGCATTGAATCAGATCACGGTTAAGAACCGATATCCATTGCCTCTGATCCCCGAATTACTAGACCAAGTAAAGGATGCTTGCATCTACACGAAATTAGATCTCCGAGGGGCATATCATCTGGTACGTGTGAAGAAAGGCGACAAATGGAAGACTGCTTTTCGCACTAAGTATGGGTTATTCGAATACCAGGTGATGCCCTTCGGGTTGTGCAATGCACCAGCAGCCTTCCAGTATTTTATGAACGATGTCCTTCGTGAACTCATTGACGTCTGTGTTTTCCTATACATAGACGATATACTAGTGTACTCCTCTTCAGAATCAGACCATGTGAAGCACATTCGTGCAGTCCTAGAGAAACTACGCCAGCACAAGTTATATACAAAATTGGAAAAATGTGTTTTTCATACTATGGAAGTTGAATTCCTTGGATTTATCCTGACTCCAAAAGGAGTCCGAATGGACTCTCGAAAGGTGGATGCAATTCTCAAGTGGCCATCACCCAGTTCAGATAAAGGAGTACAAAGCATGCTTGGATTTGCTAATTTCTACCGCAGATTAATTCCGGATTTCTCACATGTTGTACACCCTATCACTGCACTCTTGCGAAAAAACAAACGCTTCTTGTGGACTGAAGAAGCGGAAAACAGCTTCCAAGAGTTGAAAGTGAAATTCACGTCTGCACCTGTATTAAAGCACCCACGCCCTGAACTTCCATACATAGTTGAAAGTGATGCATCCAGTTTAGCCATGGGAGCCGTCCTGTCCCAGAAGGATCCTGAAACTGGTCACCTTCACCCAGTAGCATTTTGGTCCAGAAAGTTTTCGGCACCCGAGTTAAACTATGCGGTTACCGATAAAGAGTTACTAGCCATCAAATCTGCCTTCAAGGCTTGGCGGCACTATCTTCTCAGTGCCAGGCATACCATTACTGTAATCACCGATCACCGGAACTTGCAGTATTTAAAAACAGCCAAATAACCCAATTGTCACGCCAACTTCAATGGGCATTGTTCTTTGCCGAGTTCGATTTCATGATCACTTATCGACCAGGCTGTAAAAATGGCAGGCAGACGCCTTATTCCGAATAGGGATGTGAGAAGCATATGTGAACCCAGAACCGGTACCTATAATTTCAGAACAAAGAATTCTTGGCATAACTACTCTACAGACGATAGAGGATATTCAGGTAAAGATCCAACAACTCTTCGATCCAACAGCCCTGCAGGACTGGGTAAAAAAAGGCCCAGACTACTCAGTCATCAATGATCTACCTATTATCAAGGGTGACTATTTATGCCACACAAGGAACTACAAGAACTAGTCATCTCCAATTATCATGACACCCTGATGGAAGGGCACCCAAGTATCGCAAAGACTGAAGCTAAAATTAAAAGACAATTCTGGTAGCCCACCTGGCGAAAAGACATAAAGTCATGTGTAATGTTTTGTGGCATTTGCGACCAAAACAAAAGTCAGAAGAAAAAACCAGCTGGACTTTTACAACCTTTGGAAATCCCCCCTACACAATGGCACACCTTATTGTTAGACTTTATTACATACCTACCTCCATGTAATGGATTTAACACCTTTCTAGTTATTGTGGATCTTTTTTCCGAGATGGCCCACTTTATTCCTTTAAAGGGATTACCTTCTGTTTCAATCCTGGCCAAGGAGTTCCTCAAAAACATTGTTCGCATACACGGATTTCCTTCCATATTGGTCTCTGACCGAGGTAGTCAATTCATTTCACATTTTTGGAAAAAATGTTGTCAATTGGCGCAAATCGACGTGAGGTTATCAACCAGTCACCACCCCCAGACCGAAGGTCAGACGGAGAGGACCAACCAGACTCTTGAACAATACCTGCGTTGTATGTTACACCAGACTGAAGGTAATTGGAAGACATTCTATGGATTGCCGAAAACGCATACATTAACTCTGTACATTCTGGAACTGGACAAAGACCCTTTTATACCATCCTCGAACCTCAGAACTTGACACTCAACACTTAGAAATGCCCGCAGTGAACCATCTGCACGCTACTATTACACAAGCCTTTAAGGAAGCAACTGAACATTTGAAGCAAGCGAAAGAAAAATACAAGAAAAATGCTGATCAGCATAGAAGTGATGCTCCACAATACCAGATTGGGGATCAAGTTTGGTTGGCCACAAAACACATACCTTTAAAGGGAATGCGAACCTTTAACCCTAGATATTTGGGACCTTACTCTATTAAGGCCATTATCAACCCGGTGGCCGTCAAATTGGAATTACCTGCTAGTATGCGGATTCACCCCATCTTCCATGTGTCGCTTCTGAAGCCAGTACAACCTGGAACAAGACTAACCAAGCCACTTGACCCCATCCTTGTAGACAGGGAACCTGAATTTGAAGTTAAAAGTATCCTGGACTCCAAAATGGTTAAGTCAAAACTTTTTTATTTAATCCACTGGAAAGGCCACGGACCACAAGAAAGGTCATGGGAACCTAGTGACCACGTTCATGCACCTCGGTTGGTGAGAAGATTCCACCGGAATTTCCCAGACAAACCAGGACCAAGGGGAAGAACGACTTTAGAAGGGGCCTTGGGGGGGAGTGCTGTCATGATGCCTACCCCTGGGCACCCAGACCAAGTCCAGCAACCCCGGAACCAGGCATCATTTTACCCAGAGAAAGCCCAGCAACCCTTGTTAGGGGCTATATGGGTACAGTCCTGGCGTCTATGGCGCCAGGCTCATATGTTAAAACTTATCTGATGCAGACCATGCTGCAAGAGATCCAAGCCCATGTGAGGCTTGGAAGGGACAACTTTACCTAGGGACTATTTTGTTACTCGGTGTGGTTGTGGAGGAATACTTACCTGGGACTACTTTGGAGGCTATTTAAACCACGCCCGAAGGGCAGCACAAGCTTCGCGTTATTCTGCATCCAGCAGCGTAACACTCACCGTGCCTGCAGTCAGCATCCAGACTCGTGCCACGCCTGCCTCGAGTCCAGAGCGCCTAGGAAGAAGGGAAAGAAGAAGAAACGTTAGAACAAGAACATTATTGGGTTTCTTACCTGATTCCGGGTCATCGCAACTTTGAACGAGAAAAATACTTTATTTTAAACACGGTGCATCGCCAGCAGCAGCGCCGCGCCATACTCACCGTTCCTCGCAGCATCTCTACGATCCGGCGCTGTCTCCATCATTAAGTTGCCACATTCCAGCACTTAAGGGGGACAAGTAAACAACAAGGTGAGCCGAGGGGAATCAAATAAGGACAATCTCTTGCCACCATATACTTACCTTATTTTACCGCCGGAGGTATTATTCACAAGCACGCCAAATCTTCTTACGCCGCACCTGTAAGAAAAGAGACAGCAGCGAGTTAAACTTTGGCATCATTTAACGGACAGTGTGGGATAGCACAGACTCTTACCTGAACGCTTTCAGCTGCCACAGAACTATTTTCTTTTCGGTCAAAGCTGCAAGATAAACAAAGGAATTGGACAAGAGTGATTATTCAGACATTTTTGAACTCTTTAGAACTATATACTGACGGCCCTTCGCCAGGAGTTTTGGAGCCAAGATTTTTCTAGAACTCTTCCAATATCCTCAAGCCAGTGAAGTAACTGGCCATCAACGCGCCCCTGCGTTCCTCGCAGGATGGAGAGCTCATCATTCAAAACTATAAGGTGAGCTTTGTGAACGGGAATATCAGAGGTGATAAATGGGGACGCAGTGAGGGGCTATTACTCAACTCCACGAGTGGCTAATTCCCTTTATCCGCCTTTAGGAGACTACTTTTACGGTTCAAGCAGACGAAGCTAGGTGGGCCAGTCCAGTCAGTCATCTCTGCACTACGCATCACGTTGGTGGAGACCGTGGCTGTCCAGTTCCGCCCGACAACCCTGTGGGAACCAGGTGAGCGTAACAGGAGTTTCCCCCATAATGACAAGTCTCAGTTGACAGTCGATACTTACCAGAATGTTAAATAAATGTTATACCTTGGCTTAAATCACCACTTTCCAATGTTGTTATTTTCAAACAACAAATATGAGCAAGCACCATCAATTGCTGCTCAAGCCTCTATTTTCAGCAGCCTATCTATTTTCTTGCTTGGCGTATCTATTCTCTTGATAGGCATTTCTATTCTCTTGATTGGCACCAATTGTTTTGCTATACTCAATCACTGTTACACCTCAACTTTTCAATTTATTACAATCTCTATTGCTCTTCGATATTGCTCAACAAACAACATTCAAACTCGTCAAACAGTACACATTTATAAACACTGTGATCACCTTATCTCTCGCCTTTTTGTGTACCCTATACACGGTTTGAGACATCACTTTACATAATCCTAATTATGCATTTAAATTTCACTCTACTCTCATTGGAGTTTGAGATGTCTCCTTCTAACTCCCTTGAGTCACGGCTTCTAGGAGCTACCTCTTCTCTTCACAATATTTCTTGTTACTCAGAAATTATCACAATCCCATCCCCTCATTTGCCATTCCCCTTAGTGTGCTCACCATTCTTTAATTGACTTGAGGCCTTCAGTATCGACTCCTCCTAAAATCCGACCACTACGCCTTCCATCCTCAGAGTGCCCGTGGAAACCGGACAGGGATTTTGTCAAAGGGGGACCTGCCCACCGTCTCCATTCTTCTTGCAAGTTTATTTCTATCAGCAGCTCTCCACAGGAAACCCTGCATTCTTCTGGCTAATGGCAGAGGATGCCCATTCATCCAAAAATCTGGAGACAAACTGGTTTGGATCTTTAAACCATTCGCACTGCTACCAGGTGAGTTTAGAGCCCTTTAGAAACGTGCATGCAATGGATGGGTTCACAGATCTAGAAGGCCAGTCCTTGTCTGACATTGATGAGTATTCACCTTAACCAAACAGCAGGAAGGTGGCTGGACCTGTGTGTCCTGGGAGACCAAAAATAATCCTGAAAGTACTTCTGACTCTGAAAACTCCTATGATGAGAAAGTTAGGGAGTTAGACTTACAGTAAATGATATTACAAAGAGGCCACATAGTCGGCTTTGTGGGAAGAGAAAAGCCAGAGCGTCTGCCCAAGAAGGGCATACTAAAAACCTCCATACATTATGGGGAATGGGGGATTTCCCAAGACTACATGGAAGGAGGGATAAAGAGACTGTGTTCTATCCTGTGCCTAACAGTGAAAACAGGGAAAGTGACCCTGAGAGTTCATGTGGGGACAGGCGAGAGGAGTCCAGACACCGTGATTTTGGGAGGTATTCACAATTTCATAGAGAAAGGGACCACTTCCGAGACAGGGAATGGACTTCAAATATTAACTCTGAGTAAGAAGGTGAATGGACTCAGGTGCAAAGGCAAAGAAAGACAGCGAAATAGAAAAAAAGGTTTTTGTTAAAGACCCAATCAGACTAATTAAAGTCATAAATAGCTTCCTGACCCTATTACATAAGAATGCCAAGTATTCGGTATCGATGCACTTGGAACTTTATGAGCAAATAATGTCATCATTTCAGATAGAAAATGATGTAACTTGCATAGCGTTTTCAAAATGGACATTCTCCCCTGAGTACTCAGTTTCTTTGCCAGACTGGAGGACCAGGATCATTATAAATGGTCCACCTATACAGCAACCATTTTGAAACTTTCCTCTACTCATAAGAACCTACAAGAGGCCCATGAGGCTGTATATAACTTATAATGTGGGTAAGATCACGCTCCCAGGGAGTTTGAAACAAAAGGGGGGCATCCTACCATCTATGTTTGGTTATTCATACATTATTCATGCAAATATATGTCATTCTTCATGTTTCACTGGACAAGATATCTCTATGTCTATTGTTGAAGCACACTCACACTGATTTGAGTACCCACAGCATTTGTTATTTTGCTGTTGAATGTCTTATTTTCTTATATTGTTTACTTTTTTCGGTCTCATTTGTCATAGTACAATAATTACTCAATAAACGGTGCCACAATAAATACAAGTAAGACAAAAACATCCAATGACAGGTGACTGTCCATGTCTTATTTTTACACGTCCAGGTGTCATCATTACATCAACGACATTAGTGTAAAATCAAACATTACAAAAATTACTAAAAACAATCAGAACTCCAAGGAAATCAGAGCTCTGTTAATTCTGGAGAGTGCTACATATCACAATCCTATTGGAAAGTGTTGGCGGTCACACCCCTTTCTCAGGACCTCGCTGAGGTGTGGTAAGCCAGGCAGAAGGGTGACCTAGTTATAGGTCTACGTCAGGAATTTAAATCAAAAGCAAATGTTCTGGATGAGGACTGCTTCAGCACATGGGGTGCGGCGTTCAATGACGTTTCGGCTTGTAAGTGAAATCGCCTTCTTCTAGGGCCAGGACAAGGTCTCCCTATAGGAGGACATACAAATACATTAAATTAGCGAGAGGTTCTTCTACATACAGCTAAGGTATACCAATGTGAAAACATGCACAAGTGAAGGTTAAAACCATATGCAAGGAAACAATGTTCCTCTGATACACACCAGTGTTCCACTGACCTTATGTGGCAATCCTCTTGAAGACCTCCCTGGGAGGGATGGGGCTGCTATTTCGAGATGTGTGTTCAAGACGGGGCTAGCCACATGGACTTCTGGTCTAGCGTTCTGTTAACCATTAGACATGGAGGAAAGGAAGAGAGAAAAGAGGGGCATTTGAGAAAGCTCTGGCCCACTGAGCTGCATTTAACTTTCTAGTGTATGACGTGAAGACGGGAGTTGAAGATAAATGATTACCTTCACATGTAGTCATCCAAGTGTAATGGCACAGGAAAATAGTATGGGGCTTGGGCTCAGACGTCATTCTGAGTGAGAACACTGGCTTCTGTAGCTCCCTGAGGGAGGAGAAAGCCTGTGTTATGCTCAATCCAACATTGGCGGTATGGTCAATTAGTGTAGGCAGTCGCCAACAAAAGAATTCAAAGTTTGCGCCTACCTGAAGTGGTGCCTGGGATTATGCTTGTTACAAATCCCTGATGCTTGAATGGTGGCGTTCTTGGAAACCTCCTGGGATGGGACCAGGAGGCCTTTCTGAGCTGCATGTATTTAGAAGGTCCGCGCATGAATGGGAGATTGCTGTCTCTGCCGTCTGCGCATGCGGCATCGTGCGCGCATCCAGTTGCCCTGGGCAACCCGGAGGCTGCACAGGGTGCATGGAAATGACTCACCAGGGAGATCCAATGGTGGCTAAGTGTGTAACGATTGTAGGGGGCGATTAGCTAATACTGGCAGAGTAATAATCAAAGGTGTAAGGCCAAGGCATGGTGAGGACATTAATGTATAGCAGGAGTGCGGTGTCCATAAGTAAGTTGGCTGTGTGTCTATTGCCATGGAGCTGTGTGTTACTGAAGGTGCCCCAGCATTGGATGCCTGGAGAAAAGCAAGGGCAAAAGGGTAGGATGGCCCTGCAAGGTGGTTATGGGCAACTGGTAGGGCCATAGCATGAAGGGGCACATGGAGGCTATGTGGCAATGCGACCTGGGAGGGGTGTGACCCCTCGAACAGTGGAAGGGCCTCTAGATAGTGCCACGTGGAGGACCCTGATGGCTGTGCGGCCTAGGGTAGTGGATTTGTGAAACAATACCAGTTACCTTTCGTATCCATGGAGTCACTCACAGAGATTATTAAGAAGTTAGAATCCTGTGGGATAATTCATCCAATCCACAGTACCTTTAACAACCCACTACTGGGGACACTAAGAACAAATGGACAATGGAGACCATGTGCAGACCTGAGGGAGTTAAAAAAATTGGTCCACATTTCAATATGGCAACTTCCCTACATCGATCAAGCGATGGCACATATCCAAGAGTCAAAGGTGTACACAGCCATTGACTTGATCAACAGCTACTAGACAGTGGCCCTCATCAGGACCCTGGCGCTAAGTGTTTAACGGTGCCGTAAAAGGCTACGGCGCCATTAAACACTTAGCGCCTTACTACGAGGTCCCTTTGCGGGATCCGACCTGAACGGCTGGTCTATACCAGCCGGTAATGTAGGGACCCACAAAGGGACCTTGGTGCTAAGTACGGTACCGCAATTTGCGGTACCCTACTTAGCGCCTTCCCCAGTCCCATTGAGCCCTATGGGGCAAAAATGGGAATGGGGAAGGGCCAATGTTCAATGGGGAATTACCGCCCCGCCAACCTTGCAATGGGGTGGTAATTCCCCACTGAACATTGGCGGACTCGTTACGATACCGGCACCAACCATGGTGCTAATAGCGCCATGGTTTAGCACCAGTATCGTAATGAGGGCCAGTACCTGTGAGTAGGGAAGAGCAGTACAAGCTTGCCTTTATCTTCAGGGGGCAGCAATATATGTGGACCCAAACCGGCTTTGAATACATAAACTCCAGGAATGAGTTCAACATCTTTCTGCAAAAGGCCATGCCGATTTTGACAAAAGGGGAAACCTGGTCTATATAGATGATGCTTAGATCAAGAGCTCAAATGTTGAGGAACACATAGCAGAAATGTGCTATGTTCTGAAGCAGTTGCTTAAAGCAGGAGCAAAACTTTCTTTTCAGAAGGCACAGTGGCGTAAGACCAGAGTGAACTTCTTAGGGCACAAAATCATCCCTGAGTGTCTCAACCCCCTATTCAGAGGTCACTCAACCCTTGGTTAATTTATTGAAGGCCATAGTCAGGTGGGAGCGGGGACGGAACAATACGAGGCAGTTAACAACTGAAAGGAAGCCTTTCTCAAGCTCTTTGCTTGGCTTACCCCATCAAGAATAAAGAGTTCTTCTTGGAGACAGGGTTTTAAGATACCTGCCTTACTTCAGTATTGTACCAAAAGCACAACAAGGAGGAGGAAAAATTCTATGAGTGTGAAGAGGCACTCCTGGCAATGACGTGGGCATTGAAAAACTGCCACCTGTTCATTGAGGGTGATCAAATCATAGTAGAGACCCCTTACCAACCCTTGCAATACTTACCAAGTGACAGAATCCAGGTGGGGAATGTAAGTAAATCCAGAATTACGTCCTGGATTCTGTACAAGCAATGCTTTACTGTGGATGTTAGATATGACCAAAACAAGAAGCGTCCTCTAGCGCAGTGATTGGCTGATTGCATGATTGTACTCAAGAAAACTGTCTCAAGGACAAAAGTCTAATGACCAAAAACATTATGCAGGTGTACTTAACATCCCCACACAGGGTCTATGAGGAAGACACGTGCCGGGGATACCCACATTTTATGTGAATGGGTGCTCCTACCAAGTTGGTAATAACAGGGGAAAAATAACATATGGCTGCAATTGGGAATGCATGAGTGAATGATACGCCTGAGACCTCTGCTGGTTCCAAAATTGTACTCCGAAGTTGTCAGGTGACAGTGTTGATGGCTGTACACCACTCACTGCAGTACACCACCAACTCAAATAACTGCTCAGAATCACTGACTCTGATTATGTCAAGAATGGGTTTATGGAACACCTGATTAACTGGAAAAGTTGAGGCATGCTGTGTGCCAATAACAAACCCTAAAAGCATGGGAAACTGATGCAGCCGATTAATGATCTGGTGACATCTAATGAGATGACCATCTATTGGAAGAAGATAAGAGGTCATTGCAGAATAGAAGGGCAGGATAATATTTCAAATGACATGGCTGACCAGTTGCCTAAAACTGGAGCTCTGCAGGGGGATTTCATAGATACAGAATCCCTGTATGGTGAAATGCAAGTCACCACTTTCCCCAGATCACAAATACATGCCATCATTGAACTCTTAACTGCCCAGTGGAGTAAAGATATCCCTTATGCAGATTTGATCACTGCACAGATAGGGGACACGATTATTGGAACATTCTATCAACACATTGAAGACCTCATGGGTTTTCCTCTAACAGAATCCGATTGTACAGGTAAAGAGGATCTCCGGATATTGATGAAGTTTTCCAAAATGTTCTGAAATCAAGAGATCCCTACCTGGATGTCATAGGGGGTTTCATATAATGTTTGAGAGGTTGCATGAAGTTGTATACTGGCCACACAAGGGACAGGAGATCGACATTTATTTAAAGGGGTGTGTCTTGTGTGCTCAAATTCAACCCAGTTCTCTTACACAAAGAGCTCCCCTAGAGAAAAGAGGAATGACACTGCCTTGGTCAGATTTGCTAGTCGATTTCATCAGGCCAGTGATTTGCTCCTTTAGAGGAAACAAGTACCTGTTGAACGTAACATGCTTGTTTATAAAGTGGGTATAATGTCTTCCTGCCCCAAATTGTAAGGCAGAGACAGCTGTCATGCTTATGATCAACGATATCCAGTCTCCATTTGAGCTTATGGCCAGATGAAAAATGATGTTACCGCAGCATCTGCTCTATGGAACTCCTGAGCAGACACTGAGTAATGTGTCCACCACTCAGGAGTACACTGAAAATATAAGGAAGCACCTCTAGCAGGCATTTGCTTATGCTCAGCACAATTTAGAGAAGTCGACTAAAGGAATAAAATCATACTAAGACCACAACAAAGGAGTACGAGGTAGGTGACAATGTTTACCTGTACAATTTTCAGAGGAATCAGACCAAGCAACAGAAATGTATTCCGTCTTGGCGTGGTACCTTTGAGATAGTTGGCAACATTTCCCCTGTCACCTATAAGATCTGCATCCCAAAAGGAGAACAAACAGAAGAGAACTAGGTTCATATTAATCATTTGAAAAGGTGTCATCTCAGACAGCTTTATGGCTGATTGAGGATACCAATGAAGTTCAAGCCAAGGAACCACCTGATAAATGAAAGGTAAGAATGAAAACTCCAGATGGAAACTAAAATATATATAACAGGCAGTAATTTCATTAATCATCGAAAATGTGGAAAAACAAATGGTCAAATTTAACATGTGATAAATGTCTCATAATTCTACTCAATGTTGTCCCATAATTCTATGCAATGTTGTCTCTCAAATTGTATGTAACTAAATACTTATCCTCTCTTTTTACTCCTACCTGTAGAACAATTAATCTCCTTCCCATTGAGCCTAGGGAATGGGTGTATTGAATTCTGGGGAGGACCATAGGAACCCTGGAAAGGAACTGGGAAAAAAAGAGGGGGGTTTTGTGACCATAAAACCGGAACACAAAAACAAGGACCAAAGTCCCAACTCCTTGAGGAAGGAAAATGAGCCAGACGCGCTTTATCGGAAAACATTTTTGTAGAATTCTGAGGAAACCTTTCTATCCCCTGCTCTTTCCCAGGAGAGTCACTGTGACAACACAGCCAGGGGGATTTGTTGGGGTTTAATGCCAGCCCCAGGATCAAATTAACAGAAAGGCCATGTTAGGCCCTAATGTGCTGAAATATATTCTTGTCATTGTAAAGATACATTGTGAGCTGACAGACGAAAAGGCAGCCTTTCATTTTCAACTGCCACATTGAAAATGCTGTGTGCAAATCAAGAGGCATACACTGATTCAAAAGGGCTTTGCTTTCCATTAACAGAACTTGTGAGGCCTATTTTTCAACACCTGCAACCTTGTTGACAAAAGAAAGATGCCTTGAAAATGTGGGCATTTTATAGTTTGGATGGAACAGACTTGTTTTACAGTGAAACTCCCTGGCCTAAACCATTCAAATGAAGATCATAAAGTGAAGTGGACATTGATGTCATGATGAGAGATATTGAAAGGGTTTACATGAAAAGTAGATGGAACATTACAAAGGCCTCATGCACCCAAATAAATTCAACCTTCACAAATATAAGAGTCTGTTTCTAGAAGCATGACTGTACGTTTATATTTCCAGAAAAACAACCTTAAGTTTCGATTGCAAGAGACATGACTTTAAGTTTCCATTTCCTAAGAAGAACTTGGTTTATTCAGAGTACTCAAGTAGTGATCAAGGAATGTGTTTGTGGATGTTCTCTGAGATAAACAGCAGCATGGCCATTAGCCTTGGGAGAACAAAGGCTAATGGATTTGCTCCAGGCTTAAACCAACAATGAGGCAGCAGAGCCTGGGGCATATGTTTCAATAAAAGGGAAACCTCCTACAAGAACTGAAACTTAGTATGTTGTTGATGGGTAGAATAATAGATATGTAAATATGTGGCCATAGGTGTATATTAGGAATGGCATTTTGCCCATAAACTTTAGAACCATGATACTTGCAGAATTGGGGTAAGTATCATTTCATAGCTTTTTATGAGCCTGTGATATTGATTCATTTTATGTCAAAATCTGTTTTTGGAAACCCTAACACAATCCAAAATGAATTTCTTGCTCCCCAGAACATGTTATAAAGCCAAAGGTTAGGGAGCTGGTGCTTATTGAATTAGATAGCGGCATCAAACATCTTGATAACTGTTATAATTGTTGTGTGAAGTGCAAAGAATTGGCATTTGAACCTGTATGGGAGACAGCCTGACATGAGTAGAGAAACATAGAAATATACATGTTGTCATGTTTATTTGTAAAACAATTTCTTTTCTCATGCAGGAATATTTCAGTGCAAAACTACATGTGTACAAAAGTCAAATGAAATCTCTGGTGGGTGGGTTCATCCTTCTCATCAATTCAACTTCATAACCCCAAGGGACCAATCGATAGAGAGGGGCTGGGCCTTGGGGGGAAGAGAGGACCATGAATGTGCAATGAAAAATCAGAACAAATAAACTGACAACTTATCATTTTTATATTTTGGGAGGGCTTAAAGGGTAAAAAAGCATCACACAATGAGAGAGGGTACAGCTGCCTGAAATCATCTGGGAAGACTGCCTGATACTACCTGGGTTGGAATTATTGAAGATTACTGCAGGATTAACTCTGTCTGGGAGACAACAATTGGTAAAGTCTAAAAGCTGACTGGTCCCTATGACCAGGGAGAGCCAAATAGAGGGATGAATGCTGGTGGCTATCTTTAACTGAAGTACCTGTCTAGATACCTGTGCCTAAGAGAGGGTCCTGACATGCTGCTGACTTTTCTCGACACCAAAAACTATGATTTCCAATGTAAGTAGCTTGTCCAACAGAACCAATTGTGTGGAGGATCTTCTTGACTTAATATCTTCCCCTTAACAGTCGGTGGGGTTGCAAACTGAGTAGACCTTTGCATGTATTACTGTATAGTAAATTAATTAACTCAGGGGAGTTTGAAACCTCTGCCCTCTTTCCTGGCACTAATTCAAGTTACCTTCAAGTTACCTTACCTTACCGCCTGATTCCGAGGTCCCTTAGCGCCATGGCGGATTTAACACCTGCTTTTAGCAGGTGTTAAAATCCATGGCGCTAAGGGACCATGTTGTTAATTACGCCACCGTAATTTACGGTGGCGTAATTAACGCCTTCCCCACTCCCATTATGCCCTATGGGGCAAAAATGGGAATGGGGAAGGGTAAATGGGGATTGGGGACTTACCGCCCTGCCAACCTCGGAATGGGGCGGTAAGTCCGCCAACCACCATGGCGTAAACGTAGTTTACGCCATGGTGGTAAAGGTACGACCCAGGCGGTAACTTACCGCCTGGGTCGTAATGAGGCCCATAGTCATTTAAAGTAACTGGGTACCCTATTTTCCTGGTCAAAACCAGAATTCCCTAAAGGGAGAGGGTGTCATTGTCTAAAAAACCAAATTTCGAACTGTCACCTCTCCCCAGACCTGGCGTTTAAGCAAAAGGGTGCTGAATGCTACTGAAGTCTGGGTTTTTGGTGACAATGAGGGAAGAGCTTTGTTAAATGAAACCACGTATAATTCCTATTTGAAAAATGCACACTCTTTCCTGAGAGTGGGAAAGTGACCCTGATAGCAGAGCATTGTGTATTGCTTTGGGGTGAAGAAGGAAGAAGGGTTCTATCAATCCCGAGTAGTTTCAAATGTCTGGTGTGATTCCAAAGCTGATAGCATTTTAAAGTACTCTGGTAAATTAAACATACAAAGTGCTGCATGTGTGAATGTGCTTTTGAACACAGGAAAAGGTTGTGGTATTGAATTGATTATTTATTTGTATAGCGCCTATACACAATGTGTTTCAAAGCACGTCAAGGAGGGAGGGAACATGGGAGGAATACAGATTACATTCTTACAAGTCCTTGAAACAAATCCAAATGTGAAAAATAACTATCTTAATCAGCCTTGCGACATTTCAGATAGTGCAAGGGCTAGGAAGAGAAAGGGAGGCAAGGGGGGAAATTAAACAAAAAAGGCGGTTACATTACTATGCCTGATGACAATTGACGTAGTGCCGGAGAGTTAGACAAGAGGAGCGGGAGGAGGGGAGGCTATGGAGTGAAGGGAGAAGGAGAAGAACAACAAAAGCAACTAACATACTAGGTCTGACGACGATTCAGTCTAGTGCTGGAGGGGTAAGTGGGAGGAGGAACAAGGAGGGGAGGGATGAGAGACAAGCAAGCTGCTATCACAAGGACATGGGACAAATGATAGAGTAAGTGCTAATGAACAGTAATAGGGAGGGGAAGAGGAGAATGGATGGGAAGGATAGGTCGCTACAAATTCTATGCCTGACGGCAATTGAGGTGGTGCTGGAATTTAACAGAAGGAGGGGTTTGGGTAGGAGGAGAGGGTAGGAGGCTGAGAAAGACAGCCGGCTACAATTGCTATGCCTAACAGCAATTGAGGTAGTGCCAGACTTATACTGGAGAGAGGGCAGGGAGGGTAAAGGGTGAGTAGGGAGAACATACACCATCACGGGGGCAGGTGGGTCACAAACACCATAAAAGAGGGCAGAGGGGCACACACATCAACACAGAGGGAAGGGGGAACACACACCATCACGGGAGGCAGGGGGCATACACATCATCACAGGGGAAGGGGGGAACACACACCATCAAGGAGGGCAGGAGGGCACGCACATCAACACAAGGGGCAGGGGGGCACACCAAACATCAAAGAGGGCAGGGAGGGGCAGTAGTTTTAAATCTAAACCTTATCAATTAATAATAATGCTCATGATCAATTGCAATGTTCCAAGGTATGGTTTCAATTTGACAGTCAGGTTTTTTTTTGTGGGACAAGAGGTTTGAACTGTTTATTTGGCCTTTGTTTCATGTACATGAGACAAAAGTAAATCAGGAAAAAGTGTGTTTTTTTATTGAAGCTTTGTTTTGTGCCCCAGAGAAGGTGGCATGTGTAATCATTTAGTGCAAATATTGAAGGAACCTATTATTTAATAAATATATATTATTTCTGTACCCTGGCCTGGTTCTTGGCTCATTGTGGCACAGGTGTAGGTCCTTGAGTCTTAGACAGGGCTAGTTTGTAAAAAATCAAAATAACAAATGTGTTGTATGGTACCTTCATTGGGGGGGTCCCCATGTTAAGGGTGGTCTCCCATTTTATTGTTACATGGTCAGTTATTGACAGGTGCTGTTGGAGAAAATGGGAATGAGAAATGTTTGCTATATGCTGAGAGTCACATAATCACACCTCCTTTTTGTTTTGCCTTCCCCTTTCCTCTGTTGAATTGGCTGAATCAGAATTATTTCCTTTAATATTTCCATGGCACTCATTTGCTTATCTGCACTATTTTCCTTATTTTCCAGACTTCACTGTGGAATGTTGTGACCTCTTGTATTATCTCCTGTTGATATCTGCTTACATATCTTATTATCTCTTTCACTGTAGAGAACCGATTACATGGTCTGCATCTTTGCAGCAAAAATGTGTAGTTATTCCTTCCTTCAGTATAGACAGCAACAGTTATCGGTATGTGCTCCCTTTTTCAAGGTCACTATTGTACTGATGCTATTTATCGATTAACTATTTATAAACTAGGCCGGTGTTTTACTCTGGGCAGTAATTACCCTAAGGGTATTTGGTACATCTTGAAATCTTCCGCCCTCACAAGAAATCCACCCAGTTAGTGGTAAAAGATACAAACTTCCATGCTGTGTATCTGGACATCTGAAAGCAATATGTATTTCTGTATATTGTATATCCTTCATATTGAGTAAGGAATAGATTGTGCAGAGAAACAATTGATAGTGCTACTAAGAAAATGTTACTTTTCACCTTTGAGTGTGCCAATGAAAAAACATGTGTTTGCTACATTGAAGAAAAGCACTTGAACTTCACTTCAGTGCAGGAAAAACAGATTTAAAGAATTGAAGGGGAGTTTTTAAAATGTGTCTCTTAATCTTTAGGGTCAGACACAAATTGGAATTAAAAAAAGAGGTATTTGACAATATTATACAGTGGTAATTTCTGTATATCACCTTAAGTAATTCTGTAAATCCAGAATCAGTCAGATACTTCAAAGAGGATGTATTTGCAAACACCACATGTGCTACCATTACTGCCATACTCATGATCAGATTTTACCTTGGTAAGATTAAGCAGGACATCCACGTAGTCCACGTACTATGATTCCTGCTTTACCAGGTGCCCACATTGCTGCATGAAATCCTAAGGAAAATTACTTATACGGCCAGTAGTGGCTGTAGATCTCATGTGATGGTTCCATGCCCCAAGCCCAAGAATTTGGAGGGACAAACGATGCCTCCTCTTACTGCCCTTAGGCCCCAGATCATATGCACTCTTCCGTAAGAAAGTAAAAACATCAGTGTTCAACAAATATCTCTAATATTCGGGCCAGACCTGCTTACGCTCAATCTGACTCACTTTCTTGATGTTAACGTAACCACCCTCTTTGTTTAACTCGTATCCTATGATGTAATGCAACTGCCCTATTCTATTTCACTCACGCTTTGTAGTAATGTAATCATACTGTTTTTATCGAATCCTAATTATGTACATGTAGCGCTATGATACCTCCGGGTTTGGGCGCTATCAAAAAATACAGTAAATAAATAAAATCAATAAATATAATCAGTGGTGCTGTCAAACCCGTGAGTTGTCCCCAAAGACACCTTATGAGCCAAGCAGGGGACATCTTCACATTCTCCATTGCTTTATCTATAGATTGCAGTTAGAAAAACGTTGGTTGCTTGTAGCTATCATCTCCACTTACTACAGTAAAGGAATAAGCTTGGAGAGTAAGAAACCAATGCATATCTGATACATTAGTGTCTTTATTTCAGTATGGTCAATCTAGGGGCGCACTGTTTGCTGCTTGCATGAGCTGCCTTCCAGTTAGGTATAATTGTATGGCTTCTACATCCCACTGATGGCAAAGCATTCTAGTTCTTGTGTCACATAACAGAGTTCTCTGTGTAATAGTTTTCAGCTTATTATAATTGTAGGCTCTTCCATCCATTAATGATTCTGGGAAAGCACGGCCCCCAAACCTACCTGTGAAATTTCAGTTTGTAGAATAAAGGTTTATGAAGGGGGGTGGATGGGCAAGGGATCACTTCCACCTCCGGGAAGGCGATGCACTTCAGTTCCTTTGGCTTGTTTAGTTTTAGATGATCTGTCAAAGGCCCCACAATAGTAGAGAGATTTGTGATGAACATCCGTAAATAGCTGAATAATCTAATTAAAACCTGAAGATCTTGTTTTTATTTTCTTAGAAGAGAAGTGTTGCACCATTTTCACCTTATCTTCCTTGTTCAACGGTTTATTTGCCAAACGTGAAGTCAAAACAAATTACCACAGATGTGACTAGAAGGCACTTGCTCAGGTTTTCCTGCAGATCTTACTGTTGCAAGCTTTGAGCTACTTGGTAAAGGTGGTGCACATATGCACCCCAGCACTTACTATAGATGATAATGTCATCCAAGTAGGCTCAGGCATACTCCCAATTTAGCAGCAGATTGGTGGTTCCGAATTTCTGATGCACCACAAAGTCCAAAAGGGAGCTCAGTAAAATCGTCACGGTCTCATGGGTGTAGAGAAGGCTGTCTTCCATAGCCAAACGCTCACAGGGCACCTGCCCAATTCCTGTTGTTTCAAAGGCCAGAAATGTGTGTGGTGGGGGTGGGGGGCGGGCGGGACCTGCATGTCTCTTTACCTCTCGATACCCACAGCACAGTCATGGGAGAGACCAGGGATTCTTCCCCTTACTGCCATTAGGCCCCAGATCATATGCACTCTTCCATAAGAAAGTAAAAACATAATTGTTCAACAAATATCTGTAATATTCTGGCCAGACCTGCTTACGCTCAATCTGACTCGCTTTCTTGATGTTAACTAATCACCCTTGCTTCTTCCACCTGCGCTATTTAAAGAGATTCTTGGATTACTTTGTATTCTCCCAGAGAGGATATAATTGTCGAATGCCTTTATATCAAGTAGATTGGACTTTTGCCACACAATCTATCTGGACTATTTAAGTCAGCTATTTGAAGGTTACAGCAGTCCAAAATGCAGCTGCGTGGATGTTGTTGAATTTGGGCAGCAGTGATCATATCTCTCTTGCCCTTTGCACTTTGCATTCTCTCCCAGCTAACCAATGTTAATTATGAAGGTTACTTGTACCACGCACTATCACTACCAGAGTGGTCCTCTGGCACTCTGTGTATACAATTCAAGGCACTCTGTGTGTTTAATAAATAGGCATGGTTTTTGGATCTTAAAAGAAAATTCAAGGCTCTCTGTATCACTCATAAAACGTTTTACAACTTGGCCCCTTGTTTTATGAGAACGTTTCAACGGTATCAACCTTCCAGAGTTCTTCACTCTGCCACAGTATATCTCCTTGTTTCAGATTGGAAAGATGGGGGGTACAGGAGGTGCTTGTTTTCCAGCCAAGTGGTGAAGCTCTGGAATTCCCTGCCTCTTGTCCTTTGAGGCATCTCAAACCACCCTGACTTTAGAAATAAATTAAAGACTTTCTTGTATCTACCATGATGTTGAGCTCCTTGTCTGCTCTGAGAAAAGGGAACTATCTCTTAGGTTCTTTTTGTTCTGGTGTTTTCCATTGTTCAGTGCCATGATTTCTTTTCAGGTGGCTGTTGCACTTTATACGTGTTTTTACCATAACACGCCAAAGCGATCTGTCAGAAAGCTTTTGTAAAATCTAATGTTGATATATGCTGAGCTTCTCCTATTTGCCAAATCTTTTCATTGGCATGGGGCATTAGTATGTAAGTAACAAACCTCAAGATCGTGTTTACTTTTCAAAGGTCTATGCAGAACCTGCATTTCCCATCTAATTTTCCTGAAGGGATGATGAGTGAGGACCAGTGGCTTTGCAAAGGTTTCATTATGCCCAGGTCTAAAATCTTCTTGAACTTGTGTTGCACTGCTTGGTGCTAGACTGTTGGTAGTCAGTAGGACCAAGCCTCGTGGCTTTCCCCCGAGTCATCATTATATGGTGTATAAAGCATTTAGCTACATCTTAGCTATTAATTATAATGTCCTGGAAACTGTGTAAGACGTCGCATGGGTCTGTTTCTTGGCAGGATTCCATATTTTCCAATATTATTTTCATCAGGTGATTAGACAGTTTGGTGGCAAACATATCTTGTCTGACTTGTTCCAGGTAACGGGCTCCTTCCGTACCCACAGCCATTTTATGTGGTATATTTGAGTCGGCTTGCAGTGATCCTCTGGTTGAACCTAATACTTGAGCTCTCTGAGAATGTATGCCTTTGTAGTGTCCATGCCAATTAGCTAGGTGAGTGTTCTAGGATGTGGAGACGAGGACCATATCTGGATTCATACTGTGAAACCTTCACAGTCATGCTTATCGATCTTAGAGTGATGTCTGTGCTTCTTGGGCATGCTACGGATGTTGGCATACAAGGGAGAAGTTTATACACATAAGTGGCTGCACAGATAGGGCCAGGTTTTGTTTAGTATCTTCTTGGCATTTCCACTCTTCTCTTAACATGTTGAGAATGCCCCATGTGTTCCCTCCTATGCATCAGCTCAAAGGTGAGAACCCGCTTAACACTGAAGGGGCTTTACATACTGTGAAGACAGCACAGGGTAAAACCATTCAAATTCAATTTCCATTAAGTCATCCATTTGATGCAATACATCGAGGTACTTGGGGTATCTATTTCGAGGGAGTTCTTTAGGTCTGTCATATGCTTCAAAATGGATGTGGTTCCCTGGTATGCTTACATTTCTTTAGGAAATCGCATTCAGAAAAAAATGGATCACAAGCTGTTTCAGAATTAATTGGGTATAATGTATTTGGAGGGACTGAGAGGCCCCACATTATCCATTCCTAACAAGCAACATGGTCACATGTGAATGAATAAAGTCCACTACTGATTGTATAAAGGTTGTTGGGGCAAGAAGCTATAAATGTTTTTGCCCATTCCCATTACTGTTTTTCTTTTATCCTGTGCACTAGCCATGTCCACTCAATAAAGAACAGCCTTGTTGTTTCAAGGCCTCCCTCCATGTAAATCACCACCTCAAAGGTGGACCATAGTGGTAGTTAATTTATTTAGGCTGCTGAGAATTCAGTAATAAAGGGTAGCTGATCACAGTCCCTGTTGGTATCTCTCTGGAGCGTCTACTCATCTGGCAATTTCTGCAAATAATGGTCTTTCTCCTTTACTCTGGGGAAAGTGTAGGTGGTACCAAACATGGTTCCCCTTTCTGGGTAGAACTGAGCTAAAAGGTTTCATCCACCAGAGACATAGGTTATTCTTCACAGATGAGCTGCACGAGTGAGTCCCCTTGATGCTCTACAAAAGTATGATCGGTTGTGATTAGATAGCAACACTTTGACCTCCCCCTCACGGTTACACTCAACTACAGCTGCACCTATAGCAATGCCATGCTTTATAGCTAGGATTGATTTGACCATAATACTTGCAATGGTTCCCTCAGGAAACTGTGACTGCAATCCCGTAGGCGCTAACTCTCAAACTCTGGGAGGGATGACCACATCTTCTATTCCGAAATCAAAACCATCAGCTGCCAGGGGGATTGAAAGGGCAATGGAACCATACCTCATATCTTGACTACAATCAGCTACAAATCTAGTGAATTTGGACGTGCTTCCAATTAGGCATCTACTCACACCATCTGTAACAAAGCCGAGTGGACTCCACAAAAGAAGCCACATGAGGATTCATTTTATAAGCATTATCTGGGATTATGTGCAAGGTTAGGCAACTCAATAAGCGGTTAAAATAGAAAACCGTCTTCTCAATTCAAAATGGCCTTTCCAATAGTATCTGAGGGCCTCACCCTGTGTTTACTCACAGTTATTTGCATGATGTTGCTCCAGTGTATTGGTGGGTGGGTGCCCTACATTGGAGGGTGGGAATGGGTAGGGAGGTGATCAATAAATGAATAGTGTCATCAAGATATTTAAGTCACTCTTGTGGCAGCTCTGGTCCTTCTTGAACAGGTTTTAAAGTGTCTCCCTGAGCTGACATACAGCAGAATATGACCTCCCAACCCCATATTTCCCCCATCCACACTGAATCAATGCCACCTCATGCCTATGGGTCTGGTAATAGGCCTTGTCTCTGGCCCTTGAGCAGACTGTCATCTAAACTCTGCAACATTCCATAACATGTTTGTTCCTCTTCCCACTTCATCCAACAACACAATGACTGATGTGTCTCACTCTCTGCTTGGGCCACTGCCTGTATTTCAACTGGATTACCCACTGTCCTCATCTCTTCATCTCTGTTTCTTCTTTTCCTTTCCAAATGCCTATGCTTCCTCGTGTAATCCTCTCCACCGTCCCCTCTTCTGGCAGTATTTTACTTTTTCCCTTCACATTCTCCTGCACCACCGTTTGATGCATAACCAACATCTCAGGCATCACCAACTCCTCTTGTGCCTCCAGCTCATCCTGCACTACCAACTTCTCCTGCACCTCCAACTTCTCCTGCACCCTCAGCAACTCCTATACCTCCAAATCCCCTCTACCACCACCTCTTCTGCTCCATTACTCACTGCGAGCCTACTCCGAACAGCGACAACAGACTGTTTCCTGTGCAGGACTTGACATGAGTTTCTACTCTCCCACTGAGCTGTGCTAAAGGTAAGAACACATTACTTAGTTATCTGAGAGTCATGTACCCAAGTGTATCTGTGCTCAGTTTCCCAAAGTCTTTCCCTGTAGACCCAAAACTGGTGTAATTGAATGTGGGCAACTAGCTATCTGAGCAGAACTGGAAAGGTTAGCGCCTGGAAACAGCAAAGTTGCCCTTGACAGACTGTACATTGGTAAGATGTACTGGGACAGCCACATGGCTGATTCTTTAAATGGACAAAGGTGTTGCCCTTTGGTATGAAGCACTGTGCAGTTAACACATAATTAATTATGTGACTTAGAAAAAAAGAACTCATACAAAATTAAAGCAACAGGCCGGTACCCTGTGCAATTGTTCAAGTTGGCCTCCATCAGTATAGCAAGCAGAATCAGAGATTCCACAGACAGGTTTTCAGAATTAGAACTGCCCGGGGTCCAAGTTTCCACCATATTCCACATACGCTCTTAACCATCTGACTGGCCATGTCGGGGGAAGTCTACTGGAACACCATTTGGCTGGCAATCCACACTGCGCCAACAGTCTTGTGGTACAGGAAAGCACTCAGGGCTTTACTCTTCAGTCAGTACATAGTTAGCACCCAGGCTTCTTGCATTCCTGCATCACATCCCACCGTCATGCCGTAACATCCTATCCCACATGCTGTAACCAAACCTTTTACCTCATGTGTTACTCGGAACTACATGTGAAGTGCTCTGTTGCTTCCTAGATAGGGTGGTGCTATAAAGAAGAAACACACACAAAATACAACTACAAATACTTGAGAACCTTTACCTATGACCAGACCAGCATACACATAATATTTAGGTGGATAGATGTTGTGAGAACTCAGAGTCAGGAGAGATGTATTTATTGTGACCTAAAACGTTCTTGGTAGAGAAGCTCCAAGACCTTTTTGGGACTATTTAATGTAGGCTTCGATTTTCACAGTCACTGACATTGGTGCCAGTTAATGGGTGTGGGGAGAAGATGGTATGTAATTATCGGCGGTCAGTGCATAGATATAACACTCTTTTTATACTCATGCTTATCTGAAATGCTCAGGTCCCCATGTTAATAAAGGTGAACTGCTCTTTTCATTTGATGGACACCAGTGCAAACAACTTTATGAGTAACCGCCTTGAAATCATTAATGTCAGGAGCACACTCCTGACACTGACCGATGACAGCATCTCAGCAACCACATGGCAGAGACCATAAAAGCAAGCAATACTTTACACAGTATTTATCTCTATATAACAAAAAGGCGGTTAACCATGGCGAACAGCATAACTGAAGCTTGACAACCTGCAGGCCACTAATGCCTCCTCCTTCACAGAGCTGACTCCAAGATTTTTCAGCAGGCACTTAATCAAGTTTGCCAGGTTGCAGCATAAAGAGGACAGAAAATAGGAAGTGTGTTAAATCATCACTCCTTCGTAGAGTAATTGCCCACCTCCTTGTATTCCTTGGACCCGATTGTTCAATAAACACTAGCAGTTGTAGAAAAGGTGGTCTGGTTTAATATATAGGGTTTTAGCAAAGAAATACTACATTTAATCTAAACAACGTTCTACACCAATGAAGGGTTTAATGGCAAATTAATCCAACATGTGATCCAAAGCACTATCTGTAGAAACATGTCTTAATTCCCGAGCTGAATCAACAGGGTGTTCTATCAAACATACTCTAGTTTCAGATTGCTTGTGGTCAACTTCATATTTGTGATCCAAGGAAGTGAGGTCACATCTGGGCATCTCAAAACATCTCTTTACAAGTGGGTGAAAAAGGGGGGACTCTAGACTCTCACCAAATATACAATTGTTTCAGCAGGATAGTTATAAAGATTTTGTTCACACCCAACCCTTGCCATGAGCCCAGGGAAGGGATTAGATGGGTAGTATTTAATGTGGCTTTCATACCGTTGATAGGGGGCTGACATGAATGGTAACACAGCCCACCAGCCCTCCTCAAGGTAGGGCAAAGTGAAGCGAGGGCCTCAGCAAGATCTGTGGGCCATGAACGTCCATGCCAGTGGCGTGAAAGCCATTGGCACTGTGGGATTTCTCTGGGATGCAAAGATTTTTTTTTCCCTGTCAGGAGATGAACTCAGTGCAGAGTGCGCAAGCCCATCTCCGGATGAGAAAAAAAGAAGGTAAAAAACGGCGGCCATTAAAAACATGTTGAAAAATGTCAGCCATCATCCAAAAAGGGACTTAGTCCCTTTTCTAATTGGGTGCCATGTGTGCAACAGTGATTATAGAATCGCACACGGGAAAGACAGATTATGAGTGGTCAATCTGTCTTTCCAGGGGGCGAATTTTGTGATAAAGAGACAATAGGCCTCATTACTGGTCTGGTGGTAACCCTGCCAGTGCTACTGGGTCCAAAATACCTTCAGCTATCCCTCTGCAAATACCTCCCCTCTCGAGCTCTTTGCTCCTCTACCTCTAACTCCCTCAGGGTTAGTCGTTTTTCAAAGAAACGAGCTGGGGTTAGATCTCTGTCTTTGGCTGGGGCCTCCCTCTGGAACAGCCTCCCTGCCACTCTAAAACTTGAGGAGAACCATCTCTGGTTCCGGAAGCACCTCAAGACCTTCCTCTTTTCTTCTGCCTTCGCTCCCCCTCTCCCCTGCTGATCTGTTCTCTCTTGATACCATGCACCTGGCCACCCTCTGTCCTCCGGGACCAAGTACCTGCTCTCCCTGCCACCCTCCCGCACTGCCCTGCCTCTGTGCCGCCCCTTGCACTGCGGTCTGTATCTGTACCCATACAGCCCCCCATTTTTCTTCCTGCATTTATCAGACCTACCCTGTCTGCTGCTTTAAACCTAGCACTTGCAAATTGCTGGCTGCACTACAACTGTTTGTTGCCTTTATTTATTATTATTTATCTGTTTCTTCTCTGCTTCGCACTGTCCACTTCTCCCCCCTTCCATGCACTTTCCCCCTCCCCCTCTCCCAATCACCTGCGCGTTCTCAATGTCACTAGGCCTAGTAAGCTCGCTGTTTTGTTCTCCCCTGTTCCCCTCACTTGCTTTGTCACGCTCTGAAACACTTGTGTACGAGCGCAATAGAAATAAAATATCAATATCAATATCAATGCCGGTGGGTTGTCGCCGGACCCATAAATATTTACTGGTGCCTGACTTCATGGTGCCACTGGGAGATTACAACCCCAGTGGGCCGGAAAGTCAGGCACCAGTAAAATGTAAGTCCCCATTCCCATAGAGTTCCATAAAGTCCAATAGGGCTCTATGGGAGTGGAGACACAGAAGCACCGGCACAGTTGCTAACGGTGCCAGAGCTTCAGTGACCAGTCTGCCTACCATGGCAGCTGTGCCTGGCAAGGGCAGACCTGCTGGGTACAGTGGCTCCGGCAGGCAGACTCAGAATGTGGCGGTCCGGAATACAGGGTGCCAGTTGGCTTACTGGTACCCTTTATTTATTTTATTTTAGTTGCTTATATAGCACACTGAACCCAGGGGTATCTAGGCACTCGACTTAATGAAGAATCATGGTACATACATTGAATTCAATACAGATAGTGAACATACAATATGAGTGCAGGCAAAGTTCAAACATATATACAAAATATTCATAAATGGAAGTAAATATACAAAATATACATATGTGGAAGCGGTTATTAACAGGTAGGCAGTTTGGTTGAGGACTATTCAGGGGAAAATATACACAATCAGACAGGTATATACAATATGGCTGAGGGTGGTCAAAGTGGGGTTAGTGAGAGGAGCCAGGATTTAACTTTGAAACGGAAGGCCGGATAGGAAGGTTCATCCCTAAGAGCTAGGGGCATCGCGTTCCAAGTTTTAAATGCCAGGACAGTAAAACTGGAACCACCTGAATTTTGCAGCCTGAACTTTTGAATACTAAGGCAGTGAGTGTAATTAGATCTGGTTGGTCTAGTGGAGCTCTTTCTGCAGAATTTATCCAGAAGGTATTTAGGAGCCATTTTGGAGAGGCATTTGTGAGTGATAACAAGTGTTCTGAAGGTGATTCTGTCTTGTATGGGGAGCCATTTGATGTTGCATCTGGCTTGGGAGATGTGGTCTGAGCATGGAATATCTAGTGCTTCACGGAGGGTATTCTTTTGTAGTATTTGGAGTTTGTGAAGGTTTTGTTTGCTTGTGCCCAAATAAAGGGTGTTGCAGTAATCCAATTTGGAGACTATCAGAGCTTTGGCCAGAGTGATGCAGTTTGGGGTGGATAAAAATGGTCTGCATGCATTTATTAGTTTGGCGGTGTAAGCCAAAGAAGACGCAGTGGCATTAACCTGTTTTGATAGTACGAGTGTTGATTCGCGGTAGACTCTCAGCGTTTTGGCATCTTTGGGCACAGCAATGAGATTTCCATCTATGTTAAAGGACTTGTATTGAGGGTTGAGTTTGTTGAGGCGTTGCCTAGAACCAATGAGTAGGAGCTTGGTTTTGTCATCATTTAGACATGCCAAGCCTGTGCTTGGCCATCCAATCTTGGATTTTGCTGGATATGTCGTTTATTGGGGCAGCATCTTTTTCATAGAAACCTAAGAGGGGGTTGAGAATTTTCGTATCGTCCACGTAGTTTGTGTAGGGGGCTTCCATGTCATCTAGGAGGTCGAAGAGCATCTTTGTAAAGATGTTAAACAGCGTTGGGGAGACACAGGAGCCTTGTAGGACTCTGCATGTAATGGGCGAGGGCGCTGCATAAGCAATGGCAGAAGAGACCCTCATGGATCTGTAAGAGAGGAATGATTGTATCCATTTGGCGAAAATGCGGCTGACTTGGTTAGGTGAGTGGTCAGAATGCTGTGGTCGACCAAATCGAAAGCATCTGATAGATCAAATAGAAGGAGTCGGGAGGGGTAACCCTTGTCTTTAGCCTCGTCCATCTGGATTTTGAGATCTAGGAGAGCCATCTCAGTGCCATGTCTAGGCCTGAATCCTGATTGACAGAGGCATAGTAAATTGTTTGTTTCAAGGTGGTTCTGAATTTGGATGTAGGCTGCTTCATTTAAGATTTTTAACATGAACAGCCAGTTCTGATTGTCCAGTAGTTTGTGGCGATGTTGGGGTCAAGGTTGGGGTTTTTGATAAGGGGCATGACCCAGGCATCTTTGAGGTTCTCAGGTACAGGCCAGGAAGTAAAGGAGGAATTCATGAATGAGGTGATGAAGGGTGCAAACTCTTTGCCTCCTTCTTTGATGATGGAGGCTGGGCATATATAACCCTGACATTTTGAGGGTTTGAGTCCGAATATTATGGTATCCACCTTATTTATAGTGACTGGGGAGAATTCAAATAATTTGCCGAAATTCAGTGGGGGTAGGTGGTGTTTATTAGCATTGGTTTTGCCTTTAGAGGAAAAGGATGAGTCTTTTGGTTTCTATTTTAGCTTGTAATAGGGCTATGTTATGTAACAGAGCCTTCTGGATGTTAGCACACCAAGGGGCATCTTTGTTGCAAGCAGTTTGGGGTGGGAGATTCTAATTCTTTTAGGATGGTGAAGAGTTCTTTAGAACTGGATTTGGTATTTAGTATTCTATTGTTAAAGGTGTCTCTTTTGATTTTTAAGATAGCCTCTTTATAGGCAATCACGCTGGTATTGAACAGTTGTTTATTTTGGAATGAGGGGTTCTTTATCCAGTTTGCATCCGCATGTCTTTTAGACTTTCTCAAGGCTTTCAGAACAGAGGTGAACCATTTTTTTAGGTGGCTGGGCTATTTGACTTTTCTGGATTTGAGAGGAGCTATTTGATCTAGTGCTAGAAGCAGATTTTTGTTGAAAGAGTCTACTAAGGCAGCAGGGTCTACCTTAGGGGATGTTGAGGGGTTCATGATGTGATGAATGAGCGGGAGTATGTTCTCAAGGGTGATTAGCCAACTGTTTCTGGTAGTGGCCGAGGTGCTTGCGAAGCGACTGGGGGTGAATGGAGTTCTCGAGCTCTAAGTGAATGATGTGATGGTCAGACCATGCACACGATGAGTTAGAGAGTATTTTGATGTTGCAGTTTAGGTCGGCATGCTAATCAAGGATTCTACCTTTGTTGTGTGTAGGTTCTGATATCAGTTGAGTAAAGCCTAGTTCTTGAAGGTATTGTTCTACGGCTTTTGCGTTAGAGTCATGAAGGCCCAAGTTTAGATCGCCTAGTAGTAGAATTTGGGAGTTAGGTTTGGTGTGGTGTGGGAGTAGGCTTGTGATATCATCCTCAAATGAGAACTGGGGACCAGGTGGTCTATAGAGCAGGTGTATGAGTACTGTGACTTGGGGCGATAGCGGGAGTTCTCCTGATGAGAAAGGTTGGGAGACAAATTCTCTCATGCCAAGCTGGGATTTGGTGATGAATGCAACTCCCCCCACCTTTACTGGTTTTTCTGTCAGCTCTCAGGATAGAGTAGTTTTCAGGTATGGCAAGCATGATCGCAGGACCTGCTGCTGGGTGTAGCCATGTTTCTGTGACTGCCAGGAAGTCAAGGTTGTTGGCAGATAAGAGGTTGGTTTTATCGAGTACGTGAGCAGTGAGGGATCTGGCATTTATGATTGCTCCTTTGAGATTGGAGCTTTCTGGCTGGGGGGGCCTTACTGAGTGAATGGGCTTATGTGGTGGAGGTGAGGGCATGGCGCTGTTGTTGTTTGACTTATGGTGCATGGCTGTGCCGGATGTGGTTTGGGAGCAAAGTCTGAAGTTCATTGGTACTTGGGATGAGGTTCGGTAGCCAAGTGTGGAGTTTCTTCGTTCAAGGATGCCTGGTACAATAGGATTGGGCTTGGAGGTGAGGTGTGGTAGCCACTGAGTAGGAGATAGAGGAGATGGTAATGGCATGTCTAAAGTAGTATGACTTTCGGTAATTGTACTGGAGCTATTCTAGTTCTGTGTACTTGGTAATCTTTTCAAGTGAGGATGCGTAGCTGGGCCAGTGGGGTCAACTAGAATATAATGAGCACCGAGGTGGCTAGTTGATGTGCCAACCATGTGAAGACCAATGTCCTAGTCCTCTTGGTGGACTTGCAATGTTTTGTGGAGGATAATGTGAGGCCGACAGGCGTTGGTACAGACAGGCGATATTGCTAAACTAGCTCACTTAGCGGAGGCACAAATCATTTAGTAGAAAATATGCATGCACATTGCAAGCTTAGTTGGGCTTAGATATTAGGTTCAGATATAGCAGTGTGAGGCAACGACTAGTAGAGTGCAATGCAGAGTGGCACAGTATAAGACGCAAGTTATGCATGAAGATTACGGCAGTGGTGTGAATTGCAATAGTCGCGGTATTGCGGTATAGCTTCTGAATAACAATCAGATGGGAATGCAGTACAGTGAGCAGCAGCACGTCGGCCAGCAATGCGGCAGGCGGCTGGTCGTGGACAGTAAGTCAATGAAGAAGGCATTGAGCGGAGAGGACCACTGGTGAAGTGTTTAAACATATGCAGCGCCAGCAGGGCTTTAAGTGGGGTAAGAAATCGAGAGGGGGCCCTCGTTTGGGGGCGTGGCTTCTGGGAGGGGCGTGGCCTAAAAAGCACGCAAATCGTAAGGTCTGCACACAAATATATATACATGTTATATATCTGTGTGCGTACCTTACTATGGTTTGTGTACTTTGCAGGCCATCTTTTTTAAACATAGAAATATGTAACATACATATTTCTATGTTTAGAAAAGATGGCCTGCAAAGTACACAAACCATAGTAAGGTACGCACACAGATATATAACATGTATATATATTTGTGTGCGTACCTTACGGTTTGCCTAGTTTTCAGGCCATGTTTTCGGGTTTATAAAAGATGGCTTTGAAAGTACACAATTCAAGCCATCTTTTATAAAGCTTTGACTACGGACAAAATTGGCCGTCGGCAAAGCTTTATAAAAGATAGCTTGAAATGTGTACGTGTACTTTCAAAGCCATCTTTTATAAACCTCGAAATATGTCGAGGAATCCCCAGGATCGCCGAGGGTTAAAGACGCCTCAGTGACCTGGGGAAACAAAGGAACAGTAACTGCCTCTGATGACCCCTCGCGTGGGGGGTCACCAGAGGCAGTTACTATGACTGACAGAAGTGGCAGCCAGGCACAGCATCGCTGTGGTTGGCTGCCACTTCTGTCAGCTAGCCTGACTTCATGGCAGGCGCATCTCCCGTCGCGGCTGCAGCCGCGACGGGATGATGCATCCCGCCAATGTTGCGTGCGGTGGGACTGGCGGCCCCGGCAGGGCCCCGGCTCAGCCCCACTTTTTGGAGACTGCCGGGGCTCAGCCCCGGCAGGCCCCGGCCCACTTAAAGCACTGAGCGCCAGTAAGGTTATGGTATGCGACACAGTGAATTTTGGGACAGCTTAAGGTGGTGTTGATGATACGGGCCAGTATAATGGAAGTACAGTCAGCATTCATATGGTGCTTACCATAAGTTGAGATTGGAGTTGCCGAACGTTCGTGAAGAGGAGTCGCCTAGCAAAGTCGACACTTAGGAGCGAATAGGCAGCATGGGGTTGAGACAGTGGACCTGGCCATAGTGTTCGGCGTCTCGGTCAGGCTCAGTCAGGTACCTTAGATTGCACCTTGTAGTGCACCGGCTTTGCCTTCTGGTGAACTCGTATTGGCTGAAAAGCAGTAGGCTAGCCAATCAGCAAACAGGGGCCACAGTGATGCTGGGAGCCGTCGTGATGGCAATGGTGGCCATTTTAGGATAAGTTCACCCTCCTGGTTTTGAATGAGGCTGATTCAGAGCTAATACTGTGAATGCTCCGTAGTGCTAAAACAAACAGTACGCTTTAAATTTGTAGAGCCGCGTTGTGTAGAAGGTAGCAATGATTTCTTCAGCTAGAAGGTTGGCATCAGATGCGATGATGCAATATGCAGGTTAGGGCCAACAGCATTACCTTGATCTGCAGAGCAGATCCAACGCTGCTCCCAAGCAGTGTAGGTAGTGGGAGGCGAACTCCTGCTCCGGCGATCCAAGATCTTCTGAACCCTTGTTTCCGGACCGCCACTGTTGTAATGAGGCCCAGTTTCTTTAAATAGTGAGCAGGTTGAAGACATCTAGAGAAAAATAGATTGACTAAAATAGAACTTTATTCTTGAGCAGCTACACAGAGGTCTCTAAAAAATTGAAAAATGACTGGAAATTACAAATATTGAGGTGGCAACTGCAAGCTTTGCAATTTAAAGCTGAATCCCAGAATTTGGCTAGTCGATTAAAAATGTAATGAGTTAGAAAATAAGCCAAATAGGCACCCATCTTGTATTTTAAGGCAGAACAAGGGCAAACAGTATACAGTATTTGAAAGATAAAAAGGGTGATTTATTAGGATATATTTATGCGGCAACAATCAATGCAGGGAATTCTTTCCCTCCCCAATCGAGAGCATCACACCAATAACTCAATTTATTGGATCATTCCCTAGACCTACCCCTGACACATTTCACACCACTATCAGCTCTCACCCCAGTGCAATAGATAAACCAGGAATCAGGTTGGTGCGTAGAAAGAATATTTATTTATTAATAAATAGAAACATTTATATTTGGACAAAGCACAAGACATGCTACCTCACTCGGTGGCCCAAATGCTTTACTTTCCTGATAATTAATTTTTCATAAAAATTGAAACACCAGTTGGTTTAGGGTAACACAGATCACGGATGCTTTAACCCCAGAACATGTAAAGGTGTTCCATCATTGTTTATTTCCACCCTGGTTACATAGGAACACAGGTCTGTAGAATACTTCAGATACCTGGGTCACTCAGAAAATACTCTTAATGTACAGAATTGTACAGCACTCTTCACATGACAGAACAATTTAACTTCACAATATACTTTGCATGGGGTTTACTTTATAACATGCACCTTGAAACATGACCGAATGAAACACTTGGCAATATACTTTACATGAAGTTTAATTTAAATAATATGCAACACGTTTCTATTGGCAAAAGCAATTTAACACATGCAGAGCTTTTTATTTTTAATCTCCCTGTGCAATTGGCAATGCTAGCACTGTTGGAACACAACAGACTTTTCAGAACCAAATGCTTTTTATATTTATGAAACCCTTTCTCCTGCACCACAATGCAATATAGAATCTCTCTTCTACCAGGGGCAATTTTCTCACCCTCTTTAGCCAGCATGTCTTGAAATCAGGGACTTCACTCTATTTAATTTGTTAAGATACTTTTCTGCCGCCGCACAACCGCAGATATTCAGTTTACATTTAGCAACCTCTGCTTTAAGGCAGTGGGCCTCATCACGAGCCTGCCAGTAACCCTTAAATGCGGTGGTAGTGCTATTACCACCGCATTTAAGGGTCCGCCAGATCATGGCCTTGGCGGATTTCCCCCCAGCTGCGAGCTGGGGGGAAATCCGTGGCAACATTTCCGATTTTTGGTGCTATTACCGCCAGCGGGAAATCCGCTGGTGGTAATAGTGCGAATTTTCCCCATTGGGCCGAATGGGGAATGAGGAATTCCTGAATGGGCCCAATGGGGAATGGGCACTAACCCGTGATCCGGCGCTAATAGCGCCGGGGGGTTTGGAGGTAGGGCTAATAGCGCAGACAGTAATACCACCGGCGTTACCGCCCAACTTGTGATGAGGCCCAGTGTCTGAGGATTGGTGGACAGTTATGAATTTTGCTTTTATAAGTACACCACTTCCCTTTAGGGAATATTGGTGCTGGCCGAAATAAGGTAAGGAATACACACTTATTTTAAATGACTATACCTATAATCAGTGTTAGGCGAGAGATCTGAGGTTTCAAACTCCCCCAAGCTCACCATGCGTTCCTTGACTATAGGGAAGTTAATTAAATTAATATTTAGTAAAAATACTAATAATCTACTTGGTCTGCCCACTCATTCAATACGGGGAAGATATTAAAACAAACATCCCCACAAAAATTGGTTTGGTTGGACAAGTTTACATACATAGAATATCTCTGGGTTTGGTGCTCAGGAAAAGACATCAAGTCTTCTGGATACTCAGGGGAACCATAGGGACTTGGTTAGACGGCCTCTCCATGTTCAGTCATGAGATCTGCAAGATTCCATCCCTTTATTTGTCTCTCCAGGTTCCCTCCAAACTTTAGTCTTTCGCCTGGTCTAATCCACCTCCCAGGCAATGTTGGTTCTCCCACAATTTTTCCAGCAGTTCCTACTCAGATGATTTCAGAGAGCTCTCCGCTTTTCCCATTGTGTGTGTCCATTTAAATCTTTAACTACTCCCCCAAAATATTTAAATTGTCAGGTGCCAGCTTATTGGCTCTTGATCTAGATTGGACATTTACAGTCCTCCCCTTTTCTCCAATGAGTCCCTTTTAGTTACTGGGCTCCACTCTTGGGAGTTTTTGACTCAACCCCCTTGAATTATCCTTCTGAACAATTTTACAGTTGCACTAAAAACTGCAAAATGGCAATGCTTTTTAAATAATGTGTCTGGTGTCGGCACAATGTTGCAGGTGTGAGTGGCAGATTTTTGTAATTTATTCAGCAAATATAACAGCTATCATCTCACCAAATCTCTACTTGTGACATTTTCTGGGATGCTTTCACACATTTCAGCTTCTAACTTTAGTCCTCATCATCTTCTCATAAGCTTGTTAAGCATACTTGCATCATTTCTGTATGCATTATAGTTCCTAAAATAATCAAAATATGATAATCAACAAAAATGATCCTCCATATATCTATGGACATTTCTAGTAATGTGCATGGCTTAAACTTCAATTACATATCACATTTATTTTCCTCAAGAAACGTGTCATTGCGTTTGGCCCATCTGCTCCTTTGTTGACACAGCCTGCAATAGGTCATTAGCCCCTTTCAAAGTTAATAGGCAGGCCATAGATCTGCTTATCATATCCAAACAGAGGAAGAAAACACCACCCACTCTCTCATGGCACATGTCAATTGTCAGTCAGCTCTTGGGCTTTACCAGAAATAACATTTTAATTATCTGTATTTTCACCCCTTTTAGCTGGCTCTAATATTTTCACATTTGTCCTCTGTTCAGCTCATGAACCTTTAGTCTGGCACAAGCTCTGTCCCTTTCTTGGTTCTGTAAGCTTCAAAGAGATTTTTAGATAAAGAGAAGATGCAGGACTTGAACTTTTGGCTTGCTGTGGAGAAATCACTGAGGTCAGCACAGCTCTTCATCCAGTCCCTAAGTACAGCAAATAAATTATGCTTTTATATTCTGACTTTTTTACATAGGACTAACACCACTGTCTTGAAATACAAAATATATTTTCCATCTTCATTCTTGCAGTTTCTTTTAAAACAGTTTTGACAAGCCACCAATTTCCTTAATCTGTGCCTTTAAATTTACCTATGGCAAATTGAGTTTAATTTCCCATGCGTTCCTTTCATTCCAGGATGCAGAAAGCATAAAATTCTATTTTTCCATGACAGCTTTCTTTTTGTGAAACGTGCCTTCTATTGTTTTCAGAATGCAGTGAAAGGTTGGCCTCTTGTTTTGGGGCTTTGTCATTCAGCAACAAGGCCCATGTCATTTTGTATACTCTTTGCTGCTCTGTAAGCAGCATTTTGATGTGTGGCAGTTGATAATGAAGTGCTAACCTTTTTGTTTGACTGTCACATCTTGCCTTACATATTTCATCACATTTTGGGCCTAACATGGCCAGGGCAGATCATAGGTATTGGGGCTGTATGTATTCCACACTCTGGTGTCAGTTGAAGAAGAAAAGCTGAAACTGCTTGAGGAGATTTAAACTGCACATCATACTTGAGAAGACGGGCCAATTGAAAAGGTTAATGGATTCTTTCATAAAGTGTCTTCTAGGAGAACAGAATAGGCTTGAAATTCTTGTTAAGAAAGAAGACATTGGGCCTCATTACAAGTACGGCGATAACCCTGACAGTGCTAAGTAAGTGTAAAGTAAGTGCCTGGCTTGCCGGTAACACCAGGGGATTACAACCCTGTCGGCCCGGAAAGTCAGGCACTGGTAAATAGTAATTCCCCACTATATGAACTCTATGGGAATGGGGAACACAGATGCACTGGCACCGTTAATAACGGTGTTAGTGCTTCCATGATGGTCTGCTTACTGTGGCTGCTGTGCTGGCAGGGTCTGACCTGTCGGGCACAGCGGCTCCAGCAGACAGAGTCAAAGTTTGCCAGTTGGAAACAACAGTGCCGGAGCTTACCGACATGGTTGTTTCCAGACCGGCAACCTTGTAATGAGGCCAATTGTTTTACCAATCAAAAATGAAAATGAAAATAAAGGCCCTTACCCAGTTGCCTTTGTTGGGTGCGACTCCCAGGTATGCACGAGCGATGCTGGGGGTCTTCGGACTTGGAGGGCCCAACACCCTCCCCAGGAAAAATGGAGGACTCAGTCGACGGCAAGTACGAAGTGTGGTTCATTGCAAACAAACCCAACAGGGATCAGCACAAGAACACAGGAAGATTCATGCACTAAGGCAACATCACTCTGGCCCTTCCCATAAAATCTATCGCCATGAGGAAATGGCTATTGAGAGCCTCTACTAGTGGACCCTATTGGTGTTATTCTACTGGCCCTCGCATATCAGATGGCTGTCCTGTCCCATCCCAGAATAACTATCTATTACATTGTTGCAGAGTAGTGGGCTTACCATTGGTTCTTGCCCCTCACCATCCACCCCTGGAATACTAAACTGTGATTGGTTAGAGCTGATGCCCCCAGGCCTGGGACTCTATCGAGGTCATTTGATGTGAACGATTATGTGTCTGTATTGCAACTTGTGTATGCCACCATTGCCTATGAGAATATTCTCCTTGCGTTTGCAACACTTGTTGGGGTCTGCATCTGGTTTGCTGGGACCTGCTCCTCTTTCTCACCGTGGATGACAGTCCATTGTCTCGCTTGGCTGCATTACCTGTTTAGAGACCATGAATTTGAGCTCTGCAGCTCCAAATTTTGAAGATGTATTCCGTTTCTCTGCAGCTGGTCCCTTTGTCATCTGAGGATTGGATTGTGTCTTCATAACTCTGACCTTGGCTGTGGGTCTGTCTCACACGTCTTGCTCTCTGCACGGTCTGGACCAGCTCAGCGCATATCCGATTCAGTGACCTGAAGCAACCAGTCATTTTCCTAAACCTTATAATGTGGTTTCTACATTGTCCATGTTGTGTTATGTTCCCTATGGGTTAGCTATATGTGGTTCGATCAGGTTCCATATACACTCCTGTATGTCCACACGACAATTAGCTCAAGCATCAACAAGTTTGCTCAGGATCTCTTATGCCTTGTGGTTCTGCATTACTGTATTTGGCTAATGGTAAAATAATAAAAACATTTACAGTATGTGTATGTATCTGTCCTCTAGCTATAGAACTGTGAGCTAATGTTCTTCGTGTATTCGAGTGTGTGTTCATGTGGTGCAGTGCAGACTGCACATGCGCTTCATGTCTAACGCTGCTATGTTGTGGTGTCACTAATGATGTCAGTACCATGGTTTCTTAATGTTCAGTCGAGGTGTTCATATAGGCTTCCCTGTCCATGGTCACAGGCTTTTCTCCCACACATGGAAAGATATGCATTGTATTTGTTCTCTATGGCTGGCTGAGAGGATGCCTTTCAGTGTATTTGTCAATGATATGATATGATAGGTTATTTATAATGCGCTTAAGACCCAGAGGTTTCAAAGCGCGGACCAGGGGATCGAACCTGTGGTGCTCTGTGTCGTCTTGCTTCCAAGGTGAACGCGTTTCCCCTGAGCTATCCTCCCGAGTCAATCATTGGTGGACTCGGGATCTGCCTGCAATAAGATGGGCAGATGCGAGCATTTCTGGCCTTTTGCCTCGTCATGAACTTCGGAGGGCAGATGGGTGGTCTTGGGACTCCCAAAATCCCACTTCACCTTTAACCCTCTCTTTGACCTAAAACTCTGAGTCTTCTTGATCTGTTGACCTCCCTATTTACTAGTTTACAACTCTCAGGCCAGGCTCACAGCTATATGGCAGAAGGTACAATTAGTGTGTTGCCTATGCCTAGCAATGATCCATTATTATTTGTGCACCTTATAAAGAAATGCCCCTCTTGACCACTGATACTCTTGAGTTCTGCTTAATAGGTTACAGCCTTTACTTCTGGTTCATATATGTAATCATCAGTGTAATTTCATCCTCGATAGACAATATCAGAAATGTGGTGGACTTGATAGACATATCTCATAGACAAAGAAACCCAGCAACACATGTATTTCTTGATACTGAGAGATCATTTGTTTGGGTAGAAAGGGCTTTCTCAAAGGGATAATGAATACATTTGGATTTGGGGAGAGATTTCTGAAAGCAGTCATGGATATATATTGGAATCACAAGGCACAGCTGTAGGCTAATGGCTATTTCTCTGATCCCTTTCAGTTGACTAAGGGAACTCATGAGGGATATCCTATGCCACCTTTGTTATCCACCCTGACTTTTGCCCAGGTCATTAGGGAGTGCAAGCATATAGCTGATATAGAATATGGTGAGAGATAATATAAAGAATCACTTTTCATTGTCAATGCCCTACCCTCTCTCTATCAAGGCCATTGATTTCCATAATTTCTTGTTAGAATCTCTTGGCAGACTTCATGAGATTTTCAAGGCATAAGGTAATCTACAGTAAATCTTAATTGCTTAACAGCAATTTGTTGGTACAGAACATGGTGGGGCTAAGATATACTTCCTGATTTAAAATAGCCCCTTTTCTCTATAATACTTAATGATAAATGTTATGGAAAGGTTCTTGGATCTGTATCAGGACCATTACCCAGCTTGGGTTTCTAAAATCAAGGAAGGCTTTTCTTCCTGGCATCACCATGCCAAGTCATGGTTTGACAGGATAATTTCCATAAAAATAAATATCCTTCAACTCTGCCTTTCCAATCCACTGTCCCTGAAAAAGTCTAAAACTTCTTCCAGGGAGATATATTGAATTTTAAGTGGAAAGGGTCTTGTCTCAGAGTGCCCAGGAATGTGTTATTTCTACAGTGCAGGTGTGGGAGGTTTGTCCATTCCAAATGTTCACAATTACTAACAAGCAGCACAGTTAAGTGTTCTGGGGAATTGATAAATCCCCACTCAGCAAATTTAATTTAAATTTAATGGAGGAGGAGGTTTGCGGAAGACACCTTTGGCATCTACTGTGGTATCCCAAAAGAGAAATACCATTGACTTTGAACTACCAGCCTGAAAGTCTCTGTGCAGGTCTGTGACACCTTAAATACCAACACGTCCCTTAAGTCATTCCTGGGCCTATTTACACCTCTTCAAAGTAATCCCCAAGTTACTATATCATATAAAGTTGGGTCCATCAATTAAAGGCTTGAGAGGGGGGTGCGTATACCACACATATGTTCTCTGCGTAGGAAAATATGATTTTTTTGTTTAATGCAAATAGTTATTTGCCGGGGTGAGAAGAGGAGACACCATCACTTTCCACTACATCATTGGCTACTGTACAGAGGCATGCATGGAGTAATACTTCCACCCTTACAAATTTTACAACAGTTGATCTTTTCTGTACCCATAGCAAACAAGTTGGCATCAACTATATCTCTGTTTTACACTGCGTGCCTCAAACAAGGCTCAAAGAAAGCACACAAACCACATCCAAACAAATTATTTCTAAACAAGAGATGGCTCCAACCCCACCAAACACCTAGGATCCCCGATATGCTTCCACTATGCTATTTAATCACCGACAGATATCTCACACATAAACAAGGTGATAGCATTGCCATCATTTGCAAAGATTAACTAACACTTAGCAACCCCACACACCCCATGCAATTCCTTTGCAGCACTCTCTCACATGCTCCCCATCACACCTACACCCCGCATCTATACACCTAACTTTCCACCCAAAAACTCAATCCCAACTTCCACGCCAACTTGAATGACTTCATAACTAACAACAACAGCTTTTCTTACACCAATATTTATCATGGTGATTCCAAACCTGGTAATTCCCAGCCAAACCGCAACCCCATACTAAACACTATCCTCACTCACTTACCCCCTATGAACTTACATAACACATCATCTACCCTGCACACATAGCTGACAACACCCAGGACCTTTAGATTTCAAGCCTAATTCATGTCTATGCAGAAGGTCAAGTCTGGGTGCCATGGCCTGGGCACTTTGTGATCACCTTGACACTCACTCTACCACACAAGATCACCCAACCTGCCACACATTCCCCTCTCCCCGTGCCAGATAAACCAAATACATTACAGATACAACCTTAGCACCACTCCTACCACCCTTTACTTCCCGTGCACACATCCCTTCATTCTACTCAACAATTACAACCCCACACAGACATTAAACGACAATGTTGTCCCCCTCAAAACACATAAAAAAAACCCAACTACCACCACAAACCATGGTTCAACAGTTCCCTCCTCTCTATCAAACAGGAAGCCAGATGCTTAGAAAGGACATGGCTAAAGAATCCATGCACCGTCAACAGGAAACCCCTTAAACAAAGCCACCCACTACCACTTCAGACCACCATCCACATCTTTCACACTGCCATCCACTTCAGCATGTGACTCCCTCATAGACTAATTCAACTCTAAAATAAACAACATCAGCCAAGTCCTACCCTCTGCCCTCTCACCACATTTTCCCAAATATTCCACGGCATGTGACATATTCCACTCAATCAACAGCTATACTGTCATCCACCTTAGTGCCTAAACAAAGCCAGCACACTTCCTGGATGATGAAAGCCCACCTCAAGCCGCATCTGACTGCATCACCATCCTCCCTCCATGTTAGCTCAATATCGCCAACTCCTGTCTTTCAAATTGTACTATTCCTTTTGCACTCAAAAATGGACCAAACTCCCCCTCCTCAAAAGAACGTCATGGAACTCTTCTTCAAAACCCAACTGCCTTAACACATGACCACACACAACCTCCTCAACACTTTTCAATCTGACCTTCAACCTGGGCATGGCACAGACACTGCTACACTTCACATCTTTGATAACCACCACAACATCACAAAGGACACAATGCCCTACTCCTAATCCTTGACTTCTCAGCGGCCTTCAACACCATCAATCACATCCTTCTATTCAACATTCTGTCACACAGAATGAAACCTTCAAGCACCATCCTCAACTGGTTTATCAACTTCCTTACTGACAGAACACACTTTGTCTCCATGCTCCCTAGTCACCTTGACCACATCTGAGTCAAGGACAGGGTCCTGCAAGGTTCCTACATGTCCCCATTGCTCTTCAACCTATATGTATAATCTCTTGAAAAGGCCCCTAGCAAACACAACATTCATTTCCATCATTACACCGATGATATGCATATATACTTTTTAATCTCAACCCATTCACACTGTACACCCTCAGAAGCTGTCTCTCCACCATCCTCCCCTGGATGGACACCTAATTCCTTAATCCCAACCATTGCAAATTGGAATACTTCCTCATCGTCCCCGTCATGCACAAACCTGACCTCACCCGCTGGATCAAAGAACTTGCCACAGGGGGCGTGGCATGGCACCGATAGAGATCGCCGCCTAGCTCAGGTGCTTCGCTCCGGTGGACAAACGTTACTTTCATTCCCCCTTCTTACCGTGTATCCTGCCATTCTATTTGGCTCATTCCTGCTGCTTAAGTGTCCATGGCTCCTCGCTGCAGCGTTGTTTCTGCCACATTTCTGTGTTTACAGCCTTCGGTGGGCCAGGCCTGCAACCTGCATCATCCTTTGAGGAGGGCCTTCAGCGTTTCCTATCAGCTGCCCGGCCTCCGTCACTCGAGAGACTCGCTTCACGCTGGAAACAGGTTTGCCTCACAACACGTGCATTTCTTCAGAAAATGACATTTATCGCTTCAAAAGTGACTTTTAACATTGTTTCTGCCCCAATTCTTACCACATATTAAGGAATTGCCAGAAATGTCTTGTATAAACCTTCTATTTAAAAGGGTTGGTCTGCTTTATGACAGTTATTTAAAGGAAAGCCCCCTGTTTTCTCTCTTTTTGCCTCATAAAGCTTTTTGCTCATCACCCTCTTTTTCACTTTAAGACTTTCTTCCAATTATTCTCCGAAGTAAATTACTAATTCAGTTTAGCTGAAGAATTATTTTGCTGTTTCCCACTGAATGCTCAACTATTTATCACCTGCTCCAAGGAAAGCTGAATCTGCGAAGCTTTACATTTCCATCCATATATATATTGGAGTACAATGGCTTCCAAAAAGAGATAGGTGACAGAGACATGAGACATCCCTTCATCCCCTACCACCCTTAAGAGACAGAAAAGTGTGTCTCGCACATCTAAAGAAGACACGTTGGACACTATCATGCAGACCATTTTATTGGAAATAAGGGCTCTTAAACCCTTTATTGAGGATACCAATGCTAAAATGCAGCAGCTGGCCAACAAATGGTCAATTTTTAAATCTCGGATGAATGAGGTGGAAAGGCGAGTTAGTGACGCTGAAGACATTACTAATAAGGTTATTAATCTGGAAACCACCATTGCTTCTCTACAGCAGCAGGCTGAGAATCTCCAAAATAGAAATAGGAGGAACAATCTATGCATTGTTGGCCTTCCGGAAGGACTTGAAATGGATAACCCTACTGCTTTCTTGTATGTGTTTCTGCCTCAAATTCTCAACCTGCCGGGATCTGTGCAGCTTAATATTCAAAGAGCACATCAAAGAGCACATCGAGACTAATCTGTCTTGAAATTCTACGAGTCCACCCAGAACTCTCATACTAGCCATCCTATATTTTACCCACATTACTCTCATTATGGAGAAAGTCAAACAAATCAAACATCTGGCATGGGAAGGAAAGAAAATATTATTTACTCAAGATGTCTCCGAAGCAACTGTGGAAAGAAGAAAAGAACTCCTCGCCTTTAGACCAGCCCTCAAGCAGTTAAACGCAAGATATGGTTTTATCCATCCAGCCATCCTAAAAGTCACCCTTAATGGGCATATCCTCTACCTTCCAAAATCCAGCAGACTTAAGACAGTATTTCCAGTCTCATAAAAGGAATGATATGGATACATCAAATCCCATCACTTGAATGATTTTGTAACTTTGCATGAGCTACATTTTGAACTCTGACTTCCTCCACCGGAGCAGGGATTTGGTGAGCCTTTTTGCTCTTGGCTCTCCTCCCTCCATTGCATCATTTTTTTAACATGGATTGGTGTAGCTGGTTTCAGTTAGCCACAATTCTACCTATAGTTTTTGGTTAAGTTTCATCATTACCAACCTCCATGTTCCCACTGTTCATCCCACCCTCTCACTTATGTTTCACTCCTTCCATGTCTCCATCCGTTATGCTGGTTACATTTACCTACTTTACGTTGAGATGCTCTATTGCTTCATCTAATTTGTGTTATACAATTTGCTGCATTTGTAAATACTTTTTTTTATATGATCTCCATAGTATATGGCCACACCCTCTGTACTTATGCCTCTTAACATAGGGGGTCATTATGAGTTGGGCGGTAAGGGATACCGGCACCGGTAAGGAGACCGGTGCCGGTAATCCCTTACCACCCAATCCCGAGGTCCCTTAGCGGGAACCGTAAAGGACATGTGGTCTGACCAATCGTCCTTTATTGGTCCCGCTAAGGCACCAGGGCGCTAATAACGGGCCTGCTATTTGTGGGCCCATTATTAGTGCCTTCCCCATTCCCATTGAGCCCTATGGGGGTTCAAATGGGAATGGGGAATGGTTGGTTGAATGGGGACTTACCGGGTCCTCAGGGTCAGAATGACCCGGTAAGTCCCCATTCAACCAGACCGGTGCCAGACCCAGTATTGGAGGCAGCCATGGCGCAAATAGCGCCATGGCTACCTCCAATCTCGGAATGAGGGCCATAGTCTCTTGGAACATTAAAGGATTACAGAATCCTATTAAGAGACAAAAAGTGTCATCTCAGCTTAATAGAATGAAGCCTTCAATAGCATGTATTCTAGAGTCGCATCTCTCAAATGTAGAAGCAACCAAGCCTAAGCGTCACTGGGTGTTGTCAGGTCTTCCCTAGTGCTGCAAATGGTTAATAAAATGGTGTCATTTTGCTTATTAATAAGGCCTTCAAATGCAACGAATCTGATGATTTAGGAAGATGTGTTCTTCTCAAGATCTTAGTGGAATCTAAAGAATATACTATCCTTAATATTTATGGCCCAACATCTGCAGACCCTTCTTTTTGGCGGAAACTCAGGAATCATTTGCTTCAATGTAACCCCCATATGTGATTCCCTGCAGAGATTGTAACCACGTTATAGACCCCTTCCTTGATAGGAAATCTAGTATGCGGTACATGAACACCACCTCTCACATACAATTAACCAATTTTGTGTCAGAAATAGGCCTTAGTGACGCATGGAGTATTACTCACCCTACTGACTCCGAATTCACCTTCTACTCCACACCCTACAATTCCTTCTAGCGACTTGATCATATTTTCATCCCCAATTCCATGGTTAATCTTCTTCCTGCTGCCCAGATGGAATCCATAACAATCTCTGATCATGCCCGAGTCTACATCCAACTTGCATCCCCAATGAACTCTCGTAATTCCAACAGATGGCGATTCAATACTAATCTGTTGAATGATGAATTATTTGCACCTTTTATTGTCCAGAAGCATAATACTTTTTTCGCTGAGAACAAGAATCAAGACACATCTGTTAATAATAGTTGGGACTGCTATAAAGTAGTTCTTAAAGGTCATATCATATCCTTTGTTGCCAACAAAATGAAAAAACTAAAACAAGACTCAGACTCCATTCTCAGACAGCTTAAACCCCTGGAATTCGAATTTGCCCGTACTAACTCTACCTCTACTCTTGAAGACATTGTGAAATTAAGATTCCAATATAATAAAATCATTACACAATATTTGTGTGCCAACCTGCTCAATTATAAGGCTAAGATCTATCAATTCTCCAATAAGACTAGTAAATCTTTGGCATCATACCTTAAATTTAAGAAAGAAAAAACTAAGATTGTAGTTATTAAGGATCATTTAAGGAACAGAACATTGTCAGATAAGGAAATTGTCCAAGCTTTCTCTAAATTTGACTCTAATCTGAATACCTGTGAAGCCCCCCAAATAATACACTTGTTAATGATTTTCTGCATAATATCCCCCATGACTCTTATTCCCAGGTGGACCTTCAATCACTTAATGTTCCAATAACCCCTTCTGAAATATATTTAGCTATTACAAATCTTTAAAAAGGTAAATACCTGGGGCCGGATGGCTTCCCTATGGACTTTTTTACCCACTTTTCTAATCTATTAGTTCCTAAACTTAATGAACTCTACTCACATTTCATCTAAGAAAATATGGCTCAAGGCTCCTTTCTAGAGGCCTTGCTCATTGTATTCTCTAAACCCAATAAAGATCCTGAACTTCCCCAAAACTATCATCCTTTTTCACTTATTAATACCATTTGTAAGATATACGCCAATATCTTAGCCAACAGACTCCTCCCCTTCTTACCCAATCTAATCAAACGAGACCAGATTGGATATGTGAAAGGCAGGGTGTCTTCCTCCAACATTAGACTTTTCCTAGACATCATAGATTTAATACACAATTCAAATGATCCCCACGCTGCTGTTGCTTTTGATGAAGAAAAAGCATTCAACCGAGTTGAATGGAATTATATGTTTGAAGCTCTTAAGTGTCATGGTTTTTGCACCACCTTTTCTTTCAATGATTAGCGTCATCTATTCTAAGCCCAAATTTGCAATCTTTGTTAATGGACAAATGTCTTCTTTCTTCCCCTTATCTCGAGGGACACTTCAGGGATGCCCTCTCTCTTCGATTCTTTTCATCTTAGCACGAGAACCCTTTTTAGAAGCAATAAGACAAACTTATAACATTCTAGGAATTCAATATGGACATCTACATATTAAAACTGCAGCATACACTGATGACGTACTTTTATTTATTTTTAAACCCCGAGAAAAGTGCCCAACACCTAGATATTATTTCAAGGTGTTCCAAAGCATTAGGCTACAAACTTAACACAGACAAGTCTGAGGTTCTCCCCCTTAATATGCATTTCACATCACATTATACTCTTACCTTAGGCATGAAATGGTGTCCTAAAGGGTTCAAATATCTAAGTATTCACATTTCAGCATCCAGGAAAAATAATCACAAACAAAACTCGGAAATCCTGTTGGCTAGGGTTAAAGTACTAGTATACATGTGGTCTCCTCTCTTCCTTTCCTGGTGGCGCCGTCTGCAATCTATTAAAATGATGATCTCCCATTATTCTTCTCTACATGTTACCAAACCCTCTTTCTTCTTCTTTTTTCAAATATATTGATACCTGCCTAACCAAATTCCTATGAGGGAAAAAAAACACAGAATTTTGCTGAGTACATTTTAAAAAATCCCACGTTCACGGTTGTGTTGGCTATCACATGGCTTTTGTTATCAAGCAAATGCAGCTATGGTTTACTCATGAGGAGTCAACCTGTGTACCTAATTGGCTACGGTTGGAAAGAGCTATGGTTTCCCCGATTTCCCTTGCCGAACTTTACCTTTTTAAAGGTAAAAACACATTTTTTAAATACTCCTCTCTCAGCCAATCTGCACTTTTTCTTAGATTATATATGGTCCCGTCTAACAGTCATTGTGCATTTCTCGTTTTATTTGGCTTAATTCCACTGATTAGAATTAAACGTGAATCTATTTGTTGGAAACCATGGCTCTCCAGAGGCATCACATTTTGTAATCAATTTTTCCTGCAGGGTATTCCTATAACCTTTAATGAATTTGCTAACAAGTTCCACTTGCCTACCTCTTTCCTGAAACAGTATCTAGATATTATCACTGCAATTGTGGAAAACTATGAGATGTTAACGTATAGCTCCAACATTCCGAACATGCAGAGGATACTACATGTGCTGAACTTTGATACTATTGCTTATATGTATTGTAAAATCTTACCGCTGGCTTCTTCTACTCCAATGGGTGATCTTCTTTAGAGTGACTGGGTAAATGACTGTCTTCTACCCGACATTCAACTATGCTGACCCCCTCAATGGAAATGTATCTCCAAGATCACTGCCTCTGCCAGCCTTATCCAAGCCCTCTTCTTTTTTCATCATAGAGCCTTCATCACCCCTGTTTCTCTTTTCGAATGTGGCTTAACACCGAATAATAATTGTTGCTTATATTCCCAGGCTTCTTTCAAACATATGGTTATAGAGTGTCAACATGTCAAACCATTTTGGAACTCGGTATGGAATCCTATCAAATGCATTTTCAACTTTCACCAAGATTCTTGTTTTGATGTCCTTATCTTTGGTAGTTCTCTTTTACATAATACTTCCATTAACAAACATGCATGCTTTTTGTTTGATTTGTGTTCAATGGTTGCAATTCAGACTATCACTGCTAACTGGAAAAACTTATTTCATATTCATAAAATGTTTCTATATGTAATATCGACAGATTAGAAAGTGACAATGCCTCCTGTCCTGACCTACTTTGTAAACATCAGTTGAAATGGCAGCCATTTCTTGACTTCCTTTCTAATGTTGATTCTCATTAATCTCCTATAAGCATTACTTGTTATTATTGTTCCTGCACCTCACCCAATGCCCCCCTCTTATTTATGCCCTGTCCCGTCTGTCTTGCTATATGTGCATTAAATATCTATTTTTTGTTGTATGCTTCTTCTTTGCATATGCCATATATCATACATATCTCTGGTATGTATTGGTTGCCATGTACACCCAATTTCTACTAATAAAAAATGTTTAAGCATTTTAATCATATTAACCACTACCTTTCCTCCACACATCACATAGCTGCTGTCACCAAAACATGTGATCTACAAATACACCTCCTACAGATCAGACAAGTTCTCCCCCTGATGACTTTTGTACTGTAGTCCAAAAACTGGTTATGTGTATGCCAGACTATGGTAATGCTGGACTCATCAACAGCACCCTTACCCCCCTGTAAGCCATACAAACTGCAGCCACCAGACTCATCCTCCACCCACTCAAACATTCACACGTCGCCCCCAGCTCTTGCCCAGCACCACATGTTCCCTATACCCCACAGAATTGCATTTATAGGAATCTGTATTGCATTGAAACCCATGCACATCACATTCTCATCTTAGCTTTGTGACAGATTCAGGCCCATCACCAACACAAACACCAGACAAGTGAGCCAGCACCTTCTACTCATTCCTCTCTGCAAACTAACATGCACACACAAACAAGCATTTGCCCAGCGGCCACCTAGAGCATGGAACACCCTACTGCTTCACATCTGCACTGCACCATTTTCCAAAAGAGCCTCAAAACATACCTGGTCCCTCCCCCGCATAATCACACCCCTCCTGCTCCCCTGCTACAATTTGTGTATCCTAATCTTTCTATCATATACTGAAAACATTAAGCAACTTCTGTTTTACCTCCCACCTTTTGAACCTTTGAACCTTGTAAGGCACTCACGCCGAGAGGGCCAGAGCTGAAAATAAATTCAAATAAAAATACATAAAATAATATCTGGATTCAATATAATATGATAACCCTACCCCCCAAGGATGTAAAATTAGTTCTAGTAATGGCACGGCCTAGCAATTTGGGGTAAAATCTGAATGAAAAAATGTGCCAACCAATTTGTAGAAGGGCACATAGTTCATCTGTTTGTGCACAACAGAAAGATGGATCCTACAAAACAATTTTCAGATGACATAGTGGGCCTCATTACAAATCTGACGGTAACCGTACCCTTATTAAGTGCACGGCTGCCGCCTGAATTGCATTTTTTCAGGCACCTGTGAATGGACAAGAACCGGGTCATGTCGAGCTCGGCGGACCCAGTAATTGCCCATTCTCGGGTGCAGGAATCAAGGGTGTCCCGATCCCCATTCTGTCCCACAGGGCAGAATGGGGATGGGGACGTCTGATGCACTGACACATTCAGAGTTGTGCCGGTGCATCCAATGTGCACTGCTCACGGTGCCGTTACACTCACCAGGAAAAACCTGGCGGGTGAAAAGGCACCCGCGAGCAGAGCACGTAGTATGGTAGTCCGGGAACTACGGTACCGGCATGCTTCCCTGTACCGTAGTTCCCAGACCGCCAGAGTCGTAATGAGACCCAGTGTCTTGGAAATAGTCAAGACATTTTCTGAGTGGGGCTATGGTGCATGTTGGGTAGGGTATACAGAGATAAGGACTTTTTTTTTACATAGGGTGACATTACCTTAAGCGTAGGAGGTTCCCCAGAATTGTACTTCCAGAGATAACATGAGACGCTCCCTAAAGATACGTGGCTATGACAGGTTGGGGTACCATTAAAGATGATATACCCTGTTGGCAAGCTACCTGGGGCTTATATTTCAAAATTACTACTTTGCTGAATATATTGTGGAGGCTTATAGCATTTTTCTTTCGGTCTGTCGACATATATGAGTCTCTGATGCAGTGCAACGGTGCCATGATTGTGGCAGTGACATAGTAGTTGTGGCCGTGCTTGGGGAGGCGGCACAGAATAAAGGATGATTGGTTGTTAAGCACATGTGTACCCATAAGGCTGTACGAGCATAATGTAAGGAGGTGCAGGTACGCCCACCTATATGTCCTGCATTGTTCATGAAGGCAGGTTTATCTGCCTGAGAACCAGAGTTCCAATGACGTGACTGCTGAGTCTGTATTTAGGTACTACTATTTCTAATGGAAAGATTCTCCAGAGGAGGTAGTTTGTGGCACGTAGGTAGCCCGGGCGGAATTACACCAGATTTGGATGGTCGTATAAAGCCATTCCCCGAGATATACCATTAGGAATCTCCTTGTTAATGTAACAGGATAAATGTATTATACTGACTTTCCTATATGAAGCCCATTGTGAAAAACTGTATGAAAACCCCGAGGTTTCTGTGCTCTCATTTTGGAACAGGGATACTCCAACCTGTTTCTATAATGCTGTATGGAAATCCATCTTGTCTCTGTCCTTGCTGCCTGTCTCCATATTGTATTATTTGTGATTTGATGAATATTATGGCATCTGGGCTGTCATGCCAAGGATTTGACATGCCCAGTTGGGATGGTAATGCAAGATGCAAACCATTGCCCTTGGGACCCCTCCAGGCAAAACTGGATACATAAACTGCCAAAAGAAATCCTCTAAAAGGTGGTTCTGAGGAGAGCAGCCCTTGAATGTTGGTATTTCTCCTTGGACTGCACAGAAGCTGCATTATTTATTTATAAGGCAGCATTGGTTGGCATGGATACAAGTAAAAGGGGGTAATGATAATAATTGTCATAATAATAATAATAATAATAATAATAATAATAATAATAATAATAATAATAATAAGCTTACATACAAATGGAGACAACTGTTTTAAAAAACCTAAAGCAGTAATCAGATTGAAAGGAATATGCATAAAATTGGGTACATGGATGTTGAGGGTGGAGTGAGTGTTGAAAGGATGCTGAGGATGGGAGCCAGGAATATTTCTTAAAATGGGCATTCTTTAGTTTCAAGGTACAAGAAAACAGAAACTTAGGGCAGCGGACAATTGCCATACCAATACCTTCTGGAATATACTTGAGGGCTCACCTGCACTCTGGTATGTCTGCTTGGTTGGTTCTTTTTTTTGGTGTCTTCTGATCTTAGAATGTCACAGACTTCGGAAAAGAGGTAGTGGTGATGTAGTTCATGTTTCCTACGCAAAATTTAATAGAGACTGGGGCAAGCCACCAAGAGTATTGTGTTTTCCTCATGGAGAGGTCTTCCTTTATTTCTGAGAAGAGGCTTATCTTCTCTAATATGCCTGAAGCAAGATCTTGGAAAAACTCAATCTGCTTTCCTTATCGTGTAATCTCACCCTTTTGGTCTGGCCAGCTGCATGATCTTTTCTTTAACTGTGTAGAGTAGAAAGCAAACTTGTGTCTGTATTAGAGGACTGCCTGGGGCTGGATGACATCTCAATGTTCTATGGGCTTTATCAAGCTCTACGTGATCATCTTTGTCTGTCTGGAGGGATGAGGAAAGTAGTTTGAGTGTAAATGGCATCATTGCTTAGCCTTTGGCCCCTTCTGCAACCCCTATGATTTTGATATTATTCCTGCGTTCTCTTGATTCCAGGTCATCCAATCTGTCCCTTACTAACTCCAATTGTGGAAGCAGTTGGGAGTTGCCATCTCTATTTGCACTGGCATCGTCTTTCAGTTGTGAAATGCATGTTTTGGCCTAATCTAACTTGCCATTGTTGGATCTAATGTATCCCTTTAGATCTTGCATGTCTGCTTTAATGACTAACATGTATTTGCTGAGGGTTTTCATGAGGTGAACATTTCTCTAGGGTTTGGGTCATTGTACTCTGCTGGTGGCTCCAAGGGTGTGTCAGACAGGTCATCATCTGCATTCTGCTGTGCTATTTCGTTCCTCTTTTGGCCCTTGGATTCATTGTAGTGCTCTATGCTGATTCCCCTCTTTATGGTGATGGTCTAACCAACTGCTCACCAATTAATTCAGTCAAGAATTGGATCTGCTTGCTTCGAGGCCACTGAGGGTTACTGTTTAACATTTAGAGTTAGGTGGGCTGGGCCTGTGGGTGTCACACTGGTTTACCAGCCAGTAAGTATTTACCACCTCTAGGCCTCAAAATGTGTCCTTAATGCAGAAGCTCTACTTCTTCCCCTTGGCTGCCTCGCCTCTCAAGGGTTACCTTTTTTCTTCCAGGTTAGCCACTATTCAAGCCACCCAGTGCATGGATACCTGGCCTCTAAATTGCCACATTCCCTTCGTACATTTCTGGCTTATAAAGTGTGTCACAGGGACTGAGATCATTCCCTAAAGCTGAACGCGGTGTTGCATGATGCAGCGGTCCCGGCTGAAAACAGTTCTCCTGTGCAGAGCTGCAGGTATGACCCTCACCCCTCCACTTCTCTCTATTTGCCTTTACTATCTGTCCCTGGTGTGGGGCCTGGCTTTGCTGTCTCTCTGTGACCAGCGCTCTGCCTTTCAGAGGGGCACCTGTCTGCCCCTCACAACTCCCATGTCTCCTGCCATCGAGTCTTGCATGTGGTGTACTTCTCATCGCTATGGGAAGATCCTTTCACATGGCAGGTTACCCTGCCTCCTCCAATGATTGTGTGGTCTTTGATGGAGACCGGGGTAGCCCATCCATCATTCTTCCACTCTGTACCTATTGGTGGGGAAGGCTACAGAGAACCCCAGGTGTTCTGTAAGGTTGGAGAGCTTTTCGGGGCCAAATTTCGCTTTTCATCTAGGCCATTGGTTAACCTTGGCTCTTTGTTTAGACCCCTCATGCACACCAGGTGAGAATCCTAATGATATGGAAAGCCTCCACCTCAAACTTGCTTTCACATAGTGTGCCCTTCTTCCTTCTACTATTCTATTTCATCTTTGGGGACCTGAAGGAGAGTACATGGTTATATTTATATCCCTTCGGTGCAGAGCTCACTGGAAGAGCTGATATTTCTCTCGTGATTCAACAGCATCCCCTACCCAGTGTATTAAGTGGAATGCTAAATTGAGGTGGGGGCTCTCATTAGGAGATGTGGTCTAACTGTGACTGTGATGCCCCCTAACGAGAGCCCACCCCTTGCGAAATGAGGGAAAAGAGAGTGCTGGTGAAAGCAGGGACGCTAGGGCGCTCTGGTATTTTACGTTCAGTGCGCCCCAGCTCCCATGCGCAGCAGGCAGCCCTTTCATTCAAGGCAGCACATGGTTAAAAACCATGGGATCCTTGAAAGAAAGGCAAGTCTGTTGCATGATGACTCTGTACTCCGAAACAGGAGGAGGGCTATAGAGCCCAGTCTCTCCTTTTGTTTCCAAGTAAAGAGTCATCACGCAGCATGAAGCCTTTTAACCGAGACTTCATGCTATGTGATGACTCTTTCTCAGAAAATGCCTCATCCTGTTCCGGTGTACAGTCATCGGGCAGCCCGAAGCCATGGTTACGCTGACTGTCTGCAGATGTCAGTACTTCCGAAGTGCTGGCAGCTGCAGGCATTCTGTGTAACTGTGCAGCGCTTCAGCTACACAGGCTTCTGAGGTGTCGGTGTGGCTGGTTGCGGTGGGCCCCAACAAGGCCTTGGCTCGCGAGCCCTTAGCCCCAGCCTACTTAAAGTCCTGCCCCTACCCCCAGTTAAGACATTTTGATTACATAACAAGCCGATTTGCAAATGCAATTAAGCCATTAACTCTCAAATGACTGCTTAAAATAACACTAACAGACATTATACCAGACACTATACAGCACAACGTGTGACATTACTGCTTTATAGAGCTAGCTCAACGAGATTCCAAGAGGGTGAGCTTTTTTTGGTGGGAAGGGTATTTAGTGGGAGGAAGTGATAAGAAGGATTATAATGTCAATGGGCTGTCAATCAGTGGAAAATAACAAAATGGCACCCACAGGATCTATGTCCCTCCACACGTCATCCCCCTTCTATATGTGCTCCAATGCAATTACTTTGTCTTGTAGGCAGTCGAATAATCAAAACTAAAAATGATTTTTTTTCTTGACTAAATAATGGACTAGGATAGCTGGTCAATTTAGTCACTACTCTCTGGGCAACCGTCAGTGAGTATAAAACTTTATTATGTCCTAAAGCTGACAGCACATTTGGCTCCACGCATGTATGCTAATGTACGGCAGCTGTCCTTTCCAATATTTTCGAGGCATGAGCAAATATAAAATTGACCTGTGGCAAAAGTATGGAAAGTGTCCAGTGGACTCTCTTTGAAAGGAGACTACCTGCCCATCGCACTTTCAAGGGACTATGGATTAGATACCTAAATGAGAGATATTCATTGATGTATGGACAATTGGAAAAATAGGATATACAATGAATTAATATAAAGTTTGATATTGATGCAAAAACATAAAGATATAACTTCGAAAGATAAAAAAACAAGCTTAAGCAATAGCCCAAGCGCCTAGTAAAATTAGATCAAAATCAAAACTGTTAAAATGGCCCCAAGCACCAAGTTTCTTTCACACTGAATGTGTGTATGTATATATATATATATATATACATATATATATATATATGTATATATATATATATATATATATACACTAAAATAACTTTGTTAGAGGGATGTTATGGTTAAATTGCACTACTAAAAACCTGTGAAATTCACTAAAAAACTTTATAAACGTGACATTATGGTTCAAAGTAATATTGAAAAACCCCTGAAATTCAACAGTTATGGTAGGCTAAGCAACCATAACTGCCCGCACCACTGTGCACTGCTAACACTACCACCCAGGACATGAAAGATGGCATCACAAATGTCAATGATGACATCACTGATGACATCACATGTGCATTTACTTTTCAGACGAGGGGTTGTGAATGTAATTTTAGCAAAAGCAAAAAAATATCAGGGATTATCGGGACATGTGTAATAAAGTACATACTTCATCAAGCAATGTAGTGTTTTAAAGAAAATTCCATGGCAGTGTTCTTTCCAGTAGAGGAACCTACTCATACAGAAATGTAGATATTGGCTGCAGCAGACACCGCAGAGGTGCTAAGTTTGTACTTTCCAAAGTTCTAATATAAAAAGGTGAATGTTTCTGTATCACACTTTTCTGGTCTGTGAAACATGTACTAAGTTGCTAATAATGCATCACTTACTACATATTTCTAGTAACACACACAAAACATAAATAGACTACAATGCATACAAAGATGGTGCTTATATGTGGAGAGTAAAGTAAGCATACAAGATGCAGTATCATTACCAACTGTGTATAATCTACATGATTATATTCACACACAAAAATGGCTGCTGTGTTTCAGGCCTGCTTCTTCCCCTAGATATGTATATCATAAAATATGATTAAATTGTAAGGAAAGTAGTGTACGAACATGTGAGAATAGCAATATTTATAAATGTAATACCTTTTGAAAGTAAAGTTTCTTTTTTTTATCTTTATTTAATTTCAATCAACATATCAACAAATCGGCAGTGAGAATCATAAAACATAGACAATTTCAAGCAAAATCTCAAATATACAAATATTAATAATCCCAATAGTAACCAACATATTCCAAAAATCCCACCCCCTGTCCCAATTTTGACAGTAAACTCCACAAACTACAACCACAAACCAACAAAAACATTACAACATCAACAACCTCCCACCCCAATCCCACAATGATCAAATCCAAATTCTCTACACCCTAGCCAAATAAATCATTAAAAGAATCCCAACTCTCACAATATTCAGTCTCCCGATGGAACCTATAAGCACAAGATTTTTCATATCTTGACAACCAGCACAGATCTACCAACCATCCTTCAACATGTGGCTTTTTCTGTGACTTCCATACTTTCATAATATGTTTTACTGCCATCATCAATGCCCTATTAACCCAAACAGTACCACCACAGTCTTCAAAATCCCCATTTCCATGCAAGAGGAAAACCGCAGACAGAAAAGTCTGAGGCAATGGACTATCCAACACCAAATCTACCCGCTCAAAAACATCTTTCCAAAAGGTAAGCACCCGTTCACATTCCCATAACATATGTAAATAAGTACCTTTTGAACGAGTACAACCCCAACACAAATCTGAATCCATCAAACCTCTCTCCTTCATTTTCACTGGAGTCTAATAAATGCGTCCCAAGATTCTTTGATGAATATATCTCAAGTTCACATCCATTTTATCTCTCACCGTTGTCCTCCAAGCATTATTCCATTCCTTTCCCGACAAATCCTGATCCAACTCCGTTATCCATTTCATGAGTAAGGTCTCCCAGGAGACCAGCATACTTTCTTGAACAAGCAACAATTTAGTAAACGCAGAGACTACATTTGCAGTAGCACCATACAACCCACAAACTTGTGTGCAATCCCTCAATGGTTCACTAAGCATCAGAAACCTTTCTGACAATAATTGCCTCGGGGACAAATACCTATTAATCTCATTATAACCCAATCCATACTGGCTTATTAAATCTTCAAAAGCCACCATCTGATCACCTCTCCACACATCCTCAATTTTCAGGATTCCTTTGTTAGCCCAACCCCTCCAATACTACATTTTGTTCTATATCTGTAAACCGGATTTAACCAAATTGAGGCATTCTTGTAAAAAAAATAATGTTTGATCACATCCCTGAATAAACAAAAACAAAAAGCTTCCAATGCCTCCAATTTCAATCTGGGTTTCGGAAGCTTCCCATACGAATATAAACAATCGATAGGAAGTGGGTTCAACTTCTCTTTTTCCATCCGAAGCCAAAATGGATCAGGACACCCAACATCTCTAAAATAATGGGAAGCTTTCTTTATAAGAAACCTCTTGTAGTAATTTTCCAGTAATGTGTAACCGAAGCCCCCATCTCTAACACTACGCACCAAAATATACCTTGGGATCTTTGGCTGTTTACCTAGCCCCCATAAAAAATGCATAAAAATCCTATCAATACGTTTCAACACCTTTTTAGTAAACTTCAGAGGAAGAGAATGAATGTAATACAATATTTTCAGAAGCAGCACCATTTTAGCTGCATTTATTTTAGCCCACAGACTCAAAGTCATTCTTTTCCACCTATGTATATCTTTCAATAAAGTATCTTTTAATTTGTCTACATTAAAATCCATTGTCCTTCTTATATCCCTAACCAGATGTACACCTAAATATTTAACTGATACTTAGGCCCATTGACAATCCCAATCCAATAATCTTCTATTAATCGGATCCATTTTCAACGGAAAGACCACTGTTTTCCCCCAATTTACCTTATAACCGACACCTTTCCGACCTCTTGTAACATATTCCAAAGCAGTGTCCCTCCTTCAATTGTATTCGACAACACCACCGTTAAATCATCAGCGTATGCTACTACCTTTATCTCACCATCCTTCAATTTCCATCCATGAATATCCCTCTCTTGTCTAATATATGACAACAATGGGTCAAGCCCTAAGTTAAACAAAAAGGGAGAAAACGGACAACCTTGTCTAGTTCCCCTAAACAGTTTAAAGGACTTGGACATCACCTCATTAACCCATATTCTAGCCGAGATCTCATATTGTAAGGCACCAATCATGTTCAGAAAATGTGGACCAAACCCCATTCTAATTTACATGTAATTTAAAAAAGACCAATTAACACAGTCAAACGCATTTTCAGCATCAAAAAAACAATCAAAATCTCATCCACTTCTGTATTCGATAAACCAATTATATTCACTAAGGTTCTAATATTATCATATCCATACCTATTTTCCATAAAACCGACCTGTAAATAATTTATCAATTCCTCTATATACTTCTGTAGCCTAATAGCCATAATCTTCGTAAAAATGTTCATATCAACATTTAAGAGAGAAATAGGTCTATAATTACTGCATTTAGCAGAATCATTTCCTTCCTTTGGAATTAGCGTAATAACCGCTTCCCGCATAGAGGGACATAGATTATAAAGTATACATAACTTTGGAACCAATGCTGAACTAAAGGTTTTATAAAACTCAATCGGTAACCCATCTAGACCAGGAGACTTACCCATTTTAAGTTGACAAATAGCCCCAATGACCTCATTTTCACTAATTGGAGCATGAATAGCCTCTCTCCCCTCTACAGAGGGGAAAGTTAAGTTTCTGACTGTCAGTAAATAAACCCACCTGGCCTAGATATGGCAGTGAACAAAAACAAAGGGGCTACACATATGATGTCATCAGTGATGTCATCAATGACATTTGTGATGCCATCTTTCATGTCCTGGGTGGTAGTGTTAGCAGTGCACAGTGGTGCGGGCAGTTATGGTTGCTTAGCCTACCATAACTGTCGAATTTCAGGGGTTTTTTCGATTTTACTTTGAACCATAATGTCACGTTTATAAAGTTTTTTTAGTGAATTTCACAGGTTTTTAGTAGTGCAACTTAACCATAACATCCCTCTAACAAAGTTTTTTTTTAGTGAATTTTATGGGTTTTTAGTAGGCGAACTTAACCATAATGTCCCTTTAACAAAGTTTTTTTTACTCAATTTTACAGGTTTTCAGTAGAGCAACTTAACCATACCGTCCCTTTTGCGAAGTTATTTTGCTAAAGATTATCGGTTTATGGTAGTGTCATGATGCCTACCCCCGGGTAACCAGACCAGGTCCAGCAACCCCGGAAGCAGGCATCACGTTATTTTGAGCAAGCCCAAAAACCCCTGCTAGGGGCTATTTGGGTGCGGTCCTGGCGCCTATGGCGCCAGGCTCATATGGAGAGTCAGTCCTGGCGCCATAGGTGCCAGGCACATAGAGTGGAACTTACCTGATGCAGACCATGCTGCAAGCTTACCTGATGCAGACCATGCTGCAGAGCTTCAAGCCAAATGAGGCTTGGAAGGGACTATTTTACCTAGGGACTATTTTTTACTCGGGTGGGGCTGAGGAGGAATACTTACCTGGGACTACTTTGGGGCTATTTAAACCACGCCCGAAGAGCAGCACACGCTTCGCGTTATTCTGCATCCAGCAGCGTAACGCTCACCTTGTCTGCAAGCCTGCATCCAGTCATCTGCCACGCCCGCCTCGAGTCTGCAGCTCCTAGAAAAAGGAAGGAACAGAAGGAGAAAAGGTTCGAATATGAGCAAAACCTTCGATCCTTACCTGAATTCCGGATCCACCGCGCCTTCGAGCTGGAAGAAAGAAGCATTTTATGCGCGCCGCCTCGCCTGCAGCAGCGCCCCGCTGAACTCACCGGCCTTCGCAGCATCCTCACGATCCACCGCATCCTTCTGCACGTTCCCGCCACACTCTGGCACCTAAGGGGAACACAAGAACAGCAAAGGTGAGCCAAGGGAATAAACAGAGGCAATAGTAACTACCCCCATAGACTTACCTGATTACCGCCGGGGGTAATATTCCTCTTCATGGGTGGGCGCAGTCTCCATTGCATCCTCGCCGTACCTCGGCCCCTAAGGGGAACAAAAGGACAACAAGGTGAGACAAAGGGACAAACAAGAGGAACTCTTCTCACCGCAATAGACTTACCTAATTTTACCGCCAGAGGCATTATTCCCCGAACTTCATATTTTCTCTCCACACCTGAATAAGTGAGCAAGCAACAGGTTACATTCCGGCCTTATTTTATTGAACTGTGTAGGATAAGCCAAATCCTAACCTGAACTTCGTCAGCTACCATGAGGAACTCTTCGCTGGGGTCAAGCTGCAAACTGCAAGGAATCGGACGAGTGAAAGTCAGACATGTGAACTCTTACGAACTACATACTTTTCGGAGTCAATATTGTTCTGGAACTCACCAATTCCTTCGAGCCAGTGAAGTAACTGGTTATCAACGTGCCCCTGCGCTCAATGCAGGATGGAGAGTTTGTCTTTTCAAACCATCAGGTGAGACTATAAGAGGGGACATCAAAGGTGATCTGTGGGGAGATCAGCGGGGGTGGGGGGATTTACGCTCAACTTCACGGGTGGTTAATTCCCTTTCTCCATTTGCAGAAGAATATTCCTAAGGGCCAAGCAAAGGAAGCTAGGTGGGCCAGTCCAGTCCGTCATCTCGGCCATATGCGTCATATTGGTGGAGACCGCAGCTGTCCAGTTCAGATCGATGCCTCTGTGGGAGCCAGGTGAGCGTAATAAGTAGTGCCACGTAACCATAATGTAAAGCAACTTCTGACTTATTTAAACACCTTGCGGAGAATACCACTTGACAATATGCTGGTGTACAGCACGGTAACGTGTTCCAGAATCCGCAAACACTTAACAGTAAGATGTTTGCCTCGTGGACAATCTGGAAACAGATTTTATATTGATGTAGGAACGTCACCTGCAAAATTTGCATTGCACAGCGCTAACACGTATTGGTAGTCAGCCATTAACAATGTAGTACACATTACATACATTTAGAAAAGTTTTTGTTATCTGAAAATGACAACAGCGAAGGCCTTCCCACCTCCCCAAGAAACAGCAGCACTACTGTAATGAAGGAGCATGACAAACACTGCCCCAACCTTAGAAATAACAAACGCACAATATTTTTGCACCGGACACCCACCCCCCAATATCACTGTTTAATGCGTCTTTCCTCATTTCCGTTCGCAAATGGCCTTATTAGTTGTCCTACCAAAAAACAAAGCCATCCGTTAACAAAGTAAATGCTGCGTTAAGAAACACCTTTCACAGTGTAAATATATATTTTTTTTAAATTGCATACAATCCATGCACTTTATATTTCTCAGTAAAGGACATAGACGCAATAAGATTTGTCAGTAATAGTATAGATGTGCAAAGCATTAACGTGTGCTATAGAAAAATAGGATTTCTGGTTATAATCCTTTTTCAAGATGGCCACCATCGAATTGAATGGCGGTTGTTCCATACATGGCCCCTCTTCGCTTTCCATGGCAGCAAGCAAAAAGCAAAAGTATGTGTCGAGTCGCAGAACCTGTACATAAACATACAGCGATTACAAAACAAAATCCTTTTTCAAGATGGCCACCATAGAAAGGGAAAGCGGTTGTTACATACATTGCCCCTCTTCGCTTTCCATGACAGCCTCCAAAAAGCAACAGTACGTGCCTTGGCGCAGAACCTGCAAATAAACATACAGCGACGTACAACGTGGTACCTTACATTTCGAAATGATACACAGGATTTTAAAAGAAAACGTTAACATTTTAGAATGTGTAAAGTACTTTTATTTAACAAACAACTGTCAGAGACCAACGGACTAATCCCATTTCCAATTAAATTGTTGCAATGGTTCTAATGGCGACATTGAAAATGTTCATGTTGAGACACACGCAGTTATTTTCCCATACACAAAGTATGCATTGCTGTTAAAGCACCAGCTTTGTTTGCACAGGTATTTCCAAGACGGCGCCATGACCGTTGCCTTACAACACCATAAATGATGTTATGTCACTCCTAATCGCTAGTTCAGCATAGGGACAGAGGGGGCCTGGCCGGTCATCCCATAACATTATAATGGACAGAC